>NC_137607.1:45712239-45844739 GCF_963280865.1 Gymnoscopelus braueri | reverse complement strand
GGCTTGAACTGGCAACCTTGAGGTTCTAATAGCGCGGCAGTTTAAGTCAATATTCCATCAGAATCTTTCACTTGGTGATACAAGCACCAAATTGGCACAAATGATGTCCAGGATTGTACTATCTAAGAAAAGTACGTAATCCAGCTGACAATCCAAGATGGCCGCCAGTTTTCAAGATGGCCGCCTCATCAAATGCAAAAAAATGTTTTTGAAGTAGAACAGAAATGTATTAATGATCCAAACATCAAAATGAATGTATTCTGACTGGAAGAACTCAATACTGTCAATTGTATTCCAATATGGCCGCCAGTTTTCAAAATGGCTGCTATTACGTGACTCAAAATGAGCATTTTCTGTCTGATCACAGATATTGCATTAAGTTGAAGGGAAACATCCATGATACTTCATTGAAATGTTGTGGTCAAGCTCTATTGAATTTTATAAGAGTGATGTCGAACAAAGTTGACTTCTTTCGCCAAGAGGCAGCTGCAGCTTCCAGTGACATGAAGAAGCAGGTACTCAAAGACGACTGTCGTCTGTTCTCGCAGCTCTTTATATCCTGCCAATCACGAGAGTGTGACCTGCTTGAGTTCTTCAAGCATGAGAATCAGTCTTTCCCTGCAGCACTGAGTGACACAGGGAAACTCCACTCCGGTCAGAAGTCCCAGCTTGCAAAAATTCTGGAAGCTACCATTTCTCCTCCTGCTCCTCCTGACAAACAACCAGAATGTGATGCTATTATCGTTGATGGTTCCGCTCTTGTGAATTCATTGTCTCCAAAGACATCAAAGACCTTTGAGGAATATGCTATCCAAGATGTAGTTCCAAAGATCCAGACATACTCATCAAAGTATGAGCAAACAGACATAGTTTTTGATGTCTACTAGACTTCGAGCCTGAAGGCTGAAACAAGGTCAAACAGAGGTAAGGGAGTTCGACGTAGAGTGACAGACAAAACCAAACTACCGACCAACTGGAAAAGCTTCCTGCGAGACAGCGACAACAAGACTGAGCTCTTCGCGTTCCTAGCTGACAAGATAGTGACCCTGTGTCCCGACAATGTCATAGTTGTGACCAAAGGAGAGCAGGCTCTTTCAAACAAACTCATCAGCCTTGAAGGCTTAAGCCCTTGCAACCATGAAGAAGCTGACTCCAGGATCTTCACACATGCTCTCCAAGGCATGCAACACTGATATTCTTGTTGTTGCAGTCAGTGTTTTTGCGAGTCTTCAAGATGCAGGCTTAGACAAGATGTGGGTAGAATTCGGCCAGGGTCAGTCCATTAGGTGGTTGCCAATTCATGAAATGGTAGTGAATGTTGGCCCAGAGAAATCCAGTGGCATGCTGTTCTTCCACGCCTTCACTGGCTGTGATGTTGTGTCAGCTTTTCGTGGTTAAGGCAAAAAAACAGCATGGCAAGCATGGGAGGTTTACCCTGAAGTGAGCCCTGTCTTCAAAAAGCTCAGTCAATACCCACCTATCATAGAAGATGCAGACGTCAACATCCTTGAGAAGTTTGTCATCACCATGTATGACAAGCACAGCACTAGAGACAAGGTTGATGAGGCAAGACTGGACTTGTTTGCTTGGAAGCAAAGGTCTTATGATGCCATCCCACCGACAAGCGCATCCCTTGTTCAGCATGTGAAACGTTCTGCCTTCCAAGCTGCCTGCATATGGGGCCAGGCAACAGTGAGCAAAATGCAAACTGAAAGCCCTGCCAACTGGGGCTGGCAAAAAGATGGAGAGGTCTGGCAAGTTCTCTGGACAACCCTTCCACCTATTGTTCAGACTTGTGAGCAGTTGACAAAGTGCGGCTGCAAGACTGAATGCAGAGGACGATGCAAATGCAATCGCTTCATGCTCAAGTGTACACAGTTGTGTGCCTGCAATTGTGATGACTAAAAGAACAACACAATCAAAGCTGTACATCAACAGCAAGTTAGTAAACAAAAAAAAAAAGAAACAAAAAAAGCCTTTGGATGTTCTATTTTCCTATTTATAAATAAAAATAAAGTTGTCCTCCGTAGAGGGGGGGTGGTGGCGGGTCCCAAAAGAAAAAAAAAACACAAGTCAATCAGTTTGTTTATATTGTTTGTAAAACATAGAAGTTAACATTACCCTATATATCGGAAAAGTGTAATCATATTTCTAATGCACTAGTCAACCCCAGACAAGCCATACTACATCTTCCAGCACTGTTGAATTGCAATATGCACAGTTTACTGTCCTACCACATGTCTCTACATTGGTGGTCACGTAACCAAGACATCACTTCGGAAACATCACAGAGAGAGTGTTTCTTCGTTTAATTCCTATTGTATCATCATAATATTCAATAATTAAAATTTTGTAAATGCAGAATTGGTTTCACATACTCAAAAACATATATTTTGATGTATAGACCATCAAAATAGGATTATTCAATCAAAATATAGTTCAAACACCGTTTAAAACCACTTCGAATGGCGGCCATCTTGAAAAATGGCGGCCATTTTGTTTTTTCAAGTGGATTACGTACTTTTCTGAGAGAGTAGGTTCTGAAGCACTTGTGTGCAAAATTTGGTGCTTGTATCACCAAGTGAAAGATCGTTTCAGCAATCTGCTCCACTATAAGGCACACACAGAAGCCATTGGACCAACAGACCTGACCTGGTGAGAGAGAGAGAGAGAGAGAGAGAGAGAGAGAGAGAGAGAGAGAGAGAGAGAGAGAGAGAGAGAGAGAGAGATGGAAACGGAATAGATTGAAGAGAGAGAGAGACATGGAAACGGAATAGATTGAAGGGAGAGAGGGAGAGAGCGAGAGAGACATGGAAACGGAATAGATTGAAAAGAGAGAGAGAGACTTGGAAACATAATAGATTGAAGAGAGATGGAAGCGGAATTGACATCTCAACCTATTGCCATTAACAGGAATCGAACCCTGAACCTTCGGATTGACAAGCTGCAACACTACCTATAGTGCTATAGCTTTGTACAGGCTGAGGTTGTCTGTTGAAGATAAAAGTGAACCAGTGAAAGCAGCCGATCTACAAGCTCAGAAACACGTTGCTATCTGAAAAGTTTTGAGATTGTAGATCGGCTATTTTCAGAATGAACTATGTCATACATTGAAAAGACATACTCTCAAATAAGCATTTCAGGTTATCTTTAACAATTGCACTTGCATTAATTGACACAATCATGTTGTGTGCAATGCAACTTAAATGAAGTCTGCATCAAGTGGGGCTTGAACTGGCAACCTTGAGGTTCTAAGGCACACACTTAAGCGAGAAGCCATTGGACCAACAGACCTGACCTGGTGAATGAGAGAGAGAGAGAGAGAGAGAGAGAGAGAGAGAGAGAGAGAGAGAGAGAGAGAGAGAGAGAGAGAGAGAGAGAGAGAGAGAGAGAGAGAGAGAGAGAGAGAGAGAGAGAGAGAGAGAGAGAGAGAGAGAGAGAGAGAGAGAGAGAGAGAGAGATGACATTTTACATCCTGCCAAGTGAAAAGCAACATGTGGTTTCACAGTGTCTGAATTAAATATTAGATTGTAATGTCTTAAAAAATTGCACATGCATTATTTGATGCAGTCATGTTTTGTGCGATGCAATTGAAAAGTGGAATGACCCACCTACAGACAGAGCCAGATAGACAGACAGAGTGAGAGAAACAGACAGCTCAACCTATTGCCATTGACAGGAATCAAACTCTCAACCTTCGGACTCACAGAATGAGACACTACAAGTAGTGCTATAGCTTCATCCAGGCTGAAGTTGTCTGTTGAAGATCATACACTTTTGCCTTCTGTCATGAACCAAGCCCCTGTTTCACTAACACTAAGATCACTCGTTCACAAACCATTTACCAATAGAGAAATTGTATGTCTCCTCGAAACCGAAACCAGTGAAAGCAGCCGATCTACAAGCTCACAAAACGTTGCTATCTGAAAAGTTGTGAGATTGTAGATCGGATATTTTCACAATGAAGTACGTCATACATTGAAAAAACATACTCTCAAATAAGCATTTCATGTTATCTTTACCGTTTGCATATGTATTCATTGATACAGTCATGTTTTTTGCAATTCAACTTAAATGAGTCTGCATCAAGTGAGGCTTGAACCGGCAACCTTGCGGTCGTGAGGCACTCGCTTAAGGGAGAAGCCATTGGACCAACAGACAAGAACCTGTGAAAAAGGAGATCACACAGATGATACAGTTTCACGCAAATAGCTGAAAAATCCTGGGTTTAAGTGTTTTTCAAACTGCTCAAAATTGCAGACAATCTAAGGGCGGAGCTTACTGGTTAACGTGATACATGTGTTCCTCATGAGTCAAGGCACATGTGTAAGCAGGTTTAATGGCTGTCGGCCAAACGAGGCATGACTTTTGCCTGTTTAAAGTTTGCATTTAAAAAAAATCGCTATAGCGCCCCCCTTTGACCAATTGGAGTAAGATTGGTTTCAGTGATATTTGGAATGACCCTCAACATTACCGCAAAGTTTCAAAGAAATGTGAGTCTGCATGTATGTGTTAGGGGCAGATGAATAATTGTCATAAAACTGCAATATTCATTGGCTCATTAAAGCTTCATTTTTTCACTTATGGAAAATCTTTTGCATCAGTTTTTCGGCATAGGTTCAAAGTTCATGTGTAAAACGTTTCGTGCAGATTACTAAAAAATCCCAGGAGGAGATAGGTTTTAACTGCTTTTCATATAATTCAAAATGGTGGGAGATCTAAAGGTCAGAGGTCAAAAGTCAGATCACGAAAGTTGTCAGTCATTAGGAGACGCATATGTGTATTTAAGTTTCATGGCTGTAGGTCAAACAGGGCATGAGTTGTACCTGCTCAAAGTTGGCATTTTCAATTGAGTGCTATAGCGCCACCTTTTGACGAAAGATTGTGAGAATTATTTCTTGATAGTTTTTCATGACCATCTACCATATGGCCAAGTTTCGTAAAAAGCGTATGCACTAAGGGGGAGAAGAAAAAAGAGGGGAACATTAAAACAGGTCCAGAGCTGAGAGCTCTGGCCCCGTAAAAAGTAGCAGATCTACAAGTTCAAAACTTGTCGTTCCGCGCCACGTTTCAATTAATCTAAGAAAAAACACAAAGAGTTTAAATATGGAGATAAGAGGTTTCTTACCAACAGCAACGATATAAAAAACCTTGCTTCTCGATTATTCGATTAATCAACAAAGTAATCGAACTAGAATAATCGCTAAGTAAATCATCGATAGCTGCAACCCTGAAAACATGCTACATCATCTCTGTCGGGTGAAAACCTTATACTGTATGTCCAAAACTGTTACTTTTCAGGATTGAAATTCAAAAAGTAGCAGATCTACAAGCTTGTGAATCTGCTACTTTTTAAGCTTTTTTGTGACCCTGTAGTATGATCAAGTAGGGCATTAATATGGATTAATAGTATGGAGATAAGCAACGACAGCAACGACATAAAGTCTACCACTATTAGCGATGTGGCCCACCTGGTGCCATTGCAGTGAAGCCACAGCTAGTGATCTCAGGGGGAGCATCTCATAAAGGCCAGTGCCTTGGATTTATACAGGTCACATGACTATTATTCATCTCAGCTCATTCCGGATGCTGGGCGGCCTGTTGAAAAGGTTAATTGCGCCATGCAGGCTAATTGCTCTCCCCGGCCACCTTTAACTAACGAGGGCGCTCCTCTCGATGATGTCATTTGAGTGGACTGGCCGCGACGAAATACCTCTGTGGGCTACCTGGGTGACAGCATTTCACTGCTGAAAGTGATAGGGATGCTCTACTGGTGACCTGGCTCTGTGGAAGGGAAGAAGCATTTGACTGATCCCTGCTCATTATGCTAGGGTGTGATGGCTCAGGGTAGAGGACAGAATACAGCAACGTTAAGGTACTCAAGGGACCAGTGCCATTGTACCTGTCTAACTCCTTCAAAAGAGTGAGAAACACCCACGGGCACAACACCAGAGGGAGCTCCACTGATCTCATTCCCCCCAGAACAAAACCGCCATAAAAGAGCACCTGTCTGCAATTTGCAACTGGACCTAGACAAGTAGCTTGCCAAAAGAAATGCCCCCCACTGTTTTTTGGTAAATATACTTCTACTGCTCCTAGTATTGATGATTTCTTGTGTAGTATTGTATTATTTTTGTGTTATCCTTTTAGCATTATTGCATAACTGTACCTCTGAGCTTTTTACAAACTTTTAATAAAGTATTCAATCAAACTAGGCTGTACAAACATAGCCGATCTACAAGTTGAGAGGAGGCCCGGCAGTGTCTGGGTATACGGGGGATTTCCCGAAGGGGCCAAACACAGAAGGCCGAATAATTATTCCTCCTAATCTTGCTTAACCCATTAATACCTGGAACGAATCTGTGTCACTTAAGATGTCTTTGGCTATTCAAAAATAGCAGATATACAAGCTCATAGCGCGGCACCGAGTGCCGCGCTATGAACTTGTAGATCTGCTATTTTTGAAAAATCGTGAAAAAAAAATTTTTTAGATTTTTTTCCAAAAACTGTTAGGATTTAGATTTTTTTTAAAGAATCGCCTCAGGTCTTAAAGGGTTAAATTCAGTTTTTCACTGCGAGCATGAATCTGAATTAAACTCAAACGTCTTGTTATGTCAGGTGAGGTTCTCTTGCCGGATCTATGAGACTTCATGAGAGCCAGTCATTGAATCTAGTCTAATCTAGATGCCCCCTCCCTTCTCCACGCTTATCCAATTCTCCTCCTCCTCCGAGGGAAGTGCTTTACAAAAGACCAGTGGTCATAGGAAGTTGATAAAGGACAGAGGAGGAAGCAGGCCACCTTGGGAACTCTCGCAGTTGATGTACTGCATGTTTGCCCTGACTGTGCTGCTGTGCATAATGTGTCCCCTTCTCCTGTGACTGCGACCAGCCTTTTGTCATTATAAAAACAGTGAGTCAAGCCTGCGTGACGATGGAGTCTGTTTGTGCAAACAATTATCTCTGTCTCTATCTATACGAAAAGGGCAAAGGAGTGGCTTCAAGGTTAACCCTTTAAGACCTGAGGCGATTCTTTAAAACAAATCTAAATCCTAACAGTTTTTGGAAAAAGATCTAAACATTTTTTTTTCACGATTTTTCAAAAATAGCAGATCTACAAGTTCATAGCGCGGCACTCGGTGCCGCGCTATGAGCTTGTATATCTGCTATTTTTGAATAGCCAAAGACATCTAAAGTGACACAGATGCGTTCCAGGTATCAATGGGTTAATGAAACAGGGCATATGAGAATATAAGGTTGATAATTGATTCCCCAAATTGGATTGGATGAAAAATTGGATTGGATGAAAAACAGACGGAATCAGGATGCCTGTGTGAGCCAAGGTCCAAACTAGGGATGGGATATGAAGATTTCACCTCACGATTACTGTGCCCAAATTAACTGCGATTAACGATATTATCACGGTAATCAAAATACGCTTAAAACTTAAAAGAACCCATA
Organism: Gymnoscopelus braueri; assembly: GCF_963280865.1. Taxonomy (NCBI): domain Eukaryota; kingdom Metazoa; phylum Chordata; class Actinopteri; order Myctophiformes; family Myctophidae; genus Gymnoscopelus; species Gymnoscopelus braueri. The sequence continues at coordinate 45,837,281 of NC_137607.1, read as the reverse complement.
CAGGATACAGGATAAACAAGTGAAAGTTTAAGTGAAAGAAAAAAAATATCTATAACCTATAATATTGAAGCTGTTAAATAATGTATTAAAAATGTTAACATCATGTTATTATACCACTACTATTATTATTATTATTATTATTATTATTTTTGAAAATCACTCAAAATATCACTTACATCACTTAAAAAAAGAGAATATCTAAATGGCAAATCATCTACACCTGATATTAAACTCTTCCAGCTCTGCAACCAATCAGAGGAAAGGAGAGGAGCCCCCGTTAGGCAGGTGCTTCGAGGGAAATGACTATGCAGTATTTTTTTTTATTATGGCCATAAAGAGGAGTGAACCCTGCTGCACTCCTCTGGCCAGCGGAGATGATGTCATCTCCTATTAATACTCACCACATCTATCAGCATCACACAGCCAGCTCTGTCAGGGTGGATGGAGAGGAGAGGGGACAGGGGACAGGGGCTGGGACACCCGGCTGCTCCTCTGTCAGGGTGGACGAGGAGGAGAGGAGAGGAGAGGGGACAGGGGGCTGGGACACTCGGCTGCTCCTCTGTCAGGGTGGACGAGGAGGAGAGGAGAGGGGACAGGGGACAGGGGCTGGGACACCCGGCTGCTCCTCTGTCAGGGTGGACGAGGAGGAGAGGAGAGGAGAGGGGACAGGGGGCTGGGACACTCGGCTGCTCCTCTGTCAGGGTGGATGGAGAGGAGAGGAAAAACATGTTTTAATGCCTTCAAATAAATAATACAACATTTGCCCAGGCCAGTGGTTCCCAACATTTTCGGGATCAGAGCCCACCATTTTAAGCGTGTGTGGCCCACCCATCTGACCACTTAACAACATAAGTGGTCCCCCCCGGGTCCACAGGTTCCCAATCACCAGACCTACTGTACAAGCTCACAACGTGGCACAGTTGTAAGCTTGTAGATTGGATATTTTCGGTGTGCTCTACACCATCAACGAAATATTAATCAGGCCATAAATTATAAAATTATATAAATTAGCCAAACGTCAAATTTCAAACATAAACATTGGAGAATGTGTCTTTATTCAGTCTCCTGAAATGCAGTCAAGAATTATGTTTTCGCACCAGATATTTCTTTATACATTTCATGAGTTGCTAGTGTGTTGGTAGTAAACAGCTTTGAAAGGGTACATGCTGCTGGGCAATTTTAATAAAGAAATATGTTTTGTCTGTGTTTGTGGATTTAATATTTCAGCGTACTACTTTGACAAAGCAATGCATTGTTGATCCACGCATGTGAAGGCTTAAACAGCTGTTTGAACTGTACACGGCACAGTCAGCATGCTGTGTATTAAAGAACGTTTCTGTTTAGATAAAGAAAATTGAGTTTGACATTGTAGATCGGTGGTAATATACAGTATGTCTGACTAACGTTACAGCAGAAGCCAAATGCGAAGCTTTCTGCGTCAGCATTATATAATGGCTTTATGAAGTCAAGGTGACCGTTTCTTCTGACAGGCTGCTTTGTTATTTTTGTGATTTCTTTTGTACTGTATTTTGCATACGTCTTTCAATTGACTTCAATACAGCCTCGCAGTTTTAAATACATCAAGTTCAATCATGGCTTATTGTTGTCAACCTTCCAAATAATAAACGGCTACTTTCACTAGTTTGGGTCACAGGGAGATCATCTGTCTTTTGGGTCTCGAGCTAAAAAGTTTGTGAACCGCTATATAGCACTGCTACTGTACAAAGATTCTCTACTGGTTTCTCAGCTTAGTTTACGGGGGAGCTGTTAGGGTTAAGGGCCTTGCTCAGTGACACTTCGACCGGTGACCTTTTGATTCCCAGGTGGCTTCTCTACCGACTCAATTACTGCCACCCCCAAAGTCCCTTTGTTTTCTTGTGCAAAATCAGATGAAAAAAAAACATATGTTCACTTAGTAGTTTCATATAAGGTTTATTTTGCAAGATATGAGCTATAAAATTGAAAGTCCATAAGCAGCAGTGGATTGTCCCCTCAGGGTTATTCCTCTTCACAGTTTGTTCCAACAGAAAAACACATAACCATATAGCACAGAACAACACAGCACATAACAACATAACACCAAGACAATACATGAAGTCCCCAGTATACACGAAAATCATCCTATCAGCGAGGCAGTTTGTTTAATGCCACAATGGCTGAAGGGACAAAACTCCTACTAAAACAAACTTTTTCCCATTTCAAAGTTCTGTATCTTCGTCCAGATGGCATGAGTTCGAAGTGACGATGTAAGGGATGATCAGCTATTGTGAGCGCTAAACGTGTGATGGCTTTATTATTCATATCACAGAAAGTGCTGGTGTGGATAATCTTGGAGGCAATAATACGGGTAATACTGAAAAGTTTATTTTACTGGAAACCAAAGTATGAAAAGACAAGAAGTTCAGGACACCCCGAACCTCAACCCAACCCACCCACCACAGCTGATGAGGAGAACACTCACATGATGACCCCATTAACTCAGGCTCCTTGACCACAGACAAAACAACAATGAGGTTCATAGCAGTAAACGGCACAATCAAGATATCTATTAGACGTGACAGTGGCAATATTATTGTACAAGCTCTCTCCATGCTTCAGCAGTGATGGGCCCCTCCCTGCAAAACCAACAAGGTTCAAAGGGTGGAAAAAGGGTCATGTGGACGTGTTCCAAAACATTGTTACGCAGCATCGTCGGCCCGGTGCCGTTCCAAACCTCTCTCTCTGATTATGCTCACATTGTGCAGGTGACCACTGCTGGAAGAAGTAAACTGATTCATTTTAATGTTATTTTACTTAAGTAAAAGTAGTGCTACAACGTAGAAACACTCTGTTACAAGTACATGTCCTGCATTCATATTTTTACATGAGTAAAAGCACTGGTATCAAAATATATTTTTTTAAAGTATTTTTTTTAATAATCTTTTTTAGAAAATGTGTCAAACTTTTTAGAAAATAGTGGATCTACATGCTTGGTCAGCTATTTTCAAATAGCCGAAGTATAAACTAAGGAGGTTAATGCATGTTTTGTAGGCCTAGACACTCTAAATCTACAAAGTAACTAAAATGGACATACTCAAGTCAAGTAAAAGTACCTAAATAATATTGTACTTAACAACAGAACTTGAGTTAATGTACGTAGTTACTTCCCACCACTGGAAAAACACATGATTAGGTTTAAGGGCCGCAGAAAAAAGAAAAAGAAAGCTAGCGTTGTTGAAAAACCCTGATGTAACCGAAAAGTTAAGACCTGTGAGGTTTTTCCCAGGCAGCGCACCGAGGGAACAGGATGTGAGTGGCAGCGATGGCCTATTATTCCTATAAATCCTTGCAGTCGGGGCAGAAACCTTGTATCTCCATATTTCAACCTTTTCAGGTTTTTCCGCAAATTAATGCCCTAACATCATAGAAGAGTCACACAAAACTAGAGAAAATAGCAAATGCAGACGCGTCGCGATGTGACATGTTGTGAGCTTGTAGATCGGCTATTTTCACTATTTTTATGTTTCTAAAATAGTAATAAAAGAGGAACCGTTTTGAAACATACAAGGTTTCCACCCGACGGCAACAAAATCCTACAAAACACGGCGTAGGAAATGATTTATGTGCACAAATGTGCCTAGTGGGGGAAAGATGGCGGATCGTGTTACTGTTTCTGTGTTTGCGCATCTGGAGTGCATGGGTGGTGCATAACGGATCCCCCTGTACACACCTAGTTATTTCTGCCGGGGTTGGCAAGATCAGAGGTCTCACGTTATCAAGATCCTCTGATGCTCTGATGTTTGATGATTAGTGTAAGCAAGCACTAAATATGGGAGAACAAGGAGTCACTTTTTTTTTGTTACAGCATAAAGTGTCATGTCCTCCGACGCTCAGATGTTACAGAACAGGTTGATCAAAAGCACTCAATGACCTTCAATATCAGCCAACAGTGATTTGTACATACAGTAGGTTTACATGTATGTAACTTCATATCGTTTGCTGTCGGGCAGAAACCTCTTATCTCCATGTTTTAACTTTTTGTGTTTTTTTGTAAATTAATGCCCTACTTGATCATACTAAAGCATCACAAAAGCATCAAAAGTAGCAGATCCACAAGCTCGAAGTGACGCGCTTTGAGCTTGTGGATCTGCTACTTTTGATGCTTTAGAATTTGAATCCTGAAAAGTAACTATTCTGGACAGGTTTCCACCCGACAGAGACGATATGTAAACACTCTGTATATAGCTACAGTAAGTCTTGAGACATTAATGCCTTGCAAGCGCATCAAGAAACGTTATGCTCAGTAGCGATTCTTAAAACCTTCATTAAACCAGTTTTACACTGATTATAATACATATCAATATAACTGTCGGCAGGCTTGTGCCCCGCTCCAACAGAGGGAAACCATACGCTCCTTGTATCTCGATGATCATACAGTACTCATCATGTCTTTCTCATGCTTAGATAATTCTGCAAAAATAGCTCACAACATGTCACATCCACTCCACGTTGTGAGCTGAGATTGGCTATTTTAGGCAAAACAACTCAATTTGTACGATGAATTATGAATTAGACTTTACCAAACCGAAACCGGAGTTGCTCTCTACTCTGCTTTCAGTCAATATAAAGGCTCGTGTTGGCTGGGGTTCCACATCTCCCCCTCCTGGTAAGTCTTGTTTTAGGGACATGCATGGCCACATCTATCCCATGCATGTCATTGTGAACTTGCTTGGTTCTATCCACCTGTTTCCGCGGGAATTTACTGGAGCAAAAATCCTGTGTGGGAAACATCCTGCGGGGGGACCGGAAGTAGGAAATAGCGGCTCAGTGTGTTTACATTTGAACGTAGCTGTACTGCGAACGGGCCTTTTGCATGTAGTTGAAGCGCAAGGGGGCGGGGGGCAGGGGGCGGGGGGGGAGAGAGTCAGCGCACTGAAGTCAAGGCACAGACTACTGTGTTGTTGACGGACAACGGATGCACGCTTATGAGAAACAACACAAATAAAACCTGGCAAAACAGTTGCGTGCATTAGCGCAAGATGAGGATAAATGAAACATTCAGTCTAAATGTCCAGCAACTACTACCAATACTTTTGTATTTGAAACCTTACATTTCTCTAAATATTATAAACTCTTAGGACAGCCTAATACAAATATAATTTATGAAAAGGCTACTATAGGCTACAGTGAAGTCGGACTGAATGACTGAAACGTTTTTTCTTTTTTAACTCTCTTGGTGATTATCTGGCACAGTAGTTGTGGATTAGCAAACTGGACATTAATGTTTCCTTTTCGCGTGCGAATTACTGGACATTTAGACTGAATGTTTCCTTTACCCTCATCTTGCACTAATGCACGCAACTGTTTTGCCATGTTTTATTTGTGTTGTTTCTCATAATAAGCGTGCATCCGTTGTCTGTCAACAACACAGTAGTCTGTAGTGTGCCTTGACTTCAGTGCGCTGACTCTCTCCCCATGCACCGCCCCCCCGCCCCCTTGCGCTTCAACTACATGCAAAAGGCCCGTTCGCCAGCTGCGAACGAGCTACGTTCTGCTGGCAAATGTAAACACACTGAGCCGCTATTTCCTACTTCCGGTCCCCCCGCAGGATGTTTCCCACACAGGATTTTTGCTCCAGTAAATTCCCGCGGAAACAGGTGGATAGGCTTCATAACGGGTTAATCTGTCAAAAGTCTTCTTAGAGCTTAATTATGAATCATTGTCATGTCATATAATGAGATGTAACTAATAACATTGTATACACTTTTGTTTGACTGGATCTAGATTGTTTAGCTTTTCTACCTTCTAAATATACTGACCTCCAGTGGTGTGATGTGTGGGCGATGGCTGATTTAAGCAGTCACACCTGGCCTGAGTCATACCAATTAGACTATTAAAGCTGTGACATACTGAAAGCGTCACTGGCACAAGCGTCACTGTGTATCAAGACATTACCTTTCGCTGCTCCAACTCATTTTCGATGCTGTGCCATGCTTAGAAATAGAAAGAAGTTCTGAGAGACACATCAACATGTGGCTGCAGCCATAAACAAACGTTATCAAGCGTGTTATTTATGCGTGTGTCTGACGCCTGCAGTGCGTCAGGGGTTTTAGCTAGCTGGGTGTGACTACACACCTGTTGGGCATCAAGCTAATCGATGCGTACAGGATGAGGGTCACACAACTGTGTCAGAGGCATTGTAGCCTAACACGGGAATATCCCATAATATAGAAATAAAAAAGGGTCATATTAGTCTGCCTACTTACCCTACAAGATCTCCTTCCACACAGCAGTTTCAAATGAATGATCAATGCTTATTATCAAGCTCTGAAGTCACTTAACAAGCACCATCAAATCCCCATGCAGAGATACAGGTGTCACAGCAGCAACAGCAGCTGCCAGTAAGAATGAGACACAGGACAGAAGTTAGGCTCAAGAGCCATTGATGATGAATTTGAATCAGCTGTGTGGAGGACGATAGGCAGACTACTGTATATGACCCCCTCTGATTTCTGTCAGGTTGTGTTCTCACATTATTATTGACTGACACGGATCACTCCAATGAATTGAATGACAGGAATTGATGCCCATAATTCACACAAGGCCTCATGGGACACTGGAAACTAGGCCCTTTGCCTGGCAGAAATTCAATGTTGAACTCCAGTCTTCAGACACCGCTGAAAGTGTCTCATCAAAACGCAGCAGCCGGATGCATATGTGTGACCGTGCCTTAAATCAGCCATCCTCACACACTCTCAAAACAAGAGCCTCTGTCATGACAGCACAGTTCCAGCTGCTGAGGCATATACTGAAAGTATAAAATATAGAGCTTGAGTGGTTAATCAGACTAATCGGCTAATCCATTATAAAATATTAGAATTTCTATATGTTGATTTGTTGATATATAAATGTTTTATTGTAAAAATTGATTATTACACTAAAGGTAGTGATATTTTTTGGTGAACAAAGGTTAAAGCACTATATTCTCATTGTAATCATTGCTATAGAGTGTTTGTTCAGTAACAGGGGTCTCCCCGTCCCTCTAGCTCTTTAATAAACAAAGAATGCGTTTTCAGGTGGGTGGCCACATTTCTGCCAATCCGGAGAGAGTACCCATTTATCAGCTTCAATGTTACAGTGTTCCAGTTAAAAATGTTCAGCTCATTTCTTTGTGTTATCACTTCCAATTTGACTTGTTTATCCTTTATCCTGTGTGACTTCTCTCTCCTAATTGGAAAAAATTGGTATCCCGACATGAAAATTCATTTTCTGTTTTCTAAAAAGCTGGAGAGACGTGGAGACCCCTGTTTCTGAGCAAATACTCTATAGCAATGATTACTATCAGAATATAGGGCTATTTAACACTTATTTTAACCAAAAATATCACTCACCCTACCTTTAATAGAAAGATAATTGATAGAATAATCGCTAAGAAGATAGTTTGCTATAAATCAAATGATTTCTCTGCCAAACCATGTGATGACACAAGCATGCTGGTCGACGATGTGCCCCTCTTGTCCGTCTTCTCTATGCTGTCTCCTGTATCTCTCCCAGCTTCTCTATGCTGCCTCCTGTATCTCTCCCAGCTTCTCTATGCTGTCTCCTGTATCTCTCCCAGCTTCTCTATGCTGCCTCCTGTATCTCTCCCAGCTTCTCTATGCTGTCTCCTGTATCTCTCCCAGCTTCTCTATCTGTTTCACTTACATAAATGACAAAAACAGCTGTCCAAAGAAAGGCAGCCTGATCACATCATGGGAAGTTGACTCAAAACTAGAGTCTCATTCAGTTCAAGGCCAAGAGTCTGTGCCGAGAAGTCCCCTTACATGCGTATGTCACTGCAACATGAGCCTTCTGTTTGTCTAAAGTGTCATATGCCAGAAAAGCAGAGTGCACTAAATTCACTTGGATGGATGTTTTTTCTTTGTCACTTAGAGTGCACCTGTGCATTATGGAACATTCACTGCCAGGCTAGCGATGGGAAATGGAATAAGTGTCCGACGTCTTGGGTGCAACTCTTTGAAATGCCCATCTTCATCAGGTCTGTCCATTGAACTTCATAGCTTTCATCACCAGATCAATGTACTCCTTGATCCGACTATCGCCTTACCATTCATACTTCCTGAAAATACAAACCGGGCACTTTGTTGTACAATACAGTGAAAACAAGCAGTGACGTATCATCCGATCTTGGTGCCAGCAGCCGGTGATGGTAAGGGATACTCCTCTTCCTCCACAATTGTTTGTCTCAAACCACACTAAACACCTTTTAGGACACAGCTTTTCATAGTAGGGACCACGGGTTGGGTGGGGGTCAATTGGAAAGAAGAGGGGAGCGGCCCCTATGGGCAGAAGTGAAAGCACTTTTGGAAGGTGCAGTCTATATGGCCCCACATGCAATTCCATGATGTACAAGTACACCCCCTGGACATGACGCTAGCATGTCGCAGGGACTTGATGCTGAGTGCCAAGCAGGGAGGCGTTGGGTACCATTTTCCTAGACTTTGTCATGATTCTGTCTGGGATTACTATACCGCCGACCTCCCAATCTCAGGGCAGACAGTCTAACCACAAGGCCACTGAGCTGGTCAGAGTATGGTGCTCTACCGTACCTCTTAAATGACACAAAATGTCATGAATCACGATGTGATGAACAACACAGCGCCACTGTTGCTACCCAGAAGCACAGTAAACATTCACTGCACCTACACAGTAAACGGCTCCACAACCCACACCCTCTTTGTTTCATAACGCTGGGCCCCTGGCTCTGCCTGATTGGCGCGTCTTGTCACATCTTTGGGTATCATCAAAGTGTTAAAGGTTATTTATTGGAGGGAGCAGCATTTCAACACATATCGTGCCATACTGGAAATATTCAGTCTATTTACAACAAGCCCAGCATGAAGGACATGAGCTCACACTGAACCCATGGAAGGAATGAACGGGAATCCCAGTGTCTCCTACAACACGGTGACTCACCCATTATGGAGCGTAGTAACCACCAGGAAAGTTGATCCATCCAGACAAACATAAACACTGATTTCACCTTTTTATGGCGTGTGTGTGTGTGTGTGTGTGAGTGTGTGTGTCTGTGTGTGAGGGGAAACATGACATGGCAGCAATGTAACAATGTCTGGAATGTTGTTTACTACTGTTAATTTAACTTGAAACCCTATATTCTTTGTTGACCGGAGTCCCCCAGGGGTCTATTCTAGGCCCACTCACTTTTCTCCCTCTACACCCAATCTCTGCACAAAAAACAGCCAATCCACAAGCTCACAACGTGTCGCAACGCACCGCGTTGTGAGATTGTAGATGGTCTATTTTTCACAGAATGTTTGCCCCAGAATTCACTTGTACAGGTCCATTACATTTGTACACTGACAGAGTTACAAATGGATAAATGATTTTTTACTGTGCACTGTACGCTCGCTCCATCAAATAATGTGACTGTGCTGTGATGACGTTAGGAGCTGGAGGACTGTTAGCAGTATTCCCCGGTACAAGCATTTCATTTTCCTTCTTATTTTTACACTTATTACAACTCAATGGGGTCCATTTAATATAAGTGCAAATGAAATGACTGTTCCACAGATGTCTCCCTCCCGCATGCATGCAAAACGTTATGCATAATGTTTCAGAACAACTTTCAGAGCAACTCAGAATGTTTACAGTTGAAATTACATTAGGAAGTCAGCAACTACATGGTGCCTGAAAAGGGGGAGGCCTCCGTAAGGTCTTTTGAAGATAAGCATACCAATTCACCATATTCACACGGCGGCCATTTGGCTATTGAGTCATACTTGGGCACCCCGGCGGGGTGGCGTTTCCGCAAATATGATGTGAGAGCGAAATGGCCACTGTGTGAATATAGTCAATTCAATCATTCATGATGAGCACTTTTTTTAAATGTTTAAAGTATACACACACACACACACACACACACACACACACACACACACACACACACACACACACACACACACACACACACACACACACACACACACACACACACACACACACACACACACACACACACACAGACAGACAGACAGACAGACAGACAGACAGACAGACAGACAGACAGACAGACAGACAGACAGACAGACAGACAGACAGACACACACACAGTACAAAGCAGGAAGCAGTGTATTGGACTGTCTCCAACAGTTTGTATTGTCAGAAAGTATTCCCTGCCTAGAAGGGTCTTGTGTCAGCGATATGGACTCACAAAGTGCAAAGGAGGAAGAAAACGTTTGTGATGTTTCAGGGCCGTTCTCTTTTCACTGGTTATTTATTATATTATGAGCAACTGTGAGAAATACTTTAACCGATACAAGTCTCAGCTTAACTCGCTACTGCTCGAGGTGTTTACATTTATCTGTCTGTGGACAGATTTAGTTTGTTTAATTGATTGATTGAATACTTTATTAGTCAGAAATGTAAACAGCACGTGGTACAGTCAGACATTAAGGCTAAAAGGAAAACACAAAAAGTCCTGGGGACTTGTTTCCATTGTGGTCCGCTGTATTCAATTCATCAACGTAGCATACAAAATGTACACAATAATACATAGCAACAACAAATACAAACACTGTATGTACAAAAGAGATGGGAAAATTACATTTACCTCCCTTTAGGGTATCTTGATTGATGTTGTTTTAGGCCAATTTTGAAAGTGACCAGTGATACACATCTTTTAATGGATAGTGTCAGGGCATTCCACATGTTTGTTCTAAATTTGGGTGGTACCAGATAGAACATGCCAACGTGGTTGCTCCGCCTAGTGTTGTGGCTGTGGGTGTCACTCACTTTAGAGAAGTAGGTAGACAGGTATGAGGATATTGAGGGCATTGCCCCTTTGACTATCTTAAATACCAATCCCAGTGATATTTGCTTAACCTTGTCTTCTACCTTGAGCCAACCCAAACTAGCAAAGTGTGTTGTCACCGCAATACCGCCACAAATGTGTAATATGCCGTCACGAGAGAAGTATTACACGAGAACTTTACAGTACATTAATAGCATGACAACAAGCATGCGAGCATCACTTAAGTGCCAATAATGATGCAGAAATACAACAGTTACCATCAAAATAAAACATATTTCATCAAAATGGATTAATATATCAGAACGCAGGCGTATAATTGAAGTTCCTATTTAGTATCACAATGGAAACATTTTAAAGAAATGTAAAAAATATATATATCTTACATTATGTTTTTAAATTTTATATGAATGTTTAATATGATATATCATCTCTGTCGGGTGGAAACCTCATATCTCCAAAACAGATACTTTTGTGTGACACTGTAGTATAATCAGTATAAGTATTGATTTAATTTACAAAAAAATACAATAAGTTAGAATATGGAGATAAGAGGTTTCTGCCCGACAGCAACGATATATAAATAATAATAATATTATTCATCAATACAACCGTAGTGTTTTGCCAATTATTTGGGGGGCCCAATTGCAATCTCCTGACGGCCCACAGGTTGGGAATGTCTGCACTACACCTATAGATAGAGTGACTAACATGAACCAGTGCTCCTTGAGGGGGTTCCAGGTGGTCCCCAGCTAAGTGATGGAGAGTTGGTAACCAAATGGACCCTTACAGATCTTTAACTCTTGAAAGCGTAAAATGAAACCAAATGGAGTTAAATTATTAAACATCTGCATTGCTTAATTAAAGAATTGTTATTTTGATCAACATTTGCCAGTTATCTCTCCTATGGTACCAACATCAAAACAGCATGGAATTGTGGACAAAATCTGTGGAACAAAATATTCTACGTTTTGGGTCTGAGAGGTTAAATCTCCTCAAACGGTGGTCCGTGGCTCAAATGCCAAATAAATAATGGACCTTTTTGGAAAAGGGTTCAAAACCACAGCACTACACCTATAGATAGAGTGACTAACATGCATGTCTGCTCTGCTCGCCACTGGCACACACACCAGAAGCACCACACGCTGCCCGATGACCTCACAGAACTCACAAATCACAGCCGCCGCGCAGCTGATTGTTTCTTTGATGTCTCATTAAGGCCGCGGCGGCGAGGGAAAACAAGTCAAAGAGCAGGGGAGCGAAGGAGAGAAAAATAACATTTGGCCTTTGTATACCAGGAGCAGGAGGAGGTGGTGGTGGTGGTGGGAAAGAAGAAAGAAAGAAAGAAAGAAAGAAAGAAAGAAAGAAAGAAAGAAAGAAAGAAAGAAAGAAAGAAAGAAAGAAAAAAAAATCCAACACTGAGCAGACCCTGGGAGCCCTCCGGTGCCTGACTTTTCCGCGGGACCACCTAAAAAGCAGCTCCATAAACCCAGCGAGCTCTGAGAAAACTCTACGCTTTTCTTCTCAGACGAGGGCCAACGCCCTTGCCATGCGCTCATCAGGGCTCGCCTCCTCCTCCTCCTCCTCCACTGAGGAGGAGGAGGAGGGAAGAAGGATATGGTGATACGGTACGATGATCATATTGTAATAACAGCATCCGCAGAGGAACTTGCAACGTTTGTCCTATTCTAGTGTTTCTCAACAAAACAAAAATTTCAAGGCCTCACACCAAGGACTCAACTAACCCCTGCTCATTATGCTAGGTTGGGATGGCTCAGGGTAGAGGACAGAGTACAGCAACTGCTTTTCAAGATACTCACGGGACCATGCAGTGCCCATGTACCTGTCAAAGTACTCCAAAAGAGTGCGAAACGGGCACAACACCAGAAGGGAGCTCCACCGATCTCATTCCCCCCAGATTCAGCACAAACGTGGGGCGGTACTTTTTGCAAACTGTTAATAAAGTATTCAATCAATCAAACAATCAAAGGACCCCCATAATGCTGAGAGCGTACACATAGAACCAAATGAACTCTTACGGGTCCTTTAGGTGCTCTGATGCTCTGAGAGTTACAGACATGTAACGGTCCATTTGGAACCCCCTAAAGGAACCCTGAGGGATACCCTAAACTGATTCATGTACAGTAATCATGAAGGAGATATTAGTGAGGCAATTAAGCCTCATGTTGCTGAATAGTGTATTTATGCATGCAAAACAATTTGTATTACAGCAATGCATTGATAATAAAAATAATATTTTTTAAAGCATGTACCTTTGCATACGTAAGTCATTTCTTAAAGCAAGTACTCCACTACTTTTAAGGAGCAATTTTCACTTGCAGTGGAGTAATATTTGACCGGGTGTATCTATACTTTGACTACTGGGGTTAAGTACCATGTCGACGGCCTGGACCGCTGGCGTAGCGGTCCAGGCACCTAGGCTACAATGTAGCCTGACAGTGCGTCGCGGGTTTGAGTCCCGAATCCCGAGGGCCTTTGCTGCGTGTCGCTCCCCATCTCTCTCTCCCCATTTCCTGTCAGCCTACTGTCCCGTCTATAATGAAGTAATAGAATCGTATAAAAAAGAAAAAGTCCACCACTGCTCTTATCTCATTAGAATACATGGCACAGAGTGCAGCGCGTACTGCGTACATATGAACAAGAAGACTTCATCAGAAACGTAGCCTTTTCTGCGCACGTGTTGTGTGAGTGAGATAGCGCTATAACATCATCTCATATCCACGGCTGCTGGGCCTTCTTTTCTTAGAACAGAAGAGGTCTGTGTTTACATTGTGCAGATGGCTAATCGAACCCGGCTCCACGCTCTCACCCAGTCGGGGTCCAAGACTAACATTATCAAATGAGCGGCACAAATTACTATCAAAATAGAGAGCCGCTTTAAAATAAACCCAGCTGATTTAGCATTTACTGAAATATTAGTTCATCTGAGCACCGTTTTTTTTCCTTCTTCTTCTTCTTCTTACACTGTTGTCCGGGGGGAAAAAAAATCAGATTTTTTTCAAATCTGGAAAGTTGGGATAGGGTTAATAAATGGTTGATGGGCTATTTTTGCACGAATGTTCACCCCAGAATTGTGACGCTAGTGTTCACGTGATTAATTGGATATTGTAATACGGAAAAATGTAATAATATGGAAAGAAATATATAATTATACATTAATTGAACATTGCTTTGTCCATGACAGAATGCTACCATGGACCTGCATCACTTAACCGGTGTGTGTGTGTGTGTGTGTGTGTGTGTGTGTGTTCGCATACGTGCGTGCATGCATGCGTGTACCAGGCTGTGTCACGGCCTGGTACGGGAACTGCACTGCCCGAGAAAAGATCAGCCTACAGCGAGTAGTGCGATCGGCAGAGCGAATAATGGGAGACGAGCTCCCAGCGCTCCAGGAACTGTACAAAAAGCGGTGCGTGGTCAAAACCAAGCGCATCATCAAGGACAAGCACCACCCAAGTCACAGACTGTTCAAACCCCTACAACGACAGCGACCGGGCAAGGGGCTCTACCGCAGTATCAAGAGTTCCACCACCAGGCTCTGGTGCAGTTTTAATCCGGCTGCTGTCAGAATGCTGAATGAGGCATAAGCCTTGTTCAGCAGCCTGACAGCAGGCGGTGCAAACTTTTCTGGCTCTTCCTGAACACACCTGTGGATTATACCAGGGACAATGACTTGGATTTAGCTCCCCCTCGGACACACCTGTGGACTACACCAGGTACAAATGACTTTTTGTTGCACTCCCTCATGGAGCTACTTGCGGATTATACTAGGGTCAGTCCACCCTAGGTGGACACGCACTGACCTTTTGCACCTTAATCCCATGTATAACGCACTGACTTTTTTTGTCTTTTTTATTGTGCTCTTTTTTCTCTAAGCACCTTAACGTCCATATGTATATCATGCAGAGTATAAGTATAACATGCACAGTATACATACATTGCTGCTATGCTCAGGCACCTTAGTTTTTTATTATCTCAGGTACTTTGTAAATATGTAGATAACTTGTCTGGCCTTCTGTTGCTCTCTTGTTTTGATCTCCTTCCCACTTGCCCCCCACCCCTCTTCTTCTCCCCCCCCCCCTCTTCTTTCTATGGAAATTAACGTTGCGATGGGAACGATGTACAAAAACGAATTTCACCCACTTTTTTACCTTGTAAACCTGTGATGTGACAATAAAACTGATTCTGATTCTAATGTTCAAATCTTGCCAGTGCATCCATTTAGAACATGAATCAAACATTTGTATCAGAGGCATCACAGGTTTTCACGTGATGCCCCCGGATCTGATTGGCTGAAAGGGTTCCAGCCAATCAGATCCGGGGGCAGAGGTGGTGGCCTGAAGGTTAGAGGAGTGTGCTTGTGGCCAAAAGGTTCCCGATTCGATTCCCCAGACTGCTGGGGAAGTGAATGACCACCACGTCAACCTCAACCACCTCCCTCAACACTGATGAAGTGCCCTTGAGCAAGGCAATAAAACTGTGGTTGTACTGTGGCCAAATCTTGTGTGTGTGTGTGTGTGTGTGTGTGTGTGTGTGTGTGTGTGTGTGTGTGTGTGTGTGTGTGTGTGTGTGTGTGTGTGTGTGTGTGTGTGTGTGTGTGTGGGTGTGTGTGTGTGTGTGTGTGTGTGTGTGTGTGTGTGTGTGTGTGTGTGTGTGTGTGTGTGTGTGTGTGTGTGTGTGTGTGTGTGTGTGCGCGTGTGTGCGTGTGTGCGTGTCAGTGAAATTGCATTGCTGAGAAAGAGCTCGTGCTCAGCATACCTACCCCATGGGTAAATAAAGGTATAAAGAATAAAAAACAGATTAACTAACAAATGAATGAATAAATACAATATCCTGGCTCTGATAGATTTGCTGAAAATCAATGCATTTGATTTTCATGTTACAGAACGTGTTTGACATGATGCTATAGCTGTTCCTAAAAGCTATTTTCCCCTGGAGGTATTTAAAATATATATTTAAGGAGGAAACTGTGCAATGCTGTCATTTATATCCAAAACGATAGAATGAATAGAATTCATTCTTTCCATTTTAGTCATTTCTTTCTTTCTTTTCTTTTTGCCCTGGCTCCCGAGGATATGAAAAGCAGGAACCCAGTCCATGACTTAAGTGGAAGGGTATCGTATAGCGGAGCTGTCTGCTGTGCAAATGAGCTTGGTCTGTTTGCATGTTGCTCAGCTACAGGACGGGAGGGCCGCACATGACCGGGGTCCTGCACGGGACAGTCGCAATATGGTTACGGTTCCGCGCAAAGAAAAAGAAACATTTTAGCAAAAAGCAGACCCCTTCTCGGGGCTCGGTGGAAAGTGTGTTGTAACCATGTGCCATAATCACATTCTAAAAATAAATTTATATGAATCTACCGAAAATGATTGCCGCCGGACAATTCTTCTGCTACTTTGTAATGGAAACAGTGGCGCCAAAGGAAATGGCACAGGGAAATGGGTCATACTTTATATTATGTCACTGTTTTTTGTGTAATAACCACACTGTAACAATAGTAGTAACATTCTTGGTATAAGGATCTATTTGTCGCCAAAGTCATTGCGTTCGATTTCCATTGTGTAGTAATCTCATGACTAAACAAATAAAGAAATAACGAAAGAAAACACTAGCCTGTTAACACAAACAAAGGTCAACCTTGGAGGTTAAAGAGTTGAAGACATTTTGTTTTATTTTATTTTAAATCATGGACACGGCGGCGCCAAAGGGAAATGGCAGATGTTTTTGCTGGACCCACAGCGGTGATCTGGTCCTGAGCAATAATACCTGTGAAGGAATTAATTAATTCATTACAGCAGCATCATCAGTGCAGTATTGTGGTTTAACATGTAATGTGTATGAGCAGAGCACGGATCCATATGTTATAGTTGTGAAGCTTCACTTTAGAATCCACCGTGCGAGGGCGTCGCCTTATCTACAAGCTCAAGCATCGCAATGCGTTGTTAGCTTGTAGATCAGTTTTTGTTATTTTTTTCACCTAGCGACTGTATCTCGATCAGCCCTTTCTCACATCTGTCTGTCTCTCTCTCTCTCTCTCTCTCTCTCTCTCTCTCTCTCTCTCTCTCTCTCTCTCTCTCTCTCTCTCTCTCTCTCTCTCTCTCTCTCTCTCTCTCTCTCTCTCTCTCTCTCTCTCTCTCTCTCTCTCTCTCTCTCTCCCCTTCCTGTATCCAGTGGTGTAAAGTAACTAAGTACATGTACTCAAGTACTGTACTTAATTTAGTAACATTTTGAGGTATTTTTGACTTTACTGGAGTATTTCCAGTTTTCAATACTTTTACTTCTACTCCACGACATCTCAGAGACATATTGTACTTTTTACTCCACTACAATTATTGTAGATTTAGATTATTAGGCTATTACAGAACATACCACCAATATGGTATACCCTATATATATTTTGGCCATTATGAGCTGGTAGATCTACTATTTTCAAAAGATGTATTAAACATATTAGACATTTGAAACGTGTGAAATGGGACATTCTGCATATTGAGCACTTTTGGTACTTTATGTACATTTTGATACCAATACTTTTGTACTTTTACTCAAGTAAATTTAGAATTCCGGACTTTTACTCATAACAGTATTTCTATATTTCTATATATACTTTGACTTAAGTAAGTAAAACATTTGAGTACTTTTTCCACCACTGCGCTGTATCTCCCTCCGTCTCTCCATCTCTCTCCATCTCTCCCTCTCCCTCTCCCTCTCCCTCTCTCTCTCTCTCTCTCTCTCTCTCTCTCTCTCTCTCTCTCTCTCTCTCTCTCTCTCTCTCTAAAGTGATTGCCAGCTGTATGGATCCAGACTCCTTGCTATGGTAACAGGCGGAATAAAGCCCAGTGTTAAAATCATTATGGCGCCACATTGATGAGCCTCCCGACGTTACTTCCACTCGGGAGGGCTTCCAGGTGATCTGGAGCTCCCTTAGAAATGTTTAATTACGGCTGCATCACGTTCTGTAATTTCATTTGCTTTCATGTCACATTTCCCAGAAAAAGGCCTCGTTTCACTCTCATTACCGGCGGGGTCATCGTATGTAGCCTGCTGGAACACGTGTTTGTAACGTGTGTTCGAATGGCTTCATCAACAGATTTTTACAAGGATAACCGATTGCATAATTGCTGTCGGGCAGAAACCAATTATCTTCATTTTTATTTTTCCTTTTTTATAAATCAGTGCTATTCGTCTGTGTGTGGGTTTTTACAAATATTGAACCAATGAAAAGTATTAAAAAGCGCTTGTGACTAAACATCCGTGTTTTTTCCGTCTTTGTCATTCTAATCAATGATGGACAAAACCACTATCTCCACACTAATGGTCAAAAATCTCCTAACTCCACTTGAGCTCTATTTGGGTAATATAAGGACACATTCAAGTATCTGACAACGTATTAAGTCACCATACCAACTTTGATGAGGCAGTATTGTGTTGTTTTAAAAGTAAGTTTTAAAAGTTGTGTTGTTGTTGTTTTTTTTCATTTCCTGAAAAGTTTATATTTTGGACATAGTTGGTTTCTTCCTGACAGCAGAGATATAATAGTGCACTGTCTTCTTCAGGGAAATATCGGAAAACAAACTTACACAATAGGTTGATGTAGATATTGACTGTTGTGGGAGTTTGAACGTATGGCCTTTTGATGAAAGGGTGCATGGTCTATCAAACCGAATTGGCCGACCTTTCCAGCCCCAAATTAAATTTTAAGTGATATTTCCTTTGTTAATTTCAGTTGTTTTTATTTTGTTTCTGTTTTGTAAAGCGACTTTGAGTATTTAGAAAAGCGCTACTATATAAATTGCACGTATTTGATTGAATTGATTGATTGGTTGATTGATGATTGATTGAATACTTTATTAACAGTTTGCAAATAGTGTGTAAAATGATGCTAAAAAGATAACACAACATTTCCAAGAGTTTGGTTCCATTTGTGCACCGTCAGAGTTACAGACCTGTAAAGGGTTCAATTTGGGACCCCTGGTGGTCGCCGGGTCCGACGTTTGAGAACCAGTGATCTGAACCAAATCAGATATATGGCGTCATCAAAGAGTCACCGTTTCCCTTTAAGCTCGGCCCGGGCGGGCCTTCGGTGGCGCCCGACTACAGTTTATCTCGTTAAGAGCTCTTGTTTGCCACCCTACACTCCCCCCCCCCCACCCCCCACCCCACGGGCCAAACAACAAGGGCTGCCCACCCATCGCAGGGTGCATTACATCAGCGTTGCTCCAGGGCTGTGTGCGGTGCAAGTGTGGATGTTTGCATGCTGCTGCTGAGTCAGGCTGACATCATGCTGCTTCTCACATCCGTCTGGTAGCAACCATGCCACTGCCATGCATCCCCCTCTTCCCCTCCTCTCTTCCACGGTCCTTCCACCTGATTGCTTTCTTCTCCCTCTTGGGGCTCTCTGAGGGCCAGCCCCATCTGTCAGTAATCATCTGGCCCTTCAAACCCTTGGACTGGCCCCCATTGTTCGACAATTGGCCCCACCTGCCAGCAATCTCCCCCCCCCCCCCCCCCCCCCCCCCACCCGGCCGTAGGGCAGCGAGCGAGCGGCAGTACTTCAGAATCAGGTCCATCGCCATTTGTTTCCAACCCCCGATGATAATCAACCTGTTTGTTGTGTGTTGTGTGAGAGGTTCTGGGTTCCTGCTACGTGTAGGTAGACACTGCACCCCTTTGGGAGGGAGTGGGAGATTTAAAAGAAAAACGGTTTAATGATATTTGGACCAAGATGGAGACAGTTGAACTGGAGCCAATGCCTGACTGAACAACAAAAACAAACAGAGATTTGATTTGTTGTGCTTTGGTTCCTCAGAAGAAGATGGACAGTGATGGAAGAAGTACTCAAATTGTTTTACTTAAGTAAAAGTATCAATACCCTGTTGTAGAAATAGTCTGTTAACTGTACAAGTCCTGTGTTCAAAGTGACTAGAAGTAGAATTCCTACATCATCACAATATCCCATGTGATCCCAGAATTTCACTTCCTCATCAATTGAGAAAGTGAAAGTGAAAGTGAAAGCGCTTCTGGGATATAGCAATGGTGGACACAAGCTAAGAGAAGGGGGGGAAAGAGGTCGATTTTTCATTTCATACTGCGCTCAGACGTGTCCCTCTCACTGGAAGCAGAAGAAGGAAAGAGGATGCAGAGGATCCCCCAACACTCTCATTTCTGCAATGCAGAAATGAGAGTGTTGGGGGATCCTCAGAACTGTGTTTTTTGGCAGACCAGAACAGAATCTTTCATTATTTTTGAAACACCTGTTTAAACACAGAATGCATGAATGCATGAGCTGCTGTGATACTGCATATCAGTACACAACAGAGATCAATATTCACAATGTGGGAATACATACTGCAGAAGGTAGCTTGTTGTTCTCCTCCAATTTGCCTTAATCACGTCATTAATGAGAGTGAATTACTAACAAGGAGGAAGCCCACATCTCCTCTCATCTGGAAATGTAATTATCCCCGGCCGTTGCAAATATCATCCTTTGCACGTGTCATTACATTGCTTCAAAACCCTGAAACGATTCAAACGAAACAAGCAACTTTATAGCTTCACTTTCTACCAAAACATGACTCCCTCCCTTCAAACAGTCACTCCTCTCTGAGGAGCTATTTTAGGCACAGAAACGAATGCAATGTGTTGGAATGGATATAGTACAAATTAATAGTGCAACACTCACGCAAGGAAACACTTCTCCCTTAACCCCCAAACCCACAGGTATTGGGGTTGGATTCTGTGGGGCTTCAAGAGAACCCGACCTCCAAACAGAACCCTGCTGGCAGACGGTTGCGTCATGAAATGAACACGGACGGAGATTGGCCCGAGGTGAGGCTTTGTGGCTTTGCCCAATATCACGCAAGAAAGCGGAGGCTGGCTGGCCCGTTATGTGTACAGTTGTCAGTTTTGGCCTGGTTTGATATGGTTTGAGGGAAATGTCGTGTGTCTCTGAATGTGTTGTGTTTGTCTGTGTCGTCGCATGTCCTGGAAACCAAAACACTGTGGCGTGGGTTATGCAGGGGCTATTAAACCGCCTCAGCAATCTGCACAGTCAGTGACAGTGAGTTCAGTTGCATGCTGGGTCACACGGAATGGTTTGCAGCGAAGCCTATGTACTGTAGAAAAAGGCTATTTTTAGCCTCTCATCAAATGAATATAATGTAAAGGATTACTGTTGAATTTTTGTTTCTAGCAGCTATATAGTTTGCTCTTTATTCTACTGTTTATAGTCTCATTTGCATGATTTTCTTTTCCTTTCTTCTGCCTCTTCTTCTTTTTCTTCTTTCAGGGGGAATCTCTTATAATATGCACCACACACATACTTAGAGGCAGCTGCACATACACAATCACACACAAACAGGCAAACAATCACGTGCACATTTATTAATACAGGACCTACACACACACACAATCACACACAAACAGGCAAACAATCACGTGCACATTTATTAATGCAGGACAGAGACACCACAACTTACATACAATACATTGTTATATTATTTAAACACATCCCACCCACACAGGTACCCGTCAATTTGCGCACACACACACACACACACACACACACACACACACACACACACACACACACACACACACACACACACACACACACACACACATAATATTTAAAGGTAGGACACATGCACAAGGCAACTAACACCTCACATTTTAGTACTATTTTAATTTAATATTGTTGTTATTTTGTTGCTATTCTTTTCTTTTCTTTTCCTTTTTTTGTCCTGTTGCAATGTGGAGGAGCTGTAACCCACAGACTGTATGCACTCTTGTATACCTGTATGTAACAATAAAAATCTTGAATGTTGAATCTTGAATGTTGAGAAAGAAAAGCCAGTGTCTGGAGCCGGCTGACTTTCCCACATAATAATAGTAAACCACTTATTTCGGCACTTTTAGAGAACACAGTCAAATTTGGTGCCAAACGAGTTAAAGCCCCAAATAATGAGGAAAGCGTATTCATAAAACTCGCGGAGCATCTGGGAGTGGTTGGTTGAGGGACGAGGCATCATCAAGGGTCTTCTGGCAGAGCCGGCCTATCTTGGATACGCATTCTTTCCAACATCCCGTGTGCGAAAAACAAAACAAAACAAGTGCCTCTGCATGTACTACTACACAACAAGGGCCTGGGCTGGGAAACACCACCATAAACAGACGCCCCGAGGAACTCCAATGGAAAACTACCCCGTCACCGCTGGAAAAGCTGCCCAGGACTCCCCCCTTTTTTTTCATGTGGAGCACTTGGGCCCACCAGCTCCACGTTAAAATCATGACCAGAAAGGCTTTGGCTTTTTACAGGTACAACGGTTGTGATTTTGGTGAATGAATGCCAACTGCAGCAAAGCTGGGGTTGAGGGTCAGAGTGGGAAGCTTCTGCGGAGGAAATTAAGCTTGATCAAGTTCAAATGTTTTGGTAAATTAATTTTAACAGCTCAAATGTCGGGCCACATTCTCCGGCTGCCAAGAAGAGAACTACACTGACACATCTGGCTGAAGGAAAAAAGGATACATAACTGAATGTTTTTTTTTTTGCTGTTTGTTTTGCTTTCATCATTTGATATACTTTTATAATACTCACTGAGCAATGGAAAGGTTTTACATTCTGCCAATCAAGAGTGACATTGTTTAAGCACTAGGCAAAGATGGTGCCAATGTACAGATGGCGAATCTCAGAATCTGCATTCTGTCTATAGCTAGCTTGATAGTCACTTTTTCTATCAATATTCAATTGATCCAGCTAAGTATAGCCACCTGGATTCCACGCCTAAATCTACCCTAAATCCACGCCGAACCTCTGACCACAATTTTTCACATCGGCCTGTTTTGCAAAACACATTTTTTGATATTAAATAAAAAATAAATGGTAAATGGTGCATTTATATAGCGCTTTTATCCAAAGCGCTTTACATAGATTGTGCATTACATTCACCCATTCATACACTGATGGCGGAGGAAACCATGCAAGGCACCAACCTGCTCATCGGGAGCAATTAGAGGTTCAGTGTCTTGCTCAAGGACACTTCGACACTAACTCTGAGGGAACCCGGGATCAAACTCCGACCGCTCTACCTGCCACTCTACCCCTGAGCCACTGCCACCAACACATTTTGTCCAAACATCACGCAAATCGATACACAGTATCTCTATAGTCATGTGATCAACATGGATCCTTATTCCATCCTGATTGGCTAAGATTGGCTTCCAAAGTTTGCATGATTGGCTCGTTTTAAACTAAATGCCTCAAATTATGAACGCAGCATGCGATTTCCCACTAGGCCGAGAAAGAAATGCCACTTCTACCCTATCAATGCCACCCTTTTCACATTGGCCTGTTATAGTGCCACCAGCAGGTCTAATTTAGCTAAACACATTTTTGGAACAAAATGCCTCAAATCGTGTCTGATTGCCGTGAAAGGCTTAAGAAATGGCACCCTTTTCACATTGGCCTATTATAGCGCCACCAGGAGGCCACAATAACCTACCTGACCTGGCGGAGACCTGTGCTCCGAGGAGCACTTTTTCTAGTTATGACTTTAACCACTTAAACCCCAGCATCCGCGTTGTGACGCGCTATTTTCTGCAAAAGCTTTGCCCACAATAACAGTCCTGAGGGACTCCGGTCAACCATAGGGTTTAAATGGTTAATAAAAACACAGGGCGCCAAATGGATGGATGGATGGATGGATGGATGGATGGTGTGGTGTTAACACCAAGGCCATTCCATCTCAAGTTGTAAACAATGATAGGGTGCAGAGGGGAAGAGGAAGTGGCCGCATGCAGCATTAAACGGGAAAGCATCTACAAAATTGCCCATTGATTAGCCAATGATCCGCAAAGAAAGAAAGAAACAAAGAAAGTGAGTCAGTGAAGCAGATGCTATCATGCACTGATTGTTGCTGATGATGTGCTCTGTTTAGGAACAAACCCTTCATCCACGTTTTGCGATGTGACGTGTTGTGAGCTTGTAGATCTGCTATTTTCACTAGTCAAAAGTACAATATTTGCTGATAAGATGTATTGGAGTAGAAGTATAAAGTATCAGAGAATGGAAATAATCAAGTAAAGTAAAATAACTTCAGAATTGTACTTAAATAGGCTACAGTAGGTTACGGTACTTGAGTAAATTAACTTGCTTCCCACCACTGGGATCAACTCATTCACTAAATTCACTATAATAATAATTTGGTCCGCACTCAATATTTTTGTCACTATCTATGTATCTATCTGAACCAGGAGCAGTGGGCGCTGTGCGCGGGGGCAGTGGATCTGGGAGCAGTTACGGGGTTAAGTGTCTTGCTCAGGGACACTCCCGACGCGCACTGAACCGGGGACCTTCTGTACCCACTCAGCTACGGCCGTGCCTGGTAACACAGCTTGGACGTCTGTCCCCCCCTTTCCTACGACACCCTGGCCGACGCTCCAAGCGTCCCACACTCTTCTCCCTCCTGCATGCATGGGTCCCAAGCAGTAGACCTCCCCTACCATCCGACCCGACTGCAGACTCACTCCCCATTTGCCGCCGCAGTCTGAAAACTCACCTCTTCAGGCTCTACCTCACCCCCTAGCACTCCTCATTCTTTGTATCACCTCTGCCACCTATTTCGTGATAGATCAGTGGTTTCCAAACTCCCAAAATCTCGAAAGCGTTCACGGCCAGCCCATCTGACCACTTAGCACATTCAATCCGGGAACACATCTCTGTTATTTTAGATTTCTTTGGCCATTCAAAAATAGCAGATATACAAGCTCCTGTAGATCTGCTATTTTTGAAGAATCTTGAAAATGTGTACAATTCACACGGCAATATCCACGCGGCGGCCATTTTGCTATCAAGTTAATGAAATAATGCCACCCGCAAATATGACATGAGAGCAAAATGGCCACTGTGTGAATATAGTCAATAGTACACTGTGTTGGAAACGGTGGCACTGATGAAAAGACAGGAGGCAAAGTTGGAGGAGGCAGAATTAAGGATGCTACGATGGAAGGAAGGACATGATCAGAAATGACTGCATATGAGGATCAGACCAGGTTAGAAGGTTTGGGGATAAAACAAGAGAGGCGATTGAGATGGTTTTGGCATGTGCAGAGGAGGAAATGAAGTTGACGCTTTTACAAATCTGTTTACATTCTCCGTGAATGAAACGATTGCTGTGATTAGTCGAAAAAGATTGTTTCCGTGGGAAACGCGGACGACGGAAGTCCTGGCAAGACGAGAAGAGGAGGTTTATGGATTCAGTGAGAGAGGACATTGCAGGTGGCTGGGGTGACAGAGGAAGACGCAAAGAACAGCAGCAGATGGAAACAGATGATCCGCCGTGGTGAACCCCGATGGGAAGTAGCCGAGAAGACGAAGAAGACGTATAGTAGTACACTGTTTGTTAGCAAACAGGTGCTAGGTTTTTACCTGGAATCCTACAGTAGATTCGTTTTAGCACTTAATTGTTTTCTTTGCACTCTTATTTAGGTGACCATTTAGCCTGTAATTTGTTGACTAGGGTTGAAGCCATTTACTCATTTACAATGTTGCACTTTGTAAGTCACTCTCTGGATAAGAGTGTCTGCTAAATGTCTACATTGTAAATTGTAATTTGTAGAATTACAAGAGCGAATCTGTGTTTTCTCTGCTCATAAATGGAGCATGTCAGCATTTTTTTGTTTTTTTTGTTTAGGGAGGTTATGCAGATTGAATCGTTTTTCCCAAAGGCTTTGCTGAATGTGCTTTATTATAGATTTAACCACTTTCACCACTTAAACACTTTTTAACTGATTCTTGCAAATAGATTGATGAAACGGAAAATTTCCTTGATGCCATACTAATTGATCAGTTGTGTGTGTATTTGTTTCAAGTGGATTTCAAGGGAATTATTAATTGTTGATTGATATTTTATATACAACTAGCCCTCCGGGAAGTCTGGAAGTAGTAAGTAAGTATTAATAAACATATCGTCTCTGTCGGGTGGAAACCTCACATGTCCAAAACTGTTAATTTTCAGGATTCAAATAAAAAAATAGCAATAGTAGCAGAGCTCAAAGCTCAAAACTCGTCGCTTTGCGCCACGTTTCGAGCTTGCAGATCTGCTACTTTTGATGCTTTTGTGTGACGCTGTAGTATAATCAATAGGGTGTTAATTTACAAAAAAAAACACAAAAAGTTAGAATATGGAGATAAGAGGTTTCTGCCCGACAGCAACGATATAATTATGTTTTGTTGTGCAAAAGAAGTGCAGCAGCTCCACTTCAATGTGTCCCATGTTGACACAGGGCCCCTCTCTTGTTAGACTATTTATAGGACCTTTATTTGTCTTGAGAGACTACTTCAGTACACAAGCCTCACACAACTATCTGCTTTTTCCATGTCTATCGCTCACATTTCCGACGCACACTTTATTGTTACCCTTAATAACCTGATTATTTATCTTCCAATATCAAAAACAGATTTCAACGCAACAATTCTTTTTTTCCCTTGGAAGCCAAAATGGTTATTCCATTAAGGGCTGTTTCTAATTTGAGATGGGTTATTGAGAAGAAGAAAGATTGAGAAAAAAACAAAAAACGTACTGCACTGGATTCAATCAAAAAGCACAAGCGACTTCACACCAAAAGGAATGTACTTTGATGTATCGGTCAACGGACAGTTTGTATACATTTTTGGTGCCATATCATATCGAAATATCACATAAAAGATTACCAGAATGTCATTATAGGATCACAATGGACACAAGTCCCCAGGACCTTTTTGTGTTATCCTTTTACCCTATGACTGACTATGTCCTATGTCCTTTTAGCCACTGTTTACATTTCTGACTAATAAAGTATTCAATCAATCAATCAATATGTCCATAGCTTGTACCTAAATGCCCACAATATCCAGCAATGGGAGACAATATGCATCATGGTGCAATATACCACACATACAGCAAAATCCTTCCTTTTAAATGAACTTCTGTGGGTAAATTGTTTTACACTTTAAATGAACACTTTCATTTCACAGTGCAGCAGCAGGATACAACCCTTACTGCGTGATGCTGCAACCAATTAACCAATAAAGAAGCGTGCATTTTCTGAAGTCTTCCATAAAAGACATCAATTAAAAGTGTGATTCATTATTTCCTCAATGCCACTGTTAGCCCATTAAAAAAAGAAAGAGGGCATGGAGATGTGGAGGAAAGGCCTCCACACACACACACACACACACACACGCACGCACACGCACACGCACACACACACACACACACACACACACACACACACACACACACACACACACACACACACACACACACACACAGCTGGCATGCAGCATACTGATAAAACCAAGCACAGCCTGGTCCAGATAGCGCCTCCAGTCAGAGACAGGGCCCGCTAAAAAGACCTATCAAAGCCCTGCCATGGTCAATAGTCATTACACATATATTATTCACTGTTGACAAGGAAACGTAAGGAATCCATACTGACTCCTCACCCACACACTGCCTTTCAAATTCCTCAAGTTGTTAGAATGGGGTATATAGTGTGTATTTAGTCATTGGCGTAGACTGCCAGGTTTGTTTTCAAAGCATCACTATCTGTGGCAAGCTCTAATGGCAGTTATCGTTTAGATATAGTAGAGTATATCGTCTCTGTCGGGTGGAAACCTCATTTTGTCCAAAACTGTTACTTTTCAGGATTCAAATAAAAAAATAGCAAAAGAAGCAGATCTATAAGCTGGAAATGCGTTGCTTCGCGCCACGTTTCCAGCTTGCGGATCTGCTACTTTTGATGCTTTTTGTGTGACACTGTAGTATGATCAAGTAGGGCGTTAATTTATGAAAAAACACAAATAGTTAGAAAATGCAGATAAGAGGTTTCCGCCCGATAGCAACGGTATGTGTGTACATCGTCTTGAAGAGGTCACTGGGTTCTCTGGAACGAAGAAGATACGAGGAAGATCTTGAACGCTTTGCTTGTTATGGCAACTATGAGGGGGAAAAAAACAAGTCATTGGCTGTGAGGCCCCGCCATGGCCCTTGATTTCCATGCTAATTTCGATTCCTTGCATGCAAATCGTGGGCAACCCCTCTCTCTCTCTCTCTGGACTCAATTACAGCCATTGTCCAAAAGCGTAAACACATTTAAACAGAGACAGTTTGCAGAGGTGGAAGGAAAAAAAGAAAGAAAAAGAAAACGGAATCCCCCCGTTATGTGAAACAAACAGCTGACTCTGCATTGAAAATGTATTGGCAGGTGAGAGGCCCAACAGTGCATGGTGGGGGTGATAGGAAACAACGCTAACATTGAACAACTCACCGCGTGTGGCTTCATCCCCCCCATCCGTTCCATATCTCTAGTGCGTGCCGCTGAGAACAAGCAAGCGGCAGAGGAACAGCACTGAAAGCTTCTCAAATGCCACCAGGCCTGGAGACTGAGAGAGCGTGCCACATTCAAGTATATTCAAGGAGCTGGAAGTAGAGGGTAGCAAAATGAATTGAGTTAATACAGCGTCAC
Source organism: Gymnoscopelus braueri (assembly GCF_963280865.1). Taxonomy (NCBI): domain Eukaryota; kingdom Metazoa; phylum Chordata; class Actinopteri; order Myctophiformes; family Myctophidae; genus Gymnoscopelus; species Gymnoscopelus braueri. Next base: position 45,808,948 of record NC_137607.1, on the reverse strand, counting down.
AATCAGTTTGACCAATTTAACCCTACATACATCGGCTATTTGAAAATAGCCGATCTACAAGCTCACAACGTGTGGCGATGTGATACCTTGGGTGCTCGTAGATCTGCTATTTTCAAAAACATCTTGAGAAAATGTGAAAGATTTTGACTTTTTCTTTTTTCTGGAACATTTTAACAACACACGTCTTGTACGTGGAGTCCCTGGCACAAAACATCTATCAGATGAGGGTCCGCAGCCAAATACATACATATTTATTTGGGGATCCTTGACATGAAAAAGTTTGAGAACCACTGCCTTACGAGAAAGCAGCAGTGGTGTGTATAGTGTGTATATAACATGGCAATAACAATAATGACACAGCCCGGACGGACGGCTACTGATCAAAAAGTAGACAGCTGCAAACAGTAAACAACTGTCTGCAGCAAAGTGAAACGAATGGCCCCCACAACGAGCCTCTCACTGACGCCTCTACAATGAACCAAAAACAACCAAAGAAACAGAGGAAAAATCTAAACAACGAGATAAATTTCAAATGTCTTTCAGTCCGTGCGTTGAATAAACTACCTCATTCATGACCATTAAAAAAAAAAGAAAATCTCCCATCCGGCATGTATAGCTTGTGGTTGAATCCCGGGTCTTACTACTGGCCGAAACCTGAGTACTGTGATACATCCCATCACCTAGACATGTCATCACCTGCTTCAGTCAATAATATCTAGGGTACACATTTGGTACAATTTAGATGCCTCTTGATCCACATGTCTAAAAGGATATGTCTGTTCTTGGATTACGACGTCGAACGAACGGGCAAAAGTTTCCCTCGTCATGAATTATGCCTCATGACTTGAGTCATATTTCCTGACGATAAAGAGCCTGGATGTCAGAGAGGGCACGTAACATAAAAGAAGGCCTGGTTATGATTACGACTGGGCCTTAAAATAGACCTGTCCCCCTAACAATGAATGAAATACATATTGAGGTTACTGTAATTCTATATGGTAAGGAAATTGATTTCACATCTGTGCCATGTTAGTTTAATACGTTTCCCCTCCAGAAAGTATACCTCCTCAGGATCTGGCGATTTTATCCATTATATTATTAATTGTGTCCATACAAATTTCAAGATGTTGATAGAAAATGAATTACTAGGTGATAAACATAAAATAATAATTATAATAATAATAGCATATTAATCATTGTTGTCGGGTAGAAACCTTGTATCTCCAAAGTTAAAGCTTTGTAATGTTTTTTCGTGAATTAATACCCAGCTTCATCATACAAGAGTGTCACACAAAAGTAGTGAAGGTAGTAGTGAAGACATTCAATGCGTTGCGATAGGACGTGTTGAATGTTTTCAGAGTGAAAAACATTCTAGTAAGTCAAAGAACACATCAAATACAATGCAATTACAGTATCATTCCTCACTGTCAAAAGAATCACAACCTTGAGGATGAGCTCAGATCAACGGATATAAAATCTAAATGTAACCAAATATCACACTAAAGACCCCCAAAAAAGAGTTTAGATCTGTGGAATTAGAAATCATCTGGGTGCTTGTGGACCAAATCACTCCTTTTTTCACGCACGCACACATGCAATCGATCAATATCTCTTACCCCAACCCCTACCATGGCCCTATGAAATCCGGTGAAAAACAATTTGATCCCCAATTTCACAATGTTAGGCCATATTTGGGGCAGATTTTGTCCCCTAATATGGCCTAGGTCAGGGACACATACACACGCACGCACGCACGCACGCACGCACGCACGCACGCACTCACGCACACACACACACACATGCACGCACCCAGCACCCAGTTCACTTCCAGGTGGGTGTGCCGACCGCAGGCAGCACGTACCTGGGAATGAAGTGGAGGCAGATTGGGAGTGTGACTAGAGGAGGAGGCAGTATGGAACACATTATGAGTCTAGTAATGCCCAAAGATCCCACAGATATTCTAAAGTCTCTTTGGCCCTGATGAGCTTCTCGGATCAAACAGACTCTGAGCAGACAAGCATGACGGGCCGAGTGGCCGAGCTGCACTGCACGCCCCCAGTGTACTTCTGGTAACCTATCTAACACGCGCGCGCGCACACACACACACACACACACACACACACACACACACACACACACACACACACACACACACACACACACACACACACACACACACACACACACACACACACACACACACACACACACACACACGAGTGAGTGACAAATAAAGCCTATTGTCTTGAATCTTTAATGATTATGATTCATCATTCAATATGAGTCCATTGGCATAATGTGAATGAAACGGTAACAGGATAGGTGGGCATGAGGAAGAGTGGGCACCTCAGTGTTATTTTTTCCCCAAATGTTAAAAAATAAAACACTTGGAAAATGATTTTAAGTAAAGTAAAGTATACATGATTAGAACATGCTTAAACATTAGACAATTAAGGTCTAATATTTCTACAATTGCTATAAATTGCTACAAAATCCAGTCATTTTGCATAAACAAGAAGTTGAAGGATAAAATTAAGTCTGATAATGCTGTACCGTGCATGTTCACATCATGTATACTTTAGATTACTTATTTTATTTTTTTAACAATTTGGACGAAATAGCCAATTTTACATCGAGGTGCCCAGATGTCCCTAGTGCCCACCTATCCTGTATCCGATGAAACGATGCTAATTCTCCCATCAGCACTATATAATTCCAGGCTCTGCACTAACAGTCTGTCTGTAAGTGATGTTCCTGAAGGGGTAAGTAAGTGGCTCAACATGCCTCCAATGTTTTGGTCTCTGAGGTCACATCCTCAGAGGAATTAAAGGCAGACTAATACCCCCCACCCCCCATCTCCCGCAACACTTAAATGCATTGATCTCCCTTAGCCAAAGGCGAGCGCTACAAACGGCAGCAGCCCCCATGCTTTCAAGGCAAATCTGTGACTGTGAGTTACTGTACTTGTTAGATCATTCTGAACCTCATCTGCAGGTGCAGGCGTAAAATATGTGTTAATATACAGAATCGGTGAGCAACACATGGAGTCAAATTCCTTGTAAACTTAAATCAAGTGCTCCTGACTTGAATTATTCCAAACCCTGTACTGCTTATTGGCAGTAGCCTAATTGTAAACTACTGTACACTAATGTCTGGAGATAATATACTTGAAACTCCAGCTGCGGTCATATGAAAAGGGGAAGTTAAAAAACATTATCTCTGAAAGTCCAAAGGGAAGCACGCACATCCCAATAAAAAAGTACAGGTGCTGAACTACGATACGTACTGTACACAGTACACTGGAGAAGGAAGGGAAGTCTGCACACTGTGTCTTAGCTCCCAGTAGAACATGTATTAAGCTTGACAACGTTTCAACCCAAGCGGGTCTTATTCAGACCTGATGAAGACCCACTTGGTTGAAAAGTTGTCAAGCTTAATCCATTTTCTACTGGGAGCTAAAACACGGTGTGCAGACTTCCCTTCCTTCTCCAATAACATATCTCTCCCAATAAATAGCACCACGGTGCCAGAGCTGCTCAGCAAAGTCTGGCTATCTCTGACTGAATAGCTTGACAAAGTACTTGGCTGAACAAACACAATAGCCTACAGAAAATCTTCCATAGAGAGAGACAGAGAGAGAGAGAGAGAGAGAGAGAGAGAGAGAGAGAGTGAGTCAGACGGACTGACTGACCTACCGACCGACGGACAGATAGATGTTATTTTATTTCTGTTTTATTTTCCTTTATCTTCTGATATCCTCTATTTCCATCTCCTCGCCCTCCCGTCCTCCCACCTTCGCATCAGACAGACAGTAATTTGTCTGAATTGTGTTGTAATTAGGCCTATCTCTGAAGGCTTCAGTCTCCAACAGCTGCATCTCATTGCAGCCAGGGAGACTGGCATGTCCCTTTGAGACAATCGCTTTTTTCAAAGCACACTTAATTGAAGCAATTAGCCACATTGTACCTAACTACCTGCTGTCGTTTAGCCTAACGATATTACATATAAACACCCTTTTTAGGGCGACAGAGCTACCTAGGGTGGCTCTAACTTTGGTGCTTAGGCCAACGAAATGAGGCCATACCAGCTGCTGAGCAGATCTGGGTTTCTTGTGATTTTTGAAGCTTCTCTATCCGCCAGCCTTCCTCCTTCTTCGGTAATGATGTATCTCCTTTGTATATACAGTATATCGTCTCTGTCGGGGTGGAAACCTCATATGTTTTAAGAGTCAAATTCAAAAGTTGCGCAGCGTTTCGAGCTTGCAGATCTGCTATATTTGATACTTTTGAGTGACGCTTGAGTGATCAAGTAGGGCCTTAAAATATGGAGATAAGAGGTTTCTGCCCGACACCAACGATATACAAAGGAGATGCTGAGAGAGTTCATGAAGAATCAATGACTATGCAGATGAACAGACTTGTTACTTTGTTTGAGTTGATGGGTTTACACCCACGCCAAGAGAGAAGTGAGATTCTAAACTCTTAAGGATCATAAAGGTGTCCGTTACTATAAGATATGCTGAGTGAGGCCTTTTCTTGAATCAGCACACAGGCAATAAGCGCACAAAGACCTGTTAACCACATTAACCAGTGGTGGACAGTAACAAAGTACATTTGAGTATCTGTACTCTAGTTGAGTATTTGTATTTTTGGAAATACTTGTGACTTTCACTCCACTACATTTCAAAGACATTTGGTGTAGAGGGAAAGAAGAACAGACCAAGTACAAGAGTGAAATGTCAAGGTTACTAACTATTGACAGTTTAACTGGTGAAATGTCTGAACAAACACATTAACATGAATCCAACATACACTGATGATAATGCTGTCAAACAAGTTTATGACTCTGTCCATGAAATCTATGAAAAAGTTGAATCTGCAACACAATTTTATATGTAGTGGGGGGTCCCTGATTCATCTCTCTCTCTCTCAGCTAGGGGGTCCTTGGCCTGAAAAAAACGTTGAAGACCCCGACTTTAGTGTCAGGGAGTGCCATGATATTCCATATCAGTTAGCATGACTTCTATTTCATTTTGGCTGTTACTGCAACCCTAAAGTATACCGGTTGGCTGTTTATTGTTGTGAGCCAGATGGAACAGAACAGGGTTGAAATGGTGTGTTGGGAGTGTTGAAGTTATAGGAATAAAAGGGGTCAGAGTCAGCGTTGTGCCTGGAAGAAATACAGGCTGTAAACACTGTTTAATTTGCCATTCACACAGAACCATAACCAGACTACCAGTGGCGTGTTTGGGTTCAGTTTCAGTCTGTGTTCTACTGTTGTTACACTCATGCTACAGCGTCATATACCGTCAGGCTATGCAGAGTTGTGGTTAGTGTACAATTTGCAACGTCATCTGTGGAAGAAAGGGGCGAGTGTTCTTGATTTGTGTAATGTTTTGTAATGTCTACAATATGTCGATGTCTGATGTGTATCCCGACAATTAGTCAACGATTTACTATTGTCCTCTCCTCTTGAATACTTTATTAACAGTTTGCAAAAGGTACAGTTATACAATAATGCTAAAACACAAAAAGCCCTGAGGGCTTGTTTCCATTTTGGTCCTGTGTATTCAATTCATCAAGACATATAAAGACATACAATACTATCCTTTCACCTCTCTCACCTCTCCTCTCCTCTTTTCACCTCTCTCCTCTTTTCTCCTCTCCTCTCCTCTCCTCTCCTCTCCTCTCGCAGGTAATACATTTGGTTTAATAGAAGTGCAGGTTTCCCAAGCCTTCTTCGTCACGGTGGTCCCTTATCTCCACTTTGGGGGGCATTCTGCTGAGCCTTCATGTTGACTGAAATTGCCCTCTTCGCTCTGTAATGATCTCTCTCTCTCTCTCTCTCTCTCTCTCTCTCTCTCTCTCTCTCTCTCTCTCTCTCTCTCTCTCTCTCTCTCTCTCTCTCTCTCTCTCTCTCTCTCTCTCTCTCTCTCTCTCTCTCTCTCTCTCTCTCTCCTGTCAAAATCAGTAGCAAGAGCAAGAACAAGAAGAACATGCACATGAAAAAGCTACGCTTGCCAAGTTCAAGTTATCAAAGCAACCCCCCTGATGAGAACAATACAGGGCTTAGTGCCAGCTTTGGACAGGTCTTTAGCTAATCATTATAAGCGTGCAATTTCACTCATGACTATTCTTTAATCTAAAGGAGGGGGGTGGGCAAGGCTATCTTTTTACCATAATCTAGTGGGAAAAGACCCTTGGAAGATTTTCCCCTCTCTCTCTCTCTCTCTCTCTCTCTCTCTCTCTCCTAATCTCCGCTACAATTGACTGTGAACTCCTGGTACTTGAGAACACTTGGCCACTACACTGAAGAATACAAGGTCTTCAAGGAACCTTTTCTTCCAGTTGGGACTCTCAGAGAACCCAGACTATGTTTTAAAGCGGTGTTTTTTTCCAACCTTTTCTGGATCAAGGCCCACCTGAAAATCTCGAAAGCGGTTGCAGCCCACTTAAGTGGTCGGATGGGTGGGCCACGTTGCATTTTTCATAGCATGTTTATTTATGATGATCAATCAATCAGTCAATCAATCAATTTTTGACGTGGCGCTTTCGAGCAGTCTTTGAAATAGGAGATTTACAAGCATTGCAACGTGTTGCAAAGCGATGCGTTGTGAACTCTATTTTCCATAATACGGCAGAGTATAAATGATGTTGTTAATTATGATGACCTTCCGTCATGTCAGGAAAGCAACATGCAACTGCTGTACTGTCCTCCACATAGTCACTTAGACCCTACAGTGAGTATATACTTAGTAATATTAGTAACACGAGTTGGCTATGTACTCAGTCCACTCTTATTTCCCTCTACATCAAATCTCTGCCAACAATAGCCAATCTTGTAGCTTGTAGATCGGCTATTTTTGGCGAATGTTCCCCCAGGAATAATCCAATCCACTTTATTTACATAGCACAAGTGCTGCACAAGAAATTTAAAAAAAAAGAAAGAAAAAACTAAAAACACCACATACAGTAAGCCAAAACACATAAAACAACAACAAAGAGAGACAAATCACTATAGAATTCAAGACGTATACCAGCGTCAGCAGTACAGTGAATCTCGCGGGATCAAAAGGGAAGGTACGGTATAAAAGTGAGATTTAAGGCAAGATTTAAATGTCTCAACGGTGTGGGCCAGTTTAAGGGGGAGGGGGAGCTCATTCCATAATTTGGGGGCTACTGAAAAGCAATAGTCACCTCTGGTCTTTAAACGTGTCTTTGGGACGACAAGTTTCAGCTGGTCAGCAGACCGCAATGACCTTGGAGGAGTATTTTTCACAAGGAGCTTACTGGGGAAAAGGTGGTGTGTCAATTATGGGCATTCATTAATTTGAGGCATCAAATCAGTCAACAATAATGTGGGAACACAACCTGACAGAAATCAAAAAGGGTCAAATTAGTCTGCCTACTTACCCTACAAGATCTCCCTCCGAACTGCTAACTGCTCAAGCACTGAAATTCACTTACCAAGCACCATTTAATCTCCATGCAGAGATTCAGGTGTCAAAGCAACAACAGCAGCCAGTAAGAATGAAACACAGGACAGGAGTTAGGCTACTGCTAAGAGCCAAGTGTCAAGAGCCATTGATCATTAATTAGAATCAGCTGTGTGGAGGGAGATCTTGCAGGGTAAGTAGGCAGGCTAAAATTACCATTTTTTATTTCATTCAGGTTGTGTTCCCACATTATTATTGACTGACAGGGATCACTCAAATTAATTGAAGGACTAACAACAGGAAGTGCATGTTGCCCATAACTCACGCAAGGTAATCTATTCTGAAGCGAACAGGGAGCCAGTGAAGAGTAGCCAGAATCGGTGTGATATGGTCATGCTTGCGGGTTCCAGTTAAGGGTTCAATTGGTTACATTTCATTTACATTCCCATGGCCCTAAAGGACTTCCTCGAATTTAGGTTATGAAAAGACATGAATCACAAGAATTTATATTTCTCAGTTTCCATGGAAATAAGGGTTTGGGGGGAAAAAACTGAATTCACACACCCCCAAAAAATAAATAAATACAAAAAAATCACGTGCTTTTGGTATTAGGTAAAAACGATGCAGTAACAAACACGACACCGCGTGTCATTACATCTGATGTCAGCTCATGACATCTGACTTCTTAAGCTGGGATGGCAAGGGATCTGTTTTGGGCAAAGTTCCGTTGCCTAGCAAAAGCAACAGGCTCACCTATAGTTGATGATGAATTGTTCAAAGGGCTGTGTACATCTGCTGTCAGGACTGTTTATAACATCCAGTGTGTCATTATTAAGTCGATGAGACTTGTATTATGACAACACTACAGCCCTCCAGGACAAAGCCTCCCTGTGTACGCACGTTGCCAACTTCCAGTGCCGTGTGTGTGTGTGTGTATGCGTGCGTGCGTGCATGTGTTTGTGTGTGTGTGGGTTTGTGTGTGTGCACACGCCTGAATGCACACATGTCTCTGTACCGTGTGCACAAACCCAGCAGTGAAAACGTTACCGCTCTCCTGCGGTCACGATTCAAATAATTCGGATACTTTTGTCATTGTCTCCGCCAGGCCGAAAGCGTGGCCGAGACTATGTTTTGCCCCCTGTCTGTCTGTTCGTGTGTGTGTGTGTGTGTGTGTGTGTGTGTGTGTGTGTGTGTGTGTGTGTGTGTGTGTGTGTGTGTGTGTGTGCGTGCGTGCGTGCGTGCGTGCGTGCGTGCGTGCGTGCGTGCATGCGTGTGTGTGTGTGTGCGTCCGTCTGTCTGTTAATAGCTAATCTCCGGCACCGTTGGACTGATCGGCATTTATCTATGCACACACACTCCCTGGATGCCAGAGCATTTTTGGGCCCCACACACATGTAAAGCGTCTGAGTACTTAGAAAAGCGCTATATAAATTCCAGATATTATTATTATTATTAACATTTATCCCTCAACTTCTACAGATTCCAAACCTCTAATGACACTGCTGGCCCACAGTAACCTACCTGACCTGGCAGAGAGCTGTGCTCCAAGGAGCACTTTTGCAAATTTATTATCTCATTTATGTGCTTTCAGATCACTGAATTATCAGCCAGTGTTTTATTCATTTTACTTTAGGAAACCATTTGAATATTCCCAAGACAAGTCATAAACAAAGCTGCAGATATACTGTAGACCACGTTAACCCTATTTTATACTTTGGTTATTAAAAAAGTGCCGAAGATTGAACAATCTTGGAACACTGTGAAAAGATTGGCTAAGATTGGCATCTAAAGTTTGCAGGACTGCTTCGCTTTGAACAAAATGCCTCAAATCATGAATGCAGCGTCCGATTGCCGTGAAAGACAGAGGAAGAAATGCCACCCTTTTCACATTGGCCTATTATAGCGCCACCGGGAGGCCGATTTTTGCAAAAGAAAAAAATGTATATTACTCCTGCACATTTTGTCCAAACATCACGCAAATCGGAACACATTATGTCTATAGTCATGTGATCAAGAGGGATCTGTCCGATTTTTCATAGTCCATCCTGATATTTTGTCTGCACAATAACTTCATCAACATTTATCCCTCAACTTCTACAGATTCCCCTCACCTCTATAATGACACTGCTGGCCCACAATAACCTACCTGACCTGGCAGAGACCTCTGCTCCAAGGAGAACTTTTTGTAATTTATTATCTCATTTATGTGCTTTCAGATCACTGAATTACCAGCCAGTGTTTTATTCATTTTAATTCAGGAATCCATTTGAATATTCCCAAGACAAGTCATAAACAAAGCTGCAGATATAAGTTAGACCACGTTAACCCTACTTCATACTTTGGCTATTAAAAAATAGCCGAAGATTGAAAAATCGTGGAAAAATTTGGGGGGAAACGTTTTTTTCACACAACTCCTCTCTTTTGGAGGACCCTGGCACAGAATCCTTTCAAACGGGGGTCTGTGGCCAGATACATATATACACATTTGGGTCCTTGATGCTTGAGACCCATTGCTGTAGAACAGTGGCTCTCAACATGTGGGTCGGGACCCCCAGGGTGGTCCCCACATGATTTTGGGGGAGGTCTAGATGACAGAAAAGTGACAATTTAAGGATGTTTTTTACACCTAAAAAGAAGAAAAGAGAAAAGGAATGAAATGAAAAAAGACCATTACTGCATCAAAAGTAATCGACAAACTATACTATAAAAACTGGTCAAACAATGGCCAAATTGTCAAATAATATAAGACAGAGGCAAAGTTTTTGAAAATAGCTGATGTACAAGCTGCACAACGCCTCGCAACGTTGTGAGCTTGTAGATCGGCTATTTTCAAAATATTTATCTGTGAAACCGAGTCAAACTAAAAGTAATGCCTCAACTCCTACAAATCAAAGTGCTTGGAATGTTCTTCAAATATAATTCTTTTTGGGGTCACGGCCTGAAATGGTTGAGAACCACTGCTGTAGAAGACACAAGTTAAAGGATGTAGGACCCCCCCCCCCCTCCTCCAACTGATCCCCCTCCCCAGCCCATCCACAGCCGAAGTTACTTTTTTATTTTTTTGGACATTTAGCCTCAAGTGAGTAACTTGTATGAATGTACAGTTCAATAGTGCCACGTCTTTGTCTCCCATATTCACCTCCACAAAAATAATTATTATTTTTTATTAGGTCCAGATGATAATGTTTCCATTCTCGTCGTCTGAATTTAGAATTAAGGGGCAAGTGAGTGAGTTGTTGGGTTAACTAATACAAACAGACTATTTTTGGAAACCCCTGAGAAATATTTCTGGAGCGGCGTTATGTCAGACTTTGGCGGCGGGGAAAAACATGAATTGTTAATCTGGCACTCGCAACACAATCAGCTCTTTCATCTGCTGTGTTCTCTCAATTGTCTTTACGTTCTAAATCAGAGCTGACACCTCGGGATTGCTTTCAATACTGCTCTGTGCCTGTCACTACCGATTAATTAATCAAAGAGCACAAAAGCTATGTGGAAAGTTTTTTTTTTCTTTTTTCCCCCCTATGCAGGTTCTGACATATTCTGTCATTACCTCCCAAGCCACTGAAGCTAAATTTACACACACACACACACACACACACACACACACACACACACACACACACACACACACACACACACACACACACACACACACACACACACACAAAAGTAGCCTACGACTTGTCAAATGCTTCCAACCAAACTCTAATTTGATGCCTCTTAAAATAAATGTCCTGCTAATAACGCCATAGGTACTTTGTATTGTCATGCGGCCAGCAGTAAGATGGATGGATGGATGGTTACACTCTGGAGTGTTCTGGCTTCACCTTGGCACACGTCTGCAGACAGGCTGCGGTCACTTCAACCTACTGTCGTTGCTGTCGGGTGGAAACCTTGCATGTCCCAAAACAAGTGTTCCTTTTTTGTTGTTATTATTATTTTATTTTTTCAAAACATTTGAAATGCGACACGTTGTGAAATTGTGAGCTATTTTCACTACTTTTGTGCGACACTCTTGTATGATGAAGTAGGGCATTCACTTACGGAAAGAAAAACTAAGAAAAACCCATTAAAAGTTGAAATATGGAGATATTTGTCGGGTTTCTGCCCGACAGCAACCAAAATTATGAATACCTTCACCGTCTGAGGGCTGGGTAAGCCATGATAAAGTCACACACACACACACACACACACACACACACGCACACACACACACACACACACACACACACACACACACACACAGTATTAATCGGGTCCAAAAACATAGTCCAAAACATAAACCTAAACTCCTATTGTCCTAAACGACTATTCTGTATTTATTTATTTAATTTTTTCATTTTTTTTCATAAAACATCAATTTATCTTGTGAGGACCAGGAAAATGGTCCTCACAGTGATGGTTTCTCAAATTCTACAATACTTGCAGGGATATTTGGCCCTCAAAATTGTAGTAATACAAGTGTACACACACACACACACACAGAACAGACACAGACACAGACACAGACACAGACACAGGCACGCACGCACGCACGCACGCACGCACGCACGCACGCACGCACGCACGCACGCACGCACGCACGCACGCACGCACGCACGCACGCACGCACGCACGCACACAACACAACACAACACAACACAACACACACACACACACACACACACACACACACACACACACACACACACACACACACACACACACACACACACACACAGTCACTCTTGTGGGTTAAAAATAGCCCCTTTTCAAAATCGCTCCCAGTTTTTAGCGAGGAAGGAAATGAGCGTTGGGTTCACCTTATGGCAAACACAGGGCTGTCGTCATGGGAATAAGAGCAGGGAATTTGTGTCACCATTCTCTTCCTGTTGGCCGGGTCAACGGCGTGTCATAAACCTGGAGATACCAACTCTTAAGTAGTCCGCACTCTGGTTCAGTGGTTCTCAAACTTTTTTCATGTCAAGGACCCTCAAATTGATAATGGATTTGGCCGTGGACCCCCATCTGAAAAGTTTTAGCCAGGGACCCCCAGAAGAGAAGAGTTTAAAAAATGTCGATATCTTTCAAAGTATTCCACACTCTAGTTCTGCGCCCCCAAATTGATATGTATTTGGCTGCTATTTTCAAATATAGGTTAATAGTGATTAAACTGATATTTTGGTGGGGACCCCCTGGAACCCCCTGCCGTACCCCACTTTGAGAAACAATGCTCTAGTTCATAGATGTAGCTTAACTAAAAGAAAAGAAAAGAAAGAAACATTGCACTTCATCAGTGGTGGACAGTACCTAAGTACAGTTGTAGCAGTAGTGGCTCAGAACATCTGCTTGATAACCAGACGCCTAATATCTCTAGGCCCTCTAGTCTCTGGTCAGTATTTAGTAAATAAATATAATTGCAAATAGCCTGTGAAGGAATGGTCAATGAGAGACACAGATGAGAGACACAGGACACCGGACACAGGACTGACCAGTCCCATATAACCCTTGAACTTATTAGCTCACATTGGATAAACATGATTTGTAAAAAAGCTCCCCAGGCCTGAATGAATGTTGTAATTTAAAGTATTATTTGTATTATTAAATAAAGTATTGTTCCATTTATTACACATCAATGTAGAACAACGTCTGGTAATCATCCTTACAATGTGATGATACACAAAAGACAAAATGTGTGATTTCCAAAACAAAGCAACATGTCCGCTCAAAAAGCCACACCTCCTCTGTGCTTTGGTTCCATGGCCAAGCAGAGGTCGGATTATCTCATGGGTTTACATTTTGCTGCTAGACGTATGCCGACACCATGAGCCACATGGGTGAGTCACTTTGTTAGTCAGAAGATGGCAGGAATGGTAACCATAAACAGAGGCGCGCCCCGCCGGCTGAGCATTGTTTTTCCCTCATCATCGATGCTCCTAAATAATGGTACAAATATCGTTGTTGTTGTCGCCGGGCAGAAAGTCCAAAACCGTTACTTTTCAGGAAATAAATAAATGGGATCCAATGTAGTTTTATTTAGTCACACGCTCTTGTTAATACTTTTCATTGGTTCAATGTTTATCAAATCCACAGGCACATTAAACCATTTTAAACTATAGCAACAACAAAAAAGTCGATCTACAAGCTCAAAAGGCCTAGCATTGCGACACATTGTGAACTTGTAGATCGGCTATTTGTAATACTTTTGTGTGACACATGTAGTATGACCAAGTAGGGCATTAATTTACAAAGAAAAACAAAGGTTGAAAAGTGGAGATACAAGGTTTCTACCCGACATCAACAATATCGTCATTTGAATAGATCCGTTTAGACATGCCCCTTTGGCATAAACAGTGGCCATATTCTGGGATTATGGTTTGACATGTCTAATGAATTAATGTAAACACAGTGACACTGACAGTATTGTTATGACCCATCCTATTTGTGTGTGGTGTTGCTGTGATTCTAATGGCACCTAGAGGACGAGGCACACCTGACTCCAATCATCCTCTGGAGTATTTAATCAGGCTGGTCCTGCCTCTCACACAGTTTGCGTTTGGTTCCTTTGAGTTCAGTTCTAACCTTGTTTCTGCACTTGCACATACATTACATTTTCACACATCCATACATGCACTACACTACTGATCCAGCTGACTATTCACAACACATTCTAATATTTAAGTATAAATAAATGTAGTTACAAATAAATACATTTTCATTTAATCCTGTGTGTCGTCTCCCAATTTTGTCATGATTTGAGTCAATTCATGAGTATTTTGAAGCACACTTTTATAAACACATTGCCTATTTTATTTATTTTTTGCTTCTGTTCCCCTAACACAGAAAGAAGTCATAACTAACAATGGGCCAATAAGTGTTAAGTGCCACCACAGTTGCCTGATATTTCTTTGCATCACAAGGATGAAATGTGCAGTTCATTAAGCCTCAGTAAAGCCCAATGCAGTTGCAGACCACAACAGGTGAAGTTTGTCATTCAGACCTTCAGGTGGGCGGTCGGTCTCGGGACTTTTTCTTTTCAGTTGTTCTGAGCCTTTGAATTGTGACTAGCCAAACCTGTTGATTGGTCAAACGTTGGTCAGATGTTCAAGATGGGCGATGTGATAAATTTATTTTTGTTTCCGCATTCAGCCCAGCTTCATTCTGTCAAACACCTCTGAAATCTCTATAGTGACCAATGACCATTCATAAACACAACCTATCGCAGAAAAGGGCAAAACCTCGTATCGCGGTGCGATATCCAGGTATTGATACCATTGGTTCCAATACAGTGCTGGCTGTAGTGTACACTGCTTCAGTCAGTGGCATGCATGAGCGAGTGGCACCAACAGCTCATGCATGCCATCGTGGGCGGGTTCTGGCAAAACACAGGAGTATGAATTGGCATTTGCCTGTGAGACGTTCTTTTTTTGGTTCAGGGAGCCCTCGCGAACTGTAGGCTACTGATGCAGTATGTATAGCTACCTTTATACAGAATTTAGTTGTGCGCTGGTCTAAAAGATCTACAAGCTCACAACACGCCATCCTGTGATTCATTGTGAGCTTGTAGCTCTGCTATTTTTGGTGCGTGACACCCTTGCGCAAATAAGTAAAAATGCACAAGGGGATGTGCATACAGTTAGTTGCAGTATGCAGCTATTGTAAGTTGCTAGTGATGCTACCAGAGTCTCAGGCTACAACATGGGTCTTCAATAGGGGGGTCTTCAACAGGGGGTCTGGGACCACTAGGGCAGTAGTTCTCAAACTTTTTCGTGCAAAGGACCCACAAATTTATATATATTTGGCCGCGGACCCCCATCTGAAAATATTTTGTGCCAGGGACCCCCAGAAGAGAAGATTTGTGTTGTGTGATTCAAATGTATGCAACATTTTTCAATACTTTCAAGATTACTTTTTTTTAAATATATTCAAAAACAGCAGATGTACAAACTCACAGCATGGCACGAAGTGACGCACTGTGAGATTGTATATTTACTATTGAACAGCCACATTTTGCTGGAACCCCCCCAAGGACCCCACTTTGAGAACCACTGCCCTAGGGGGTCCCTAGGGGGTCCTCAGAGCTACTTCAGGTAAACATAAATGAACATAAACGATAGTGCCGTCAAACAAGTCTATGAAGCTAAATATGAAATCAATTGAAAAAGTTTGGTATGAATATATTTCACATATGTAGTGAGGGTCCATGCTTCATCTATCTCTCCACTAAGGGATCCTTGGCCTGAGGATCCCTCACGTGCGTGCGTGCGTGCGTGCGTGCGTGCGTGCGTGCGTGCGTGCGTGCGTGCGTGCGTGCGTGCGTGCGTGCGTCAGTGAAAATGTATGTATGTATAGGCTAATGGAAATGTGGATTTCATATTACAATGGGAGTGTCCAGTGGTGTCTTGACCTGACAACCAATCAGAGCTTCAGCACATGTCTCCTGAAAGGAAAAAAGACCCTCACATTGGATGTGAAATAAGAAATAAGCTGTAAAATAAGAAATAAGACATCTGAAGTGAGCATCTCAGAACTACAGTATGCTGCTGACAGTTGTGTCCCAGAGCTCCTCCCCTGCTGACCTACTGGAGTCTACTGATGCTTTTGTCGAAGCAAATGAGAATGCAGGCCTGGAGGTCAATGTTTGGAAAGACGCTAATCCTGGCGCAATCCCATCCTGTGCATCCTCTCCAGCAATTTTGACATATCCATCCATGGCAACGCGGTTGAACAGGTTTTGTTACCTCGGGTCTATGATCAACAACACCAACGATCCTAGCGAGGACATAAATAACATTCGCTCTGTCCCATCAAGCCTTCTGCCAGCTCTACCACTGTGTCTTTTCACAACATGGCTTGTCCGCACAAACCAAAAAACAGTGTCTACAGAGCTGTTGTGATATCAACCCTTCTCTACGGGTCAGAGAGCTGGACTCTCTACTGTAAGAACATCAGGACCCTGGGGAGGTTTCACCAGCAAAAGTTGCGGGCAATCCTGGGAATCGGCTGGGAAGAACACATCACTAACAACGTCGTTCTAACCCGCGCCGGCCTCCCAAGCGTGGAAGTCATCATCGCCAAGAACCAGCTGCGCTTCCTTGGTCATTTATGTCGCAGGGAAGACTCATCCCTCCCCAAATGAACCCTGTTTTGTGAACTGGCTCATGGCTCTCGGCTGCTAGGGGGACCCAAGAGACGGTTGAAAGACCAATTTAAACAGCTATTCAAAAAGACCAGGATTCCTTGCGGACAACTGGGAGGCCCTGGCAGCGGACCGCTCATCCTGGCGCGCCACAATTGCAAATGGTGTTCAGAAACTTGAGACCGATCAGGCACAAGCAGCGGAAGCAAAGCGTCAACAAAGAAACCAACGTCTTATGTTAGATCTACAAGCTCAAAACGTGTCGCTTTGCGCCACGTTTCGAGCTTGCAGATCTGCTACTTTTTGTGTTTTTGTGTGACGCTGTAGTATGATCAAGTAGGGCATTCAATTACGAAGAAACACAAAAAGTGGGAAAGGGGAAAAAGGAGTGGGCCAAGGATAGAGCCCTGGGGGACTCGGGCCAACAAAGTAACAAAAAATTGTTTAAAGGCCAGTGGCGAAGAAGAAGAACTTGGCCTGATATTTCTCACACAAATAAATTTGATGTAAATATTTTACGATGCTCTTCTATCAAAGAAAGAAATTAACTGCTTTTTTATATTATCCATGCAGTTAAGTCTCAGAGATAAATCTGTTATCACTTAGCTCATATCCCTTCTTAACAAGTGAGACCAAGAACCAGGCTATGAGGGAAGAATTTCATGACGTTCATATGAAACAGCCAATAATCCCTATAAATAAGTTTAGCTTAAAGTGCCAAATGTTGGAGGTTAAAATCAATCCAACTTTAGCAACACCAAGCTTCAAATTATTTTTTTAATAATTGCATAGCAACAACAACAAAGGGCCCTGAGTGGCTTGTTTTGTATACTCGTTAAACAGCATTCAACAGTTAGTTTGTTTGTTGTTCTGTCTTTGGTGTTGAAGAAGATTACTGCTGATTATAAGAATGTGAATTTGTATTCTGGAAACAGACAAATCCATTTTGCGAACATCTCATGTGCCTCAAAGCTATAAACAGAGAACCAATAGTTTAATCTTTTATGTCCTGTCAGAATATGACCTCTCTGATAATATCGTCTCTGTCGGGTGGAAACCTCATTATGTCCAAAACTTTTCAGGATAAAAATTCTAAAGCAGCAAAAATCAGCAAAAGCAGTAACAATTCGAGCTTGTGGAGCACTACATGCTTTTGTGTGACGCTGTAGTATGATAATACAATGTTTGTGCTAAGTTTGGTGCGGATTGGAGTAACGGTGCACCTGTGGACCCTCGGTGTGGCTATCCTCATGGCAGTCCCCTGAACGAGTGAGTTTTTGCCGATAAGATTTGGTGTAAAAGGGGGGAAAAAGGAGGGGACCACGGTCAACTAAGTACAGTATATAGGGTTTAAGTGGTTAAACAATAAAATATATCAACCCCCGTCATCTTTGTGGGACCCTGTCAGCCCAGGACACTATGGAAACGCTAAAGGTTCCATCATGCATGTACTGTATATACAGTGTGCTCCCTTTAACGAATCGGAGAACCGCTGCAGTCCATTCACGTTCATTTCAACTTTTTTTGGTAAGAGTAAGTGTTACAGTGCATTGGTTGTACTGATGTCAGCTCTGAACCAGTGGACACAGGATCCCAGCGAGGGAGGCAGAGCCAAATGGTTAGGGCACACTCTTGACTTGAAGTTTTTTTTAAGTGGCTGGTGACTATTGGGCCGGTGCAGTGCGGTCTGCCGCATGTGTTTTACCACAGAGCTGTGGGGTGGGGAACAGCTCACCTGGGACACAGCGAGCACGCACGCACGCACGCACTCACGTACGCGTGCGCACACACACACACGCACACACACACACACACACACACACACACACCTGGAGGAAGTGCTCCACAGCCAAAATAAGCAACAGAAATTTCCAGCCCTCTTCAACCAAGACAGTTGAGATTAGGGTTAGGATCCGGAACCGGATCCAACATTGAGGAACCGGAATCGGTTCCATCACATTTTGGAACCGCTTCCGGAACCGGTTCTATCACACTGTCAGAGCTGGTATGTGGACTTCATGTACCTGACAGGCTGATCTGAAAAATGTGGGGCAGAGGTTCTGCTGTGGCATTCAGGCAGGGAGTGTATGTGCGCAGTTTCACAGCGACCGGGCCAACGGTGGCGGAGATTAGCTGCTTGCAGACAGAAGGACGGACGGACGGACGGACGAAACATACTCTCTCGCCATGCCTTTCGGCCTGGCGGAGACAATAACTCTGCTAATTGTTAACCGTGTGAACTGTGGCATAACATTTGGTGACAATAGTGTAGCAGTAGTGGCTCAGAGCCTCTTCCTGATGACCAAAAGCCTAATATCTCCCCTGACCATGGGGGAATTCCCCTTTAGGCTCGTGGATAAGCTGTTGGCTTTCCACGCAGGAGACCCGGGTGCGATTCATGGGTGTTACAATAGCTAAAAGCTAACAACGAGTCACATCGCGACAAGTTGTTAGCTTGTGGATCGGCTATTTTCAGTGGAGAGATTTGGTTTAAAGAGGGTAAACGTGTACGTTTTAAGTGCAAGGTGTAAGTGGTGAAATACTTTATAAAAATGTGTAAGGGCTCTTCTCTCGCTAAACACAACAATGATATTGTTCACATTAGTAAATTAGTTCAAGTGTTTTGGGTTGTTGTTGTTTTGGTTTTGTTTTGCAGTAGAGGCTGAACACTCAGAGTTCCTCATGTGTGAGATTACAATAAGTGTGTGTAATGTTTCAACGTAGAAAAGAAAATGAATTAGACCAAATTATCTGACTGTAAGCTGGACCAAATGTTGATCTATGTTACCTCACTGTACAACCTTCCATTGTATTTATTTTTCCAGGATTCCAATGTGAAGCCACTGAACCATGTCAAAGTAACTAAGTACATTTACTCGAGTACTGTACTCATATACAATTTTGAGGTACTTTTACTGAGGTCTATCTTTCCAATGCTTTATACTTCTTCTCCACTTACTGTACATATCAGAGGCAAATATCATGCTTGTTCTATTACTCCACTAGAATAATTAGAAACATTAAGTTAGAAGTTACTTTGTAGATTTAGATAATTATTACAAAAACAGACATAAACCAATTGAGCCCTATTTTATACTTTTTTTGCTGGTCTACAAGCTTTCCCCACAATACGGATGCTGGGGTTTAAATGGTAATGTACAAGAAAAATGGGAGTCAGTAAGTACTGTTTCCACCACTGGTGAATGGACAGCATGGTAGAATGTTGGCCATCACACTGCATTCATTGGGCAGAGACGGAAACAAATGATGTCTCTATAGCTTATCTCTCTCAGTCAAAAATCACCACAGGCAGGCTGGGGGGGGGGGGGGGGGGGGGGTTGGGGGGGTTTACCCCTTCCTTCCATGGGATTCCATTAAAACATCTCTACTCCAAGACAGCTAGGATTTTGTCACTGTCGGGTGGAAACCTTGTATGTCCAAAACCGTCACTTTTCAGGAAATGGAAAAAAGAACCTGTGTTCCACAATGGATCCAATGTAGTTATTATTTGTAGTTACTACGGTAGCACTTTATAATAACTACAGACTATTAAGCATTAGTTAAGCATTAATAAACAGTTATTTAAACATCTTATCCCAATTCTATAGCACTGCTTTTATCTCATTTAAAATGCTAGGCATAGATAGTCCTGAGTTCCCAGCGTGTAGCAATGTGACACGTTGTGAGCTTGAAGATCGGCTATTTTTGCTACTTTAGTGTGGCCCTCTTGTACGATGAAATAGGGCATTCATTTACATAAGGAGAAAACATACAAATGTAAAATATGGAAATACAAGGTTTCTGCCCGACAGCAATGATATTCAATAGTCTGGGACATCCCTTCCAAAACCCTGGCCTGCACCCATTTCCACATGCGCCGACTTGGACGGCTAATAGCACCCATCCATCACACTGTTGACCCACAGGTGGAATGCCGCGTCAAGTGTCTGATGAAATTACTATTCACATTTTTATAGACGTATATCTGTGCAGCCTGCTGTCTTTCCACGCCAGATACTTCACTACAACGTCTAGTTCTCTTCTGTTCGCATTTCATTCAGGCATGCAGACATACAGAACTGCTTCTATGGGATGTGGACCACAATGGAAACAAGCTTCAGCCTTTTCGTGTATAATCCACGTTGGCGTTTTTTAAATGGTGACATCGTTGTGATTTTTTAAATTGCCAATAAAAGTATTCTATTTTTCTGTGTGCTGTGTCAAGGCTTGGACAAATTCACCACACTGGAGCTCAGTCTTCTTTCTTCAAATGTCATGTGATGGAGAAAAAGGCCTGATAATGGATTTGTATTCCAAATGCAGTGTGTGCGTGTACATGATAATTTGTATAATTTTCCTCAATATTGTGACATTTAAACATAAAAGAGCAGACTGAATGGGGTGGATGTTGACTTGAGACGGGTGTAAAACCCTCGTCTGGAAAAGTCTTTACCGACAACGCTTGCAGGTGCTGCAAAACTCAGTGTGCTCTCCAAAGTTTATTTTGATAGGATTAAATTGAAATGCAGACAGCGACCCCGACAAGGCCATGAGGGGAAATATAAAACAGAAGTCCCCGCCCCCCCCCCCCATAACACATTGACATGGTTACCCTTTACTAATTACAACCTGGACTTCAAAGGCTTTGGTTTCTGTTGGGGTCTTAAATGCAAACTGTACACAGTAAGATCCTTACTGTCCATTTAACTCCAAAGACTGTACCGATGAAAACAAGTGGACCTGTGTTTGTGCACTTATACTGTGTGACTATAACTTGCAGTTAGTCGCCTTTTATATTGTCTTATATGTTGTTATTCTATGTTAATTAGTGTTATGGTCTAGCACTTATTCTGCCCTTATTCTCTACGCTTATACCTGTATCTTTGTTTCATCCTTACTGTGGTGTTGTTATGACAACTCTGTCTGTCTGTCTGTCTGTCTGTCTGTCTGTCTGTCTGTCTGTCTGTCTGTCTGTCTGTCTGTCTGTCTGTCTGTCTGTCTGTCTGTCTGTCTGTCTGTCTGTCTGTCTGTCTGCCTGTCTGTCTGTCTGTCTGTCTGTCAAATGGGGCGGCCATATAGCTGAATGGGATAGAGAGGACGCCTATAGGAAACAGAAGGTCCCAGGTTTGAGCCTTGGCAATGTGCCGAACCCCTAACCCCTAACTGAGCTCCCGCCCCCTGCACTCTGTCTGACCACTTGAGCAGCAATCAGCTGGGTGAAGCTGAAAAGAGGACCATGTTGCAGAGTTCTCTCTCTCACTCTCCAAAACACCAGCAGCATTGCCATGCCTGTTTATGAACTGCACTATAGTGGAGCCTCCTAGGCCGGTGGTTCTCAAACCTTTTCATGTTAAGGACCCCCAAATTGACACATATCAGCCCGCAGACCCCCATTTGAAAAGATACACCAGGAACCCCCAGAAGAGAAGACTTTTACAACTACAGCAGTGATTCTCTGCTTTATATTTTAATTTCAAGGACCCCCAGCATTTGATATGCATTAGACCAATGACTCCCATATGGCTTTTTTCCCCCTCTGGGACCCCAGTTTACATTGTAAAATCATCAGTATAATTTCACTCTGAGAGTGTACAAATGGAACCAAATGGACCCGTTAAGGTCACAGACCTGCAAGGGTCCATTTGTTTCCTAATTGCCAATCATGTTTGTCCGTGACCAAGTGAACGGTAGATCGTCAAAGAAATTCGAATGAATTCAAATCATGTTGTGAGCTTGTAGATCGACTATTATATTTTGCTATTTTTGAAACAAGGCAATTCAATGCAGCAGTGATGTTTTTAGATACCGCCTGCTGCTCAGAGTCTCAGAGTCACAATCACTGGTGAGCAGGGGACTGCAGGGAGGACTTTTTCCATTTGAGGGAAGCTTAGCATGTCTCTGAAGAGAAGTGAAAGGGAGGGGGAAAAAAGCCCTGGAGTTTCATTACGCTATGAACAGAATGAGTAAGAATCCAGGAAACACAGTGGCCGTTCTTGTTAAGAGTCAATGAAAACAAGAGGACTTGAGCCGGATGAAAGTGAGACATGGGAATGATTAATGCCAAGTGACTACAGTCTCCATTCAAGATTATTCCGATGGAATGAGAGAAATCTGGTCAAAGTGATGCAATGGGCCTTGCCTTGTGGCACTGTTTCTCAACCACTGTGATGTCGGGGACCCACAAGTAGGTCAGGAACTCAGGATATTCGTTTTTAAATATATTTGAATATTTCATTCAGTCTTTGTTTGCAAACAAAGACCAGGCAGACAGTTATGACAGGCAAGACCAAACAAATACATAAATAAAATAATTAAATAACAAACCCAGTAGCGTAGTAGTTTGATTAGGAGCAAAGCATACTTAATTATACGCACATCGACAATGGTTGCTGGGCTAAAGAACACTAACATTGAGAAAGGTAGAGCCTGCATTCAAACTGCATGGTAAAGGTAACTTTATTTGCAAAAATGTAAAACTTTTCGATCCGAGGTGGATCTTCTGATCTGAAGAAGATCCACCTTGGATCGAAATATCAATCTTTACCATGCAGTTGGAGTGCAGGCTCTACCTTTCTCAGGTTGATTATAGGATCCCATTAGCTGATGCGGAAAACTTAAGCTACACTCCCTGCGGTCCACATAAAATATACTGTGATAAACACACAAGAACAAGTAAAAAAACAAATAAATAGAAATGTAACAATAAGTCAGCAATGCACAGTGCACTAAGGTCCAATGCGAACAGCCATGAAGTGTTGCTTTACTCAACTAGTTTTAGAAATATGACCCTGGAAGGGAGTTCCATTTCAACCAGCTCTATATAGGACTGCATGTTGTAGACGGTGACACACTAGTGAGTTTGTAGATTTATTTTTGCTATCTGAAGTAGAACGATATAGGGGTTTACGTGGTTTAAAAAGCCAGTAAGAGACAAAGCTACGGCGCCGAAAGGAATGAGGCCTTGAAGAAGGCCGCCCTTTTTGGATGGGAACAGGAGAGGCACTTGTGTTCACCTCCACCCTATTGTGAATGTCCCTGCTGTGTAATGATTTGGTTGTGAGGGCTTCCTGTCCTGTGTTATCTATTCTTTTAAGAGGAAACATGAATAATGCTCTTATTCTGGGATGACTCAGCCAGACAGGCCTGTGTTGAAGGGCCTCCAACTGGGAGCTCAGGAACGCCCTTAGTGAAAGTTAGCGCCATGCAGCCCTATCTCCCAGACAGGGATGTCCACTGTCACCCCAGAGAATGAACAGGGATTGGGGCAAGGAGATAAAAAAGGACTTGATATATCAATGCAAAACGTCACTGACAGGTTTTTATTTATGTATTGATTGATACTTTATTAGTCAGAAATGTAAACAGCATGTGGTACAGTCAGACATTAAAGCTGAAAGGATAACACAAAAAAGTCCTGGGGACTTGTTTCCATTTTGGTCCTATATTCAATTCATCAACATAGCATACAAAATTAATGCACAAATATATATCATCGACAAATACAAACACTATATGTACAAAAGGGATGGGAAAATTACATTTATCTCCTCTTTTGGTCGCCTGTTTTTTCAGGCCAATTTGGAAAGAAACCAGTGTTACACGTGGATGGTGGCAGTATAATGAGAAACCTTGTAGGTCCAAAACTGTTACTTCTCAGGAAATGGGGGGGAAATGTGTAGCTATTATTTAGTCACAAGCTCTTGTTAATACTTTTCATTGGTTCAATATTGATTAAACCCACAGACGCACTTGTCTTGAAAACTTTCGGGTGTCCAGTAAAAAGTAAGATGCAATAAAATGTGTGACCATCACTGATGCCTTCTCTCAAACTCTCAAGAGACTGAAACCAATCCCAGCAGTAAATAAAGGACGACAAATGCGGTTACTTTCACTTTATTCAGTGTTTTCCCTTCTTGTCCAGCAAGACCGATTGCTTTCTTCCAAGGCCTGAGTGTGATGACCGCGTGCTAAATTAAGCCTGTCATTTTTATTAACAAAGTCAGCCTTGGGGTGATAAGGGGTGACCTGTTTTTTTTTCCGTTTTGCTTTGTTTTGTCATACACAGCTGTGTCCTGTTGCAAATTTAAACACAACCCCCCCCCCAATTAACCTTTGTAGGGAAGTACGACAGAATATCTACGGTATACTGTAGGTTTTACTGTACAGGAAGCTACTCGCTGTGACATTTCCCCTCCCAGTTGCACTCTACTGGCCTCTGCTGTCCTTGACAGCTGGCAGACCCGCCCTCCAGGTCCTTTGTGTCCAAAATCAAATCTACACCACTCCCAAAGGGGAAAGCATGCACCCCCTTATCTATGAGCAAAATGCACCACTTTCCCAAAGAGTTTGCGGGAAGAGCCATTTGTCATTTCCTCACCACCTCCCATGTCGCGTTTAGCAATAACGATGGTTGTATAGGACATTGTAAGGCCTGTACCTTTTCTTTTTCTTTTTTTGTGTTTTTCTAACACAACATGCTCTTTGGAATTTTGTCAGTGTTTTTCGAGATTTATACCACCTCTTACGGCGGTGTCGCGGCACGAAAAATAGGCGATCTACAAGCTCACAAGGAGTCACAGTATTGGATCAAGGGTTCCAAAACTTTTCTGGCCGTGACCCCCCAAAATAATCATATTTGAACTAGGGACCCCCACCCTGACAAGCACTTGGAATTTTTGTTTGACTCGGTTCCACAGCTAAATATTGTGAAAATAGCCGAACTATACAAGCTCACAACGCCTCGCACTGCGAGGCCTTGTGAGCTTGTAGATCGGCTATTTTCACAATGTTTTCCCCTTTCTTACGTAATGTTTGACAATTTGTCCAATTTGGCATTAAGAAGGTCTTAAAAGTAATTAAAATGTAACTTTAGAAATGTGCAGATACCCTGTAAACACACTTATACTGTATGTTGGTTTGTTTACACGTGAGTGAGAAAATAATTGTGCACACAAAGCTAATCATCTCTGGGGACCCCCCAAAATAATTTGGTGACCCCACTGTGGTTCCCAGTTTGGAAACCACAGCATTAGATTATCTGGTCATCGGGGGCACGGTGGCGCAGTCGGTAGCGCTGTCGCCTCACAGCTAGAAGGTCCTGGGTTCGATTCCCGCCGGGGACGCTGTGGGCACTGGGGGCGTGTCTTCTCCTCCGCGTCATCAGCGCCCATACCCTAGGTGGGGTTGGCGAAAGGGCCTACTCTGTGTGGAGTTTGCATGTTCTCCCCGTGTCTCCTAGGGTAGTTAATACCCTCACAAAAACATGTAGTAATCCTGGTCACTATACCGCCTCCCCCATGACAGCCGGGGCGCCTGATGGAGGGGAAGGGAACTGGTTGGAATAACGTGTTCCTTCCACGCGCTACGTCCAACCAGGGAAACTCCCCCCTGTCAGGTGACAAGAAGGTCAGTTGGCTCTCATGCCTGAAGGAAGCATGAGCTCGGCCCTGGCCTCCCTACTGTGGGGTGACAGGTGTAATACTGGTGTAGGGCTGGTGTAGTGCCCAGGATCACTTAGGAAATTGGCACCGGGTGAAAAAAATGGGTTACAAAAATCGCGGGATAAAAATTTAAGAAAAAAAAAAAGATTATCTGGTCATCAGAATTCAGAGCTTGAGACAAGACACAATGCAATACCATGTTGAATCCACTGCATGCACACTGTAGGCTGGATAGGGGGATATAAAAAAGTACATGAATTCTACTCAGTGATGGAAGAAGTACTGTTTCACTCAAGTAAAAGTATCAATACTGCAATCAGTGCAATGTAGATATACTCTGTTACAAGTTGAAGTCCCGTATTCAAAATGTAATTGAGTAAAAGTACAAAAGTATCAGGATCAATAATATACTTAAAGTATCAAAAGTAAAAGTACTCATTGTGCAGAATGTATAAAACAATCACATTGGGAGCTTGCTATTTTCAAATGGCCGAAATATAGAGCTGAAGTGGTTTGTGTGTTTTGTAATAATAATCTAAATCTACAAAGTAACTATAAAGTTTTCAGAAAACTGTGATTGAGTCGCAGTGGAGTATACAGTAAAAGTATTGAAAATTGTAAATACTGAAGAAAGTAAAAAATACCCAAAAAATGTACAGTACTTGAGTACATCAACTTATAGTTACTTTACACCACTGATTCTACTCTTTACTTCAATTACTGTGCTCTAATGTTTGGTCACCATCACACACCTCAGTGTTCATCATCGCTAGGTATGGCGTCCTTTCTTTCCTTACTCACTGCAGCCACAGTGGCAGGAATGCCTCATTTAGTGATCGGTGGAACGGCTCGCAATTAAATAGCAATGCCCACTCCGGCAATCGACTGTTCCAAAACGTAAATGTCTTCCTACGCATTAGCTCACATTCCATTTCACAACTACCACCACTACTTAACCCCCGGCCACCACCACAGCCTACTCACAGAGCATTTGAATGCAGAGACGATTCCGAGTCATTTGTGTGTGTTAACACATTTGGCTGTTAAAAGGAAACGTCTCACTCTAAAACCACCAACACTGATGAAATACAGAAATACAGTCCATTTCATCTGTGTGAGTAAGAACATAAATTTGCTTCGCTTTCTCTCCAGAGTTCATTCTACAAGTAGAGGTCAATTCCTTTCAAAGCAGTGAATACAGCATCTAATTTTGGAGTGAAACTTTTAAATGCTGACTGAGAAGAAGAGGATGACACTTGCTTACAGCAGTGGTTGTCAAAGTGGGGTCCACTAGGGACCCCCAGAGGTCTGTGAGGGGGTTCCAGGGGGTCCCCAGCAAAAGTAGTTAAGATAGCATCAAAATTGGTTTAAACAGTATTTATTTGAAAATAGCAGATCTACAAGCTCGCAACGCGTTGTTGTGAGCTTGGAGATGTGCAATAAAAACATACAAAAATAAATCTGGAAAGAATGTGAAAAAATTAGAACATTTTGGCACAAGATATTTTCAGATGGCCGTCTGTGGCCAAATATATATTAATTTGGGGGTCCTTG
This sequence comes from Gymnoscopelus braueri, assembly GCF_963280865.1. Classification (NCBI taxonomy): domain Eukaryota; kingdom Metazoa; phylum Chordata; class Actinopteri; order Myctophiformes; family Myctophidae; genus Gymnoscopelus; species Gymnoscopelus braueri. The sequence continues at coordinate 45,781,398 of NC_137607.1, read as the reverse complement.
ACATGAAAACGTTTGAGAACTTACAGCTTATCCACTGATCCAACACCATCTGTGGTTTAAACCAGAGCCACCTCTGAACTTCCGCAAGCACTTAGTACTGAGCTGCATAGCTTCCCTGTGTAACTTCTTCCACCCCTGGTTAGACTGGTCTGCTGCTCTGACTCCACAGCCAGACTCTGGGTCACTTTTGTGGGCCTGGGCAACAAGAAGTCCCCCTTTCTACTTTACACAGTGGTGGTGGTGGTGTTGGTGGTGGTGGTGGAGGAGGAAAAATATTTACTTAAGTACCGCAATGTAGAAATACTCTGTTTACAAGTAAAAGACCTGCATTCAAATTTTTAAGTGAGTAAAAGTACCACTCACATTTTGCTAATTTTGTCAATCTTTTTTTTTTAATAATCTACAAGCTCACAACTCGTCGACGCGTTGTGAGGTTGTAGTCGGGTATTTTCGATTAGAAGAAGTATAACATAGGGCTTAAGTGGATAATAATAATATAAATCTACAAAGTAACTAACTAGTAACTAAAGTTTTCAAATAATTGTAGTGGAGAAAAAGAAAAAGTACAATATTTGCCTCTGAGATGTAGGGGAGTAGAAGTATTTTTGAGTAAATGTAACAATTAGTAAGCCTTGCCGAGCCATGTGGCAGGAGCCTATCTCCTGTTTCTGTAGCGTGAGGTGGCTTGATGTACAAGTACAACCCCCAGCCACGACAGAAGGACCATTTTGGGTCTGACTGGGGAATCGAACCCTGACCTTCCAATCTCAGGGTGGACACTCTAACCAAAAAGGCCACCGAGCTGAGTAAATGTACTCAGTTACTTTCCGCCCCTGGTCCGGGGGGCTGTGTTGAACCAGCGCCCTGAGCCTAATTGGAGCTGATCACAGCACTCTGAAAGCCATTAGCACAGAGCCCGCACTGTACCAGTCCACACACAGGGCAACACAGCTGCACGTCAGCCAGCCGACACAAAAACAGCTATATGGAAACCCAGATGATACAAAGCAGAGACGGCCCCGAACAGAACAACAAGTGGGAGGGAGGAAAGATGATTGAGAGTGAGGGGCTTTCTCCGTCCAAGAGTACTGGGACTGGGAGCCACCTTGAAATGGACCAAAAGAGAAAGCCAGGAGCAGAGAAGTTGATCCCCCCCAGTATGGGGTTTGTAGACTGGGGCAGATGTGGCCCCCATACTCCTTCCTCGACTTTTTTTCTAATCAGATGTGAAAAAGCTGAAAAATCTGAATAGATCTTTTATGTTTCTTTGCTTAAAGGATACATCGCTTTTGAATACACTTGCAAGTACAATTGTACGTCAGATAGATAGTGTAGGCTTTAATGATAGATCCCTGAAAGTAAACAGTTAAATGTGTGTATCCATCATTTTATTATAATTTAAGCTCACTCAAGCTCACTTTCAGAGTTTGCGGCGGTATGTTGGATCTCAAAAATGTAAAAAAAAAAAAGAACCCTAGCGTCCCTATTCAAAGGCGAACATTTAGCAAATATAGTAGCTCTATAAGCTCACAATGTGTAGATCGGCTATTTTCGGCAAAGATATTTAGTGTAGAAGGAAAGAAGGAGGGGGCCTATTGTAGACCCCTTGGGGACTCGATGCATTGCCAAAACGCTGGTACTGTAATATACCATTACAGTACAGTGTAGTAGTGCTTGATGGTATATGAGTCATATTCAATCAAAACCCTAGATATGGCCTTAAAAAGTGGTTACTTTCCACGTTCCCGTGTAGAGGCTAAAACAAGATGAGCACAAGCAAGCAGTCATGAAAACCAAACGGAGAGCATAACATTTTGTTATATTATATCATCACCACCACTACTGTCATAACCGTATGCTCCTTTGAAAAAAAACATGAAACTGGAGTTCAGTTGGGAGTTCTGCGATTACACATATGTTAGCCATTAAGCCAGTGCCAGTCGGTGTTGGCTCTTTGTGGCCAGACCCTGCGGTAGTCACACCAGTCTGAGTGAAGTCATAGTGCCAAGCATAGTTAGTGTCAGCGCGGATGATTTGAACCTGACGCATGCACTGTATCTCTCCGCACTTTCACGGGCCGGCGAGGCGCTGCCTGTGACCCGCTACGGGTGACGATTGTATGAGTGCGCCGCCGGATGTCACCGGCAGTCAGATCAGCCCAACAATCAGTGGCCCAGAACAGTTTCCAGCTGATATTTAACGGCAGTTTGATGAGCTTTTTCCTGCCGTCCAATGGGATATTTCCCTGGTTGTGGTTCACCAAAAGGAGGGCGGCACCAGAGACATTCGATTTCCTCGCTTTGACAAACTCTGAGTCAAGTGGAGAGTGGTGCTTGTTACTTTGGGGAGGACGGTGGCTGTATACAGTAATGTACGTACGTCCTTATCCCTAAAATAATCCACCTTCTTGGCTGGATTAGCGATCATGTTAAATCCGTACTCGTTCACGCTCAATCCACTCCACAACATTATTGACTAAATGGGAGTGTAAGAAAGTTAACAAAGAGTGTTGAGTGCGCACAGGAATGAGCTTACTTATTGCTTTAGATTGGTTGACAAACAGAGGGACGGATGGACAGACAGACAAACGTACATACTGGGTGGACGTCCAGACAGACAGACAGACAGACAGACAGACAGACAGACAGACAGACAGACAGACAGACAGACAGACAGACAGACAGACAGACAGACATGCTTAATTATTTCACTACACCTTTCTCTGGTTTATACCGTCTTTGTCTCCTTTGCCTGACTACTGCCAGTTTTTGTGAGCCTGTGAGTGACTGTGGAAAATTACCGAGCTACTGTACCGTTCTCAGAATTATGGACGCATAAGAGTTTATAAGGAAGTGTAGCTTACAAACAGGAAAACATGGCTACCTCATTAAAAATAACCAGATTTTCTGTTACTTGCTGTAAAAGCAGCAGGGGAGCGAGTGCCAAGACGCTTACCTAAAGACCACATCTATACAGCACAGGTATAGTCAGCGTAAAAAACCTCTCTCCAGCAGTTTTGTTATAGGCAAATGTTTGGTTATCAACGGCATTGCTAATATGCACCTCATTCGTCGTCTGAGAAGAAGAAACGGAAAAGGCAAAGTGAAATTAAAGGTAATTAAGACACAGTAACTGAAACCGCTGGGAAGGAAGTTTCTTTACGACAGGGGAAAAAAAGAGAGGGAAATTTTTCCTATATCCAAACCTATCTTTCAACTCTCTCGCCACAGAATGCTAAATAGGATCAGCTGGTGCAAACACAAAGTTGGGTTTGAATCTGCTCTCTGGTCTAACTGGTGCCTCAGATTAGTTTTGTTGTTTTGGTTAAAAGCGGGCGATGATTTAACATAAAAGCCAAAAGATCACTCCTTTTTCGAAGAATATGGAACACGATATACAGGGGCAGGAATGTAAATACTAATTTCTCAATCTTTTAAAACAGACTTAAATTCCCCTGCAGTCATCAGCTCTGACAATTTCTGAATCTTCCGTACATCATTCCAGGAAGAAAGGGCAGCGTATTTAAAAGCCTTTTTGCCTAATTCCGTTCTAGCTCTTGGGGATCAACATTTGTAAGGTATTATGAGAATGCACGTCATATTGATTTTTGGTTTCTACACATACGTATGCAGATAAGGAGGATCCAGCCCCAGGAGTGATTTGTTTTTAAAATCCAACCAATGTGAAAGTCTGCGGATGTAATAGACATGGCTACACTGTTTAGTTGTGGTTCTCAAAGTGCGGTCCGGGGACCCCCAGGGGTCCTTGAGGGGGTTCCAGGGGGTCCCCAGATAAATTGGTTAATAGCATCACAATCCTTTTAACAACTTTATCCATATTTTATATGTTGGCTATAAAAAAATAGCAGATATACAAGCTCACAGCGCAGCACGAACATTTTTGGAAAATAAGTGTTTGAAAGAATTTGAATAATTTCGATTTTTTTAAAACACAAATCTTCTCTTCTGGGGGTCCCCAAATGTATCAATTTGGGGTCCATGGCACGAAAAGGTTTGAGAATCACTGGTTTAGCTTATATTTCAGAGATATTGAATGATTCAGTTTTTCTCCCACAAACAATGGATATACAAAGTTGTGGAAGTGAACTCTTCAGGAGTCGTCTTCTGTGAATGTGAATTCAGCCGATTTTCTGGACGTCAGCCTATCTTCTGCTCCTTTCAATCTATGTCAAGTCAAAATTGACGGGACAGGAAAATACCAGTTTACGTGTCAAAGGAGACAACACATCTACAGTACTCTTATTAAAGGAGACATTCATAGAAAGAAATTCTGTTCATTTCTTCTTCAACCACAATGCTCTGACATTGATCCAAGCGCTTGTGTTAATTTCCTCTTCAGAAATGCCCTCTCGCTCTCTCTCGTCAGGATTGCTGTTTATGCACCGCCATCCAGAAATACATTATCTAAACTAATAGTCTTGTTTTTTAATGACACTCAAAGCCTTTCATTTCGTGCCAGACGGCGCTAGTCAGACGGCCGGGGGCGTTTATTCCAACTCCAGGCACCCCTGTTGGCTTTCCAAGTCCTTATGTAGTTCAAATCAACATCTCCGCCCAGAACAAATGGCCCTACCTCAGATGACTCTCCAAACATGCTACACAGGATGAGTCCAAGCCTCCAGCAGTGTTCCCTGTGCCGACACCAGAAAATCCCCTGTGTTTATTCAACTCTGAGAGTGTAAAAGAAATGGACCTAAATGGCTCTATGAAGAACCTTTCCTCATCCTCAAGCGATGAGCCCCGGATCAAAATTGAGATCAAAACTGTGTCTCCCGTCTGCGTGACGGATTAATTGACTGCGAAGTGAAGCACCGATACATTTTTTCTTTTTTTGAACGACTGCTGAGTGACAATGGAAAATGACACAATCAAGAGAAAAAGGAGCTGTCAATGTGGAGACACATGTTCAAACTCCCCTAGTCTTTTTTACAAAGTGCAGACTTACTGCAAACACAAGTGTAGCAATCAATGTCATGCCTTTGAGGACGCATGTCTTGGTAGACAAATGAGATGTTCTTTTGATGGAAGACGTCGTTAATAGAGGGTGAAGGGCGGTGGGTGGGGTTTTTGTGGGGAGTGAGAGTGTTTGAGCAGCAATTTGACACTGAACAATGATGACTGCGCAGAAATGATGAGCCCTGGGCTCTGTCAATCACAGCTAGAGACAGGAAGGAGGAGAGAGGAGGAGGAGGAGGAGGAGGATTCCCTCGGGGCAGGAGCGAACATTGCGAAGGCTAGAGCTGGGATATATATGACTTCAAATAAACATCACAATTATTTAAAACTTTTGCCTCGATTACGGTTAATCGAAAGGCAAATTTTTCGCTATAGGATAGTATAATACAGGGTTAAGTGGTTAATCAGACTCATCAATTTAGTTGATTATAAACATTATATTACAAATTGTTCTTGTTGATTCGTTGACATATTTAAAAGAAACTACTTCTGGATTGATCGATTAACCTACATGAGCAAGATTAAGTCGGTTATTGGTTCTAAATAATACATTTTGATATTTGTCGGTTAATTTCCATGTATGCAGCCCTAGTGAAGACAGCAGGAGGCCGTGCAGAAGGAGGCAGGTGGCCCTCTGCCAGCATCTCTCCAGTGGACCACGGCTGACACACGGCTCCGTGCCACGGTGCCGCCACCACCACCACCACCACGGCCACACAAGAGCTCAGCTCGGCGCTCCCGTGAGGCTGTACTGACACTGCATGTGCTTTTCCCGCTGGAACAGGCTGCCATGTGGGCCACGCTCGTATAAACAGCGGCACACGCACGCATGCCCCACGACGCACCCAACAACACCCAATCCTACTCAGACGTGACAGTTAAGTTTGCATGTACGGAAACCGCTGGTGGGGCAGGCACAACTCGAGAGGTGTGCGTTAGCATGCAACGACAAGGCACGCTGGCATTAAAACAAACACGCTGCCAGAACAAACTGTATTAGCCAGACCACACAAAATACACTTAAGCACATGCCCATCATTGCTGGAATAAAAATGACTCCGCAACTACACGGTTGTGTGTTGACGCACACAGACTGACACACACACTATGTTGCTATACTTAGCATATCCCAAGCCACAAAAACGTATACGTTCATAACATACATAAATGAAGACGTATCTACTGACAGACAAGATAAATAGATAGACTGAGTGTGTTATGAAAGTAGAGACTTAATCTTCTGGCAGTTGGAACGCACTGGCTGGAGCTTGACAGTTTTATGTGTCTGTGTTGTTTGTTTATGAATGGTCCTCTTTAAGCAGTGCGTGTATGGTGTAACCTGCTTTAAAGGTTTAATAGGAGATATTCTTTGGTTAAAAATTGTTTTTGTGGAAAGGTTAAAGCTCTATCATTGAGTGTTTGTTCAGTAGCAGCGGTCTCCCATCTCTCCAGCTCTTTAATAAACAGAAAACACATTTTCAGGTGGGTTGCCAGTTTCATCCAATCAGGAGAGAGTACCCATTTATCAGCCTCAAATGTACAGTGTTCCAGTTAGAATTTTGTCTGCTCATTTCTTTGTCATCACTTCTAGTTTGACTTGTTTATAACCTGTATGGCCTATTGTATACTTGATTTTTGAAAAATCCTGAACAATTGCAAAACGTTTTGAACGAATCACAAATCTTCCCGTTGGGGGGTCCCTGGCACAAAACCTTTTCAGATGGGGGTCTGCGGCAAATACGCATCAATTTGGAGGTCCTTCACATAAAAATGTTACAAGCTGAACTCCAACCGTTTGTAGATGGACTATTTTCACTAGTTTGGGTTCTGGGGAGACTTCAAATTTCTCTCTTGGGTCTCGAGCTAAAAGGTTTGGGAACGCCTGCTCGTGACCGGAGTTAACCTCGACCGAGCAAAAGCAGCGCAGTGAATGCAGGAAGGATGAGCTTCTCAAATTATCATTGACTGTGTATTATTCCAGCAATCAGTCCACTTAACCGACGTCAAGAGGATCCTCCACCAAAATGTTTACCTTGAAAACATGCAGCAGTCATAATGCTTGACAAAACCCACCACTGAGCTGCAGGAAACGCTCTATTGTAAACACTGCACTTTTAACATAAATTATCACCGCGGCGGCGATGCTGACACAAGTTTCTAAAGGGCTGCCAAGAACACATCCTGCGATTTCCAAATGAGTTATCTTTGGCCTTTGGTTATTTTACATAACATATTCATTTATTTTATTATCTTTTTTTCTCTCTCCCTCTCACCCCCCCCCCCCCCCCCCACTTCTTAATTGGCAATTTTTTTTGCCACAGGGTACATAGGAGATAATTCACCTCCCAGGCGGTAGGGGGTTGTGTCCGTGGGCCGCTGACAATGGGCCAAACTCAACACTTTTCATTGATCCCACAGTCAGTGTCAGTGAGTGCACAGGAGTATATCGTTGCTGTCTGGCAGAAACCCTGTATGTCTAAAAACCGATACTTCATTGCACTACAATTTCCTTTTATAATGTGTTTGTTTTGCTCTGTGACTTGATGTCTTAATGCTTAAAAATGTAAAGCACTTTGAATTGCCTTATTGTTAAAATGTGCTATACAAATATGCTTACCTTGTCTTGCCTTATCAGTAAATGGCAAAAAAAATACCTGCGTTACAATGGATCCAATATCATTATATACAAGCTCTTGTTAATAGGCTACTTTTCATTGGTTAAATAGCCGATCTATAACATAAATGGCCGATCTACAGCTCACAATTGTTGAGCTTGTAGATTATCTATTTTCGCTACTTTAGTGCGACACTGTGTAGTATAAAATAGTGCAATAATTTATGAAAAAAATACATAGAGATACAAGGTTTCTGCCCGACAGCAATAGTACGTTGAAAATAAAAAAAGGGGACACGACCATTCATGGGCTGTTTCAGGGATCAAAACTGTGAACTTTGAGTAACGGGTCAATCTTTGTGGAACTGGCCAACACTCTGTCAAAACACTTACATCTAGAGGTTCATTACACTGGTAGCCCGGGCAACGTAAAGTGAATAAGCAGGTATTATCTTAGTGCCTGGCACAAGGGCACATCGACAGACAGACAGGAAACATTATGGCTATTAATGAGCAACACACTGGCTGTTGCAGGGAACCTAACTTTCAACCTCCCCCACTTCACACACTTGAACCCAGTAAAACCAGGAAAGCCATCTGTGACATTTTAGCGTTGGCTATTCAAAAATAGCATTTCGTGCCACGCTGCGAGCTTGTACATCTGCTATTTTTTTACATTTTGGAAAAATCTTAAAAGAGAAAAAAAAAAAAATCTGGTGGGGGTCCACAGCCAAATATATATCAACTTGGGGGTCCTTGGCACGAAAATGTTTGAGAACTACTGATTACTACAGAAGGCATTTGTAGAATCGGCCTCAGGTCTTGGGTTAACCACTTGGATACCCTACGAAACACTTTCACTACATTTCATGAATAGGTACAACTCCCCCCCCTCTCTCTCTCTCTCTCTCTCTCTCTCTCTCTCTCTCTCTCTCTCTCTCTCTCTCTCTCTCTCTCTCTCTCTCTCTCTCTCTCTCTCTCTCTCTCTGAGGGCAGCTGGCTCGTTATGCTGCTATGAGGTAAGAGAGAAGCTATTATTAGTGGAGGGTGAGAGAAGGACCAGTGTTGTCACTGGCATCACCGCGGTGACCTGCCCCGTGGGCTGTGGTGTAAAATAACTAAGTACGTTCACTCAAGTACTGTACTTAAGTAACATTTTCTGATATTTTTTTACTTTACTGGAGTATTTCCAATTTTCAGAACTTTTACTTTTACTCCACTACAATTATTTGAAGTTATTGTCAAGTTATTAGTTACTTTGTAGATTTTGATTATTATTACAAAACATACATTAACCACTTCAGCCCACTACATTTCGGACATCTACAAATAGCCGATCTACAAGCTCTCAATGTGTCGCGATGCGACGCATTGTGAGCTTGTAGATCTGCTATTTTCAAAAGATTTTTATACATTTGAAAACTTGTGAAACTGGGCAATCTGCACAATGAGTACTTTCTACTTTTGGTACTTTAAGTACAATACTTTTGTACTTTTACTCAAGTAAGTTTTGAATTCCGGACTTTTACTGAGTAACAGTACGTATTTCTACACTGCAGTATTGATACTTTTACTTAAGTAAAGAATATGATTCCACCACTGCACCGCAGGCTGAACACGTGCCAGGGACCAACCTGACCGCCACAGTCGCTTGACTTGACCCCCCCCCCTCCCCCCACCCCTCCGGTGCTGCCGCACTGTTTTAGGAAACAAACCGACGACGTCCACTTCCCAGGCCTGCGGCCAGCTGCTGCTGCTGCTGCTATAAGGCAGTGACAAATGATTTGGGCAAATGATTTGATGGCAGCTTCATGTCTCGTAAAGTGAAGGACTCTCGTTTTTTTTTACGACCGCCCACTCACCCAGCCACCGAAAGGTCTTCCATTCCATTCAACCGAGAGTATATAACTTCACTTCTAGGCGAGTATGTGTGTGCGTGTGCGTGCGTGCGTACACGTGTGTGTGTGTGTGTGTGTGTGTGTGTGTGTGTGTGTGTGTGTGTGTGTGTGTGTGTGTGTGTGTGTGTGTGTGTGTGTGTGTGTGTGTGTGTGTGTGTGTGTGTGTGTGTGTGTGTGTGTGTGTGTGTGTGTGTGTGTGTGTGTGTGTGTCATTGTACTGTGAGGGCCAAATGTCCCCACGAGTATATAGAATTTTAAAGCTAGACATTGTCAGGACCATTTTCCTGGTCTTCTCAAGATAATATTATAGTTGTTTTATGATTTTTAAAAAAATTATGAGTTAGGCTTATTACAATTAGGAAAAGGTTCAGGTTACATGGGGTTAGGGTTAGGATTAGGCATTTAGAGGTTAAGGTTTATTATTTAGGGTTGGAGCGAGGCTGATTTATACTTAGTTGCACGCTGGGTGTCATGCCCCAAATGACCAACAATAGCAGATCAACAAGCTCACAATGCATCACGCTGCGGTGTGTTGTGAGCTTGCACATCAGCTAATGGCGGCACCTGTCAGTGGGGTGTGTTGGGCAGGAGGAGTAGGATGAAGGCTCTACTCTACGTCAGTGGTTTTCAACCTTTTTCGCGTCAAGGACCCCCAAATTGACACATATTAGCCCACGGACCCCCATTTGAAAAGATATGCCAGGGAATCAACCATTTAGGTTTATTGGGGGTCCCACTCTACACTGTATCACCATCATCAGTGTTCATTTAACTCTGAGAGTGTACAAATGGAACCAAATGTTCCATTTGTACACTCTCAGAGTTACAGACATATAAGGGTCAATTTGGTTGCAAACTATTCATTTGGCTGGGGACCCCCTGGAACCCTGTCAAGGACCACTGGTGGTCCCCGGACCACTCGTTGAAAACCCCTGCTCTACGTCCTCCCGGTGGGGGGTCCTCACTGGCAGGTGAGTAGTCAGTAGGATATAAAAGCAGTGATAACACAGAAATGTGTGTCTGGAGGAATCAATTGGCATAACGACTAAATTGGGGAGAAAAAGGGGGTAAAAAAGAATTCTCTAAAATATATATATATAATAAAATACAAATTTAAAATGTCAAAAAAGGTAAAAAATGCCATTTTTTAATTGCTGTCCAAAATTGTTGATACTAGTGTATTTTCTGTTTTCTGTTATTGTGGGGAAAGCTTTCACTGAAAATAGCCGATCGACAAGCTCACAACGCGTCGCAGCGCGTTTTGAGCTTGTCGATCTGCTATTTTCTGCGAAAGCCTTCCCAACAATACGGATGCTGGGGTTTAATGGTTAAGTAGGCCTTGTGATATCAACATGCATGCGTAAGTGCATGCGTTCGTACGTGTGTGCGTGCGTGCGTGTGTGTGTGTGTGCGCTTGAATTACTTTGCTTGTGAGGGCCAAATGTCCTCACAAGTATAGTATAATGTGAGAAATAGACATTATATGAGGACCATTTTCTTTGGTGTGTTTTCACCAGAGAATAAGAGCGTTGCAGGTTCAAGAATTAAGGGTAGATACTGTAGGGACAAACACTTTGTGACTCATGGAGGAGATGAACATGCACAAAAGAATTTATCAAAAAACCACTTGCGGTCAAGTTGAGATTAATGCCACATCTCACTGATGAGAAAGACACACTCTCCGAGCGAGCAAGGATGGAGTCAAGAGTTCGGATGTGAAGTAGGTGAAGGAATAACAATATACCAATGTATTGTGTGTTTGGACGGAATAGAAAGTTAAAGTAAAAAATGTGTGTTTTAATATGCATGAGTCATATAGCTCAAAGTCACCCTGAAACAGAAATGGGGGACGCAAACACAGTGTCATCTTGCCCTTCGCATAAATATCACCTAATATATGCGGGGAAATTTGACCAGATCTATAAGGCAGTGGCTCCCAACCTTTTCTGGAGCAGGGCCCACTTGAAAATCTTAAATGTGTACACGGCCCACCCATCTGACCACTTAACTAACTTTCTTTTTTTAATCTACTCGGTGTGTGTCTCATAGGAGGGCTGTAGCACACTTAAAAACCCGCCTACCAGTGACATCGTCGTTAGGCAGGCATTAGCTTGGATTCCCCATCAATGTTATATTATCATGAAAAGACAGTGCCTGTTCTATTTTTCGCTGGCATTGCTTTTGTTGCCAGCGTTCGAATGCTAATACACCAATCTATTGCAAAATGTCAGCTTTGTGACAGCTTATTCTGAGAGCAACATGTATGCACAGGTAAACCCAGGATTAAAGCTATGATTTTACAGCCTAAAGAACATACAGCGGCGGGGGGGGGGGGGTGGGTCGGGGGGGGGGGGGGGTATTATATTTGGTTAAAGAAAGCAATGAGAGTGTGGTGATTACAAGAAATCAGGGAACATCAAGACTTTGGTTTGGTTTACCAGCTCAGTGGCCTTGTGGGTAAGAGTGTCCGCCCTGAGATTGGGAGGTCTGGGTTCAATCCCCTATCGGGTCACACCAAAGGCTAAAAAAAAATGGGACCCAGTGCGTGCCTCCCTGCTTAGCACTCAGCATCAAGGGTTGGATTGGGGGTCCCTGAGACTATAGCGTCATGTCCAGGCGGTGTACTTGTACATTAAGCTGCCTCACGCTACAGAAAGAGGAGATGGGCTCCTGCCCTATGGTCTGCAAGTTTGGTTTACGTTATTTTAGTTAAAAATATGAGTTAAAAAATATGTTACTGAGAAACGAAGGACAGAAACAAAACCAATGCCTCTATATGACATATATCCTCTACCAAACATTGAAATAGCAACTGTAAAAAGCACATGCATGATAAGTGCTTATAACAATAACATGATATTACAAGAAGGGCCTCCCTCCTTGATTTGCATGTGAGTCTTGGAATCACTACGTAGTATCTACAAGAAGGAACAATGGGATAGCTACGATGGGAATGCTGGCACATTGTTAGTGCTTTAATGCCTTTTAACCCATTAAAGGATTAAAGGATTCTAAATCCTAACACTTTTCTGAAAAACTTGTGTTGGTAACACATGGTACTACTTTTTGTGTCATCTATTTTGTGGGAGAGTAGGCTGCCAGTGATTCTGGACACAAAAAATAGTACCATGTGACAGAGGGGTCGAAGTTGAACGAAACCTGCACTATATGGTAGAAATAGGTCAACAATACAAATGACGCAAGAGTTCCATTCTACAAATGCCAAGGAGAACCCCCAAAATGATATGTTTGGCCGCCGTCCTCCATCTGAAAATGTTTTGTGCCATGGACCCCCAGAATGCTAATACACCAATCTATTGCAAAATGTCAGCTTTGTGAGAAATTGTGACAGCTTATTCTGAGAGCAACGTGTATGCACAGGATTAAAGCTATGATTTTACAGCCTAAAGAACATACAGCGGCGGGGGAGGGGGGGGGTATTTTATTTGGTTAAAGAAAGCAATGAGAGTGTGCCGATTACAAGAAATCAGGGAACATCAAGACTTTGGTTTGGTTTACCAGCTCAGTGGCCTTGTGGGTAAGAGTGTCCGCCCTGAGATTGGGAGGTCTGGGTTCAATCCCTGACCGGGTCACACCAAAAGCTAAAAAAAATGGGACCCAGTGCATGCCTCCCTGCTTGGAATCAAGGGTTGGATTGGGGGTCCTGAGACTATAGCATCATGTCCAGGCGGTGTACTTGTACATTAAGCTGCCTCACGCTACAGAAAGAGGAGATGGGCTCCTGCCCTATGGCTCGGTAAATGCTTATAACAATATAACATGATATAACAAGAAGGGCCTCCCTCCTTGATTTGCATGTCAGTCTTGGAATCATTACGTAGTAGGCCTATCTACAAGAAGGAAAAATGGGATAGGTGTGAATGCTGGCACATTGTTAGTGCTGTAATGTCTTTTAACCCATTAAAGGATTAAAGGATTCTAAATCCTAACACTTTTCTGAAAAACTTGCGTTGCTATATCAGTGGTGCTCAAATGTTTTCATGTCAAGGACCCCCCAAATGTATGTATTTGGCCGCGGAACCCCCCCCCCCCCCCCCCCCCCCATCTCAAAATGTTTTGTTCCAGAAGCAATAGATTTGCAAAAAAAAATCAAAATTAGACCTACAAGCTCATGGCGTGGCACGAAGTGACGTACTGTGAGCTTGTATATCTGCTATTTTTGAATAGCCAAAGTATAAAATAATGGTTCAAGTGGTAATAAGTATTGTGATATTAACTACTTTTACAGTGCTTACAGAGGTTAAGACTTGTTAGAGCATTTTCAGCCAATTGATTTCTATTATCTACATGTACTATGTCTTGTGAAATGTGATATTACATTACATTACATTACAGTCATTTAGCAGACGCTTTTATCCAAAGCGACTTACAATAAGTGCATTCAACATAGGTAGGGAACGAAAACTACTAATCACCAGAAGTCTAAAGTGCATTTTCTGCAAAAACAAGCAACCAAGAGTATACTGTACCTAGCGCTAAGGTAAAAGTGCAATATATCAGCTACCTATTTCCTTAAACAGATGAGACAAAATAGCACAATCAAATGAGCAGGAGCTAAAACAAATAAGTGTATCGACTAAACAAGATCCAATAAAACAATACAACAATAAAACAAGCGTTCGTACAACTAGTTAACAACAAGTAGGCCAGGCAGAGAGGAAGGGTAGTGTTTCCTGAAGAGGTGGGTTTTCAGCCTGCGGCGAAAGATGGGCAGTGACTCTGCTGTCCTGACATCAGTGGGAAGTTCATTCCACCACTGTGGGGCCAGAACAGAAAAAAGTCGTGACCGTGTGGATCGGCCAGAAGGACCCTTGAGTGACGAGGCAATCAGTCGCCCCGAGGTGGCAGACCGAAGTGTTCGGGCAGGGGTGTAGGCATCGACCATAGCCCGGAGGTAAGAAGGAGCTGTTCCTTTCACTGCCCTATAGGCTAGCACCAGGGTTTTAAACTGGATGCGAGCCGCTACGGGGAGCCAGTGTAGAGAACGGAGAAGGATAGTTGTGTGGGAGAACTTGGGGCGGTTGAACACCAGACGAGCCGCAGCTTTCTGAACAAGCTCCAGAGGTCTGATGGCAGATGCCGGAGCACCAGCAAGGAGGGAGTTGCAGTAGTCCAGGCGGGAGATGACAAGAGCCTGGATGAGAACCTGGGCTGCCTTCTCCGTGAGGAAGGGGCGGATCCTCCTGATGTTGTAGAGGAGGAATCTGCAGGACCGTGTCACTGATGCGATGTTTGCCGAGAACGACAGTTGATCGTCCAGGGTCACACCCAGATTCTTCGCAGTCCGAGTTGACAACCATATGTGATTATAAACTACTACAAGTCGTGCTGTTTCAGCTGGAAGTGAGATTCCTGATTCTAGTGAACGAGGCAGCCTAGAGGGCGGAGCCAAATAGTACATCTTCCGTATGTAACTGATCACATGACCCAACAATCAATTCTCCAGTTCTAGGCAACATAGAAGGGGGGGGGGGGGGGTTCTTATTTCCACACAACAGCTCTATGGTGTATTAATGACATAGTTAACTCACGTATTGGTTTGTATTGGACCAGTGCGCTCAGTGCCTTATATCCGAACGCGCCCAAATGTATCTTCACCCAAACATTGAAATAGCAACTGTAAAGCACATAAGTAACATTATAGGCTATAATAATAAGGGCCTCCCTCCTTGATTTGCATATGAGTCTTGGAATTATTTAACAACAAGAAGGAACAATGGAATAGCTACGGTGTGAATGCTGGCACATTGTTAGTGCTGTAATGTCCTTTAAGGAGGAATGCGAAACTGGGCCATTAGAGCAAGTAAATACTGACTCAGCTTCGGCAAAATAAACAGAGATCATATTGGTTTATGCATTTGCATACAGCCAAGCAAATTATGCAAGTAACAATATGTGAGAGCTGAGCCCTCTCGCATATTGGGTGTTGAGCAACTGTAGCGATCATTACAGGACCGATCTACATCAAAAGCCAAATGCAAGCCTGTGGTATGCGCTTTCAGAAACACTAGATTAATATCTACCTGCTTATCGACGTGCCAGGGAAAAGCCACAATCTAATTTCAAAGCCTAGAGGTTCCTACAAGAAAGAAAAGGAGAGAAAAAAAACACGGATGAGTCAATATTTCACAAGTAAGATCTGGGAGCTTTTTCAAATTGGTTACTGGCTCTTTTTTTTAATAATCTATATTCGAAGCAAACAATAATTGATTGTTCACATCCCCGCAGTAGAGGGTAAATGAGGATACGACCAACCAAAACCACAATTCTCAATCAACAGTTTGTAAGCCAGCGTATGGCAGCTACTGTTTACACATTTAAGTAGTTTATAATGCTCCGAGATTGTGATAAAGATCATCTGTCAAGTGGCTATGACCGCAGTTATTACAAGAAAAAGCAAACGAATGCAGAGAGTGCTGTGAGGTTTAGTTACAGATGCTTTTGAAGTGGCCAAACCCTGAGGCGGTCCTGTGTCTTTCTCAGGGAAAAAAAGAAGAAAAAGGTAGAAAAGGAAAAGACAGAACAGAACAGAACAGAACAGAACATGTACCTGGATTTACAGCACTGTTGTATAGCATACATTACTGGAACCTTACATAAACAACCGCTAAACACTGGGGCCTACTTATGGGAGAACTGGTATGATGCATGAATTGGCTGATTATGGAAATGCACTTGATTTGTGGAACAAACGCTTTCTCTACCATTGATTTGTGCTTCTTTCTTTTTTTTTCTGTTTGTTGTTTTAGTTACAAATCCCACAGATTAGCTGGTAATGAAAAAAAGCTGCAAAGTCTGGGGACAAGAGGAAAACGGGGGACAAGACGAAGGAAATGCGGATGGGAAATGTGAGGCGGTGCCCACACCCTTCAGTATAATGCCTCAAACATGGACTTTATGTCCATTACCAGTCGCTAATTTGATTTCGCCGTACAATCCTGAACAATCAGTACCAGGCTCGTCTTTAAGGAACGAATGGCGAAGGCACTGGCCAACGGAAAAGTCGGTTTGCATAGCAACACAGAGACGGAGACGAAATAACAACAAGCTCTCCCTCATACTGTAGGTCAGACCCCCTCGTAGGACAACTCAAGAGTGAGGCAGAGACAGAAGCCGACAGGAGATACAGCATGCACCTGTAGGTCCTGGAAACAGGAAGAAAAGCACGTTGAAACAAAACAATACAAACTAAAATGTCTCCCCAACCACCCACAAAAAAAGAAAATCCTCCCCAAGACCACAATTTACACAAGTGGCTGAAGCCAGGGGAGAGCCTATATGGCAGTGCAGTCCATGAGCCTTCATGTAGCTGGTTAAAGAACCTGATGGAAACTCCTTCCTCATCACCCTCCTCTTCGCTGCCGCAGGCCCGTTTAACGGCTTTTCCATGGGAACGCTCCCCCGGTATACCCCCGGCTGCTGGCGGGGAGCCAAGAGATGTGATGGTTTGAGCACCGGCCCAGAGGCGAGGCCTCCATTAAAGCAGTGATCCCAGGCAGGCAGCGCGGTGGTGGAGCCTCGGCCATACATGCTTCACTCCTTCCTACTGTAAAAGGTTGGTTAGGGTGGCAGGCCCTGGACTGAGGCAAAACAGTGTGCCATCCCCCCCCCCCCCCCCCCCCAACACCAACCCCAAATATTGTTCTGTACCACAGCCACAGTAACACTGCTGACCCCAAAGGAGTATTGTGATTTCTGCACTGGAAATACCATAGTGTTCATTGTCTCCGCCAGGCCGATAGGCATGGCGAGAGAGTATGTTTTACCCCCTGTCCGTCCGTCCGTCCGTGTGTGTGTCCGTGTGTGTGTGTGTGTCCGTCTGTCACCAGCTAATCTCCGGCACCGTTGGCCCGGTCGCTCCCAAACTGTGCACACACACTCCCTGGATGCCAATTCAGAACCTCTGCCCCAAAATGTTCACATGGGCCTGTCATAGCGCCACCAGGAGGCTGCTTTTTGAAAAACACATTTATTTACTGTACTCCTACAGATTTGGTCCAAACGTCACGCGAATAGGTACACAGTATCTCTATAGCCATGTGCTCAACACGGATCTGTCTGATTTTCCATATTCCATCATTATTGGCTAAAATTGGCTTCCAAAGTTTACAGGATTGGTACATTATGAACAAAATGCCTCAAATCATGATGCAGCATGCGATTTCCGTGAAATTTTCCACAGAGATTCCCACTTGGCCCAGGAAGAAATGCCACTTGAAAACGTTCACATCAGCCCCATGGTGGCGCTATAACAGGCCGATTCACGTTTTTAGCTATAACTGCACCAATCTGTGTGAAACTTTGCACCCACACTCCCTAGAGGCCAAGAAAAAACCTTTGCCCTGCATTTTTCACATATACCTTTTAGAGCGCCACCAGGAGGCTGAGTTTTGTAATACACATTTTTTGCTCTTACTCCTTCAGATTCTGTCCAAAAATCACGCAAATCGGTATACAGTATCTCTATAGTCATGTGATCAACATGGATGTGTCCGATATTTCATATTCCATCCGACTTGGCTAACATTGCCTTCCAAAGTTTGCAGGATAGGTCCCTTTTGAACAAAATTCCTCAAATCATGAACGCAGTGTGCGATTTCCGTGAAATTTGGCACGCACATTCCCACTAGGCCGAGGAAGAAATGCCACCCTTTTCACCTTGGCCTGTTATAGCGCCACCAGCAGGTCTAATTTAGCAAACCACATTTTTGGAACAAAATGCCTCAAATCATGAATGCAGTGTCCGATTGTCGTGCAAGGCCTAAGAAGAAATGGCACCCTTTTCACATTGGCCATTATAGCGCCACCAGGAGGCCATAATAACCTACCTGACCTGGCGGAGACTTGTGCTCCGAGGAGCACTTTTTCTAGTTTAACTCTGAGATCGAAACATGGTCCCAAAAGGGGTGCATTTGGGTTAATTTTAGACTGCAACAGTTAAATTAACGCCTGGCATTTAAAGATGTATGCACATTGTATGTCCCTTAACCTCCTTTCCATCTACCAACACACCCTCTCTCAAACACAGGGTGCATGTTTGAAACCAATCTCTCACACTGCAATTTGGATACGAGATGATGATTTCCCAGCAAGTCTTTTGGTTATTGGTCTCTTGGTACCTCTTTTCCATGACTACTCTGAGGCCAAATTAGTTCTTGCCACACCGTGACAATGTAGTCTTGTAATGTAATCAACTGTCCCTTTTTAATTTAATTTCTTAAACGTGTCTGGAACTTTATTCCAGACACTCAGGGGGTCCATGGAGTACATACAAATATTAGACAAAACACATAAAATAACAGCTAAAAACCACACAATCGTAAATAGAGGCTGACTCTCCAGTGTTTACGCAGCCTGGATGACTACTGGAGACAGCTCTTCCCAGGATTAACTATATCCTCAATAATACTGTTCCGTGACTCATTCAGGCGAGACATGAATCCATGCATAGAGTGCCTTAAGAAAGCCTCACATGTATGGATTCCACACGTTACAAACAGGTGACTGGCACCATCTAGGAACCTTAAGTATAATCCTCAGGGCATCATTGTAGGCCACTTTAAACCTCTGCATGTTACCTTTCTTGTATGAGCACCACAAGTAAGCTGTATACATGGGAGTGCAAAATGCTTTAAACAGTGCACTATTTAGGTCACTTGACAGGACCTGAACACATACTGAACCTGCGGAGCAGCATATTAGCCTGGATATAAGGTTTGCGGCACTGACTAGAGATATCTCTATTATGATGGAGAACATCAGTGAAAATGTGGCCAAGGTACTCAATTTCCTGGCCTTTGTGTTGACTCTAGTCAAGTGAATAACTACTTTGAAGCCCAGCTCCCACTAGACCGGTCTGGCCGTCCTGAGCGTGCTTATGCAACTGTGCCGACTTGGCACGCACGGTTTAAAGCAGTCCGCACCAAACAGCGCCACACTGTACGCAAATGGGAATGCAATTGGCACGATTATTAACCATTCTCAGAACTGTTCTATGGTGCAGTGGAAAAGAGGCTGAAAAGCTAATCCCAGCACACGGCAAGACATTTTGGTTATTGTCTCCGCAAGGGCGAAAGGCATGGCGAGACAGTATGTTTAGCACCCTGTCCGTCCGTCCGTGTGTCCGTCCGTGTGTCCATCTGTCTGTGAACAGCTAATCTCCGGCACCGTTCCGCTCGCTGCAAAACTGTGCACACACACTCCCTGGATGCCAATTCAGAACCTCTGCCCCACATTTTTCACATGGGCTTGTTATAGCGCCACCAAGAGGCCGATTTGTGCAAAACAATTTTTTTGATATTACTCCTACAGATTTTATCCAAACATCACGCAAATCGGTCAAATCATCAACGCAACGTGCGATTGCTGTGAAGTTTTGCACACACATTCCCACTATAGTCCATGAGCCAGAGCCCCAAAATTGAGCAATGATTATCGAAAGAGTGGGCAAAACCAAACCTATATTAAATTGTTCATAGGATCAATACGAGTAAATAAATATATGATAACCTCTCCACAGGAGCAGCTTTTTCATGGTTATCACACATTTTGTTATTTTCCCCATACGTACATGACAGGTGAAAAAAATTACAAAATTTAAAAAAGTGTTATCATAATGAAACTTCCTGAGTTGATTACTTGCATAAAGACAATGATTTATCGTATTACAAGTTTTCTGAAATTATATATTTAAATATGCAAATTAGGCATTAGGAAAATATGCCTAAATTTGCATAACTTTCCAGAATCAACATTGGAACATTGTACAAAGCCAGAGTCAACATTCTTATTTCATTTTGTTAAGATGTTGGAGTCAAAGGTTTTTAACGAGGGAATATTCAATATCTGGCTCAATTTTGGGGCTCTGGCTCATGGACTAAATGCCTAATTTGCATATTTAAATATACAATTTCAGAAAACTTGTAATACGATAAATCATTGTCTTCATGCAAGTAATCAACTCAGGAAGTTTCATTATGATAACTCTTTTTTAAATTTTGTAATTTTTTCACCTGTCATGTACGTATGGGGAAAATAACAAAATGTGTGATAACCATGAAAAAGCTGCTCCTGTGGAGAGGTTATCATATATTTATTTACTCGTATTGACCCTATGAACAATTTAATATAGGTATGGTTTTGCCCACTCTTTCGATAATGAAATCTTGTCTGGCTCATGGACTACTAGGCCGAGGAAGAAATGCCACCCTTTTCACAATGGCCTGTTATAGCGCTGAAAGGGCGGTCGGATAGCAGCGGGCTTGTTGTTGAAAAAGACATCATGCCTATGGCATGATGTCATCTTCCAACCGACTGATCTCCCGATTTCATTCGACTGCCAGTCTGTAGTAATCTGTAGTAGTCTGTTTGGTGGAGAGCTACCTTAAGGAGGAAGGCGAGTGATTCAGACAGTTTCCATTTAAGTTGGATAACATTGTGTCTGTATGGAAGAATACTGACCATTCCAGAACCATCTTTGCCTTTGGAACTAAACAACTGAGAAAAGTGTCCCAGTGAAGGGTGCAGGTATAGTGTGCTTACTGAATAGGCACCATCCTGCTCATGCTGTTATGGCATTGGATCCTGTGCTTCATAAAATCCATCCGATTCCATTTCCTCGCTCTGCCCTGTTATCTGTCTTCCCTGTCGTTCTTCACTGGGATGTCGAATGAAGCGGTTATGCCCTAAAACAGTGATTCTCAACCTTTTTAATTCCAAGAACGCCCAGTTTGATATCCATTAGGCCATGGACCTGCATTTGGTACGATTCTTTTTTCTTTCTTTTTGTCTCTGGGATCCCAATCTACACTATATACAATTCTCAGAGTTAATTTAACTGAGTGTGGACTACAAATGCAACCAAATGGTACGGGGTCCATTTGGTTCCATCTGTGCACTCTATAGAGTTAAGGACCCTAACAGTTAGTTCCTAACACTCATTTAGCTAACGACCCCCTAGAACCCCCACAAGGACCCCGGATGGCGTCCCCGGACCCCACTTTCAGAACCAGTGCCCTGTAAAAGTAAAAAAGGCAAAGCAAGACAAGAGGTCACCAGGAGGTTATTGGTACCAAACGTTCATGGCCTCTATATGTGTGACATGGGACCTTTATGGCTGCGGTGCTTGAAAGAGGCCTGATTTTTACCTCAAATGTATGGAGGCAGGCACGATTTCAAAGCCCTCATCTGTCCCCCTTCGCTGTTAGTTTGCTTTCGGGGGAGGGGGGGGGGGGCTTGCAAGTGAGCGGAGAAATTACTTTCTTCTTCGCTTTGAGACTGCAGTGTAAAAATACACAGGGTGAAAAGAGAGCTTTATTGAATTATCTCCTGACTGTAAAAGTAACTGCCATCAAGCTGTTGCGTGTACTTTTTTTTTTTTCAAGCAGGGGAAAAAGATGAAAGCAGCCAAAGGGGGTTTGTGTCTCTGTGGGTTAGGAGCGCAGACATCTGCCTGTCGTGTCACTATGTGTGTGTGTGTGTGTGTGTGTGTGTGTGTGTACACACAGCCTAGCTACTGGCTAGCCACACATACAGGGGAAAGCCAGACTTTCGTTCACATGAATCGTGCAATTAACCGGAATATACACAGCGGTGGAAGAAGTACTCCTTAAGTGAGTAGTAGCAAAAACAAAATTTTAAAAATGGTACTCTGTTACAAGTAAAAGTCCTGCATTCAAAACCTTACAGAAAGTAGAGTAAAGTAGCAAAAGTAAATGTACTCATTAAGCAGAATACCAATTTCAAAATCACTGATGTCATGTTATTGGACTATAATTAGAAGTATAAAGTATTCAAAAAATGGAAATACTCAAGTATAAGTACCTTGAAACTGTACTTAAAGTGATAGTTGAATTCATGGAGATTTCTTTGTTTTTGGCGCATTCCTAAGCCAATAATTTGTCTCCGGTTGAAAGAGTCTCCATTGAGTGTCCTACCGGAGACTCCGCCGGTTATCAAATTATTGACGTAGGAATGTGACAAAAACTAAACCATCTCCATGAATTCAAGGCTTCATGGGGTGTGTAATTGGTAGAAAGTAAGACATTTTTGGGTGAACTATCCCTTTAAGTACAGTACTTGAGTAAATGTACTTAATTACACTTTACACCACTGAATATAATAATAATTACATTTTATTTGTATTGCACTTTTCATTCACAGGGAATCCCAGAGTGCTACATGGTAAAAACACATTATCAATCATATAGAAGGTTAAAAGCAGGATTTAAAAACAAATGTGGTTACACAACATTTTAACATGAAAATGCCTTCCGAAAGAAAAAACGTTTTTAGGCCTATTTAGTCCAGGGTCTGCGGTGCTCTCAAATCGAGAAGGAAGGCTGTTGTTCCACAGGCACCTTATGATTAAACAGCATTAAGTAAGCGAGGTTACACAAGGCCAAGAATGAACAGAATGAAACCTGAGGCGAAACAAGTTTACAAGTCAATTCCAAACAACCCCCCAAACAGTTTAAATATGTTATGTCTGACTGACACTGACGCTCCTTTACTCCAAAATGTACAGAAGAGTTATACGTACAAGGATTGCTGGGCATATCGTCTCTGTCAGGTGGAAACCTCCAAAACTGTTACTTTTCAGGATTCAAATTCAAAAACTGCAAAAGTAGCAGATCGACAAGCTCAAGCTCAAGTTTTGAGCTTGTATATCTGCTACTTTTGATGCTTTTGTGTGACGCTGTAGTATGATCAAGGGCGATAATTTACACACAAAAAACACAAAAAGTTAAAATACGGAGATAAGAGGTTTCTGCCCGACGATATGCAAATGTACGAGTACTGTAAATAAAACGGATCTGTGTTTCTCTCTCTTCGTTAACTTCATTACAACACCTGTGTGGCCTTTGCGTAGGACTGCCCTGGCTTGACGTCACAAGTCCTTCATTAAATCAGAGGCACATGCGCGTCATAGCGATATAGTGCATTATGAAAAGCTACTGCCAGACTGGTTTGGTTTGTGATTTAGGCTAGGTGGTGACTGGGCTGGCAGCACGTCATTTGCCAAGCATCTCATCTGGTTTGGAATTGCTCTGGTGTGCATGCAAAGCAGGCAACTGCCAGTGGTGGAAGAAGTAATAGTAGCAATACCACAATATAAAAATACTCTGGTACACGTAAGAAGCCTGTATTCAAAATTGTGCTTAAAAGTACAAAAGTATTGGCATAAAAATATACTTAAAGTATCCAAGTAAAAGTATTCAAATATTTCCAACAAACTACAAACTCACAATGTGTCTTGGGGTGATCTAATCTAACTTTTAACCAATTTTTTTTTCAATAATTGTAGTGTATATTTGCCCCTTGATGCAGAAGTACTGTATAAAGAATTGAAAAATAGACATACTCAAGTAAAGTAAAAGTACCTCATAATTGCATTAAGTACATCACTTGAGTAAATGCGCTTTCCACCACTAGGGAGGCAACTGCCAATCTCAGCCCTGTTTGGTAAGTAAGTGCCGGGCACATGCAGTGAAACAGAGACATAATAGCCTCTCATTTCAACTCAGTCCAAGGATTCTCATACTTCTGCTCCAGCAAACTTTACTTTACAACATAAAAATGTGAGACTAGGGGTTTGAATCCTCCGTAGTGTGCTGTGCCTGGTGTTCCATCATCAAGCACAATTGGCTGTGTTCGCTTTAGGGAAGCCGGGCATTGAGGCCAATCTGTGTTGCTGCACTAGACTAGAGACACCTGATGAACTAATTGAGAAGTATATAGCGTGTTCCTCCACATGCATTATGACCTCCATGGGACAATCCTCTCACTGTCCGTTGAAAAGAAGAAGCTGTCGACTTCACGTATGAGAGGAGTATCAGGAGAGACATGTGTTTGTCTACTCTAAACCCTCCCTAATGAACCAACCGGTAGGAGTCAGCGTTGACAAGGGACTAGTCTACGGTACTAAGGGGTATTGGGGAATTGGCAGAATATCTAAATTGGAAAGAAAAGGGGAACAATAAATAAATACATACAATATAAAGATTTGTGTAAAGGAAAATGTCTAATAAGTATAGCATAGAACACAGTTGTACACACCAATATAGGCACAAACCTAATCAGAATATCACAGGTTTGAAGCTAGCTAGTGATTGCATCGCATCTCATCCTCTCTCTCTCTCTCTCTCTGCATTCGATGTTTTACCTCGTGTTTACCTTGCTTACTGTAAGTTGCTCTGGTTCAAGAGCATCTGCTAAATGCCTAAATTGTAAATTCTCTCTCTCTTCCTCTCTCATGTCATTCTTCACAGCAATATCTAGTTCAGCAGAAATGGCATTTTTTATTTTGTTATTTATTTATTTATTTTTGTACAAATAAGTCTGTCGAAACCGAATTTACTGTACCAGATGACTCAAGCGTGTATACTTTTAAACTGAAAACAAGCTTATCAAGCCTTTGAATGTCCTTTTGATGTTGTCTTCAAACTCCTTGTCTGCTGTTTTACAAATGGAGCGGAGCTATAGCGATTACCTCATGTGATGCATCTGCCCCAGCTCTGGATTTGTAGTTCAGACAACGTTGGGTTACATCATTCCCTAAATGCAGATTGTCCCTCAGACATTACAGCAAACATTTTATAGCTACATTGACTCAAAGAGTTAAACAACTTTTTGAGGTATTTGTTATTTAACCCCATGTCAGGCCTATTAAATAGTTTGTCTGTGTCTCAGTTTGTCATATGTGTAGGTGGTGTTAAGAAGTGTGTGTGCACAACTGCCATAGCAAGTCCAGATGTGCAAAGCAAAATATTACGCTGAGGTGAGTCACTATGCGTTTTGGGTCATTTGCTAATGAGTTATTGAGTTATTGAGATTGAGGGTTATAGACATGGAGAACATGGAGAACATGATGTGTTTCCAAAGGGCTTACATTATCAAATGAATTTCCCAGAAATTACAGTATGTAAGTGGCAAAGAAACCCATGTATTGCGCTAAAAATAGGACACTTCATTTACAGTGAGGGACATTACTTTGAGAACTTTGATCCAAGATTACATATCTGTGATAAAATGTCCCGTTTCCATGTGTGGTTCTCAGCTGCTGCTGCCACCCAAACCTCAGAACATTGTTTTTCCACACACACAGTTTAAGAAACACAAGTGACACACAATTTCTGGACTTATAAAAACATCTCTGTCACCAAGTATGTGGTGGTGATGCTGTAAAAGAGCTGGAATTCCAATGTTAACATTAACAATATTGTTGGGCTTTTTATGATTGTATTACTAACCTTAACCATAGTGATGGCAATAATGATCATGAGGTTTTAAAAATCATTAGAGCATTAATTGTGAAGCTTATTTCCACTATTAATATGATGGCAAGGAGGAGTTCCCATGTTATGGCACACTGACAGCACTGGCACACTAATACAGACAGAGAATGCAAGCAATTTGAGTTTGTGCAGTTACAGTTATTGCAAAACTACTAAACATAATCCGGCATCAAACGGGAGCCAGACGACATCCCGCTTGATCCAGTGAAACAAATTAATATCTGAACAAGAATAGTTTTTGACCTAAGCGTCTTTGTGTGTGTGTGTGTGTGTGTGTGTGTGTGTGTGTGTGTGTGTGTGTGTGTGTGTGTGTGTGTGTGTGTGTGTGTGTGTGTGTGTGTGTGTGTGTGTGTGTGTGTGTGTGTGTTTTTCCTTTTCTTTCCGACTGTGGACAATACCTCATGAGAGCATACAAAATGACACATGGGACATGGAATCACTTAAAATACACAGACAGGAGGCCAACGTGACTTTAAAAATCATGATGGACAACATTTCAGAAGTTAAAATGTTTGATCCTATAGATCCTAGATTACTGAGGCACTACACTGTCTCTATGCATTTGATGTAGCACCTTTTGTTTACCTTGCTTACTGCTAATCGCTCTGGATTAAGAGCATCTGCTAAATGCCTAAAATGTCATTGTAAATTGTGGAAAGACACCATACGTCACACACGGTATTTCCTGATTGCATGGGACTGTAAGCAAGCAAACACACAAATCATTCTCTCTTGTTGTTATACTGTATATTGTTAGCACAGTTTGCAGAGCATATCACACACCAACATTTTGTTCCTTGTATGGGTGAGTGACATTTCAATCCTTTGAATCCTTTGAAACGGCAAAATAATGAAATGACTCAAATTGACTGAAATTGTATTACATTTTATGACCAAATCACTCCTTTCTCTCCTGTACAAGTAGAATTAATCTGATCTTCAGTTGAGAGCTTCATCTTTTGAATGCACTTTAGCAGATGAACAGTTGAAACCACTTGGATACATTTTTTTTTAATTGCAAAGCCTATATGCGTCTTTTGATGGTGAATATTATGTTATGTTAAATTTCACACATCTATTTAAATTGCTTGCAGATGACCAAACCGTTTGGCATTTCAACATCTGGTCAAATATCATGGGGATATTTGGGTTATGGAATTACAATAAAGACAATGTGCATGTTTTGGAATAGGCAATAAAACTTTTTTTTAATAAGTGTGCATAATCCACTTCTGGCTTAATTCACCATCGTCCATATATATATAGATGTTTTTATTCATTTTAGTTATAATTGAAGATGGGCTACCCCCATCCTTGGTATGAGGAACATGTGTCTGGGTTGTCACAGGCTCAGTTGACTAAACCGCATTAACACTATTATGGTCACATTTTCTACATTTATCACAATATTTCATTTCTTCTTTTTTTGTAATTTTTTTGGGCAGATTTAGCATATTTGCTTTATCTATAGTAGAGAGAAATTGGTGAATGCATTTCTATAGTGCCTTTATCCAAAAGGGCTCTGCAACGTGTGTTACATTTACACATTCACACACATGTATGTAACCATGCAAGGTACTGTACCACATCGAGAACCTTCCGGATGTCAAGCGGCCACTCCTCTGAGACACAGCCCCTGAGCCTCATCCGCCCCAGCTGAAGACCCATAAGGGTCCATTTGGTTCCATTTGTACCCTCTCAGAGTTAATGGGGGTCCGTGGCCTATTGCATACCAAACTGAGGGTCTTCGAAATGAAAAAGTTTGAGAACAACTGGAATAGATACAGTATAGAAAAGTCTTGCACAGGTTTTGAAATATAGGGTAAGAGATGTTTGTGTTTCTGCACACATGTATGTACTATAAATAACTGAGTGCTCATGCCCATGTGTGCAAGTGCCCACACACACACACACACACACACACACACACACACACACACACACACACACACACACACACACACACACACACACACACACACACACACACACACACACACACACACACACACACACACACACACACACACACACACACACACACACACACACACACCCTCGCCTCCCCCCGAACCGAACTGCACTTCACCCATAAGTCACTGGAAACAAGCCTGGTGTTGGCACATGTGAAAACCTTCAGAGCAGCGCTTGTGCAAAAGGCATTAAAAAGCCCCACGTAATAAAACCTTTATTTATAGGACCGTAACAGCCTTGTAGTTTGTATTGCACAGACCCCAAAGGAGGAGCCAAGACACTCAAATTCTCTCTTAGACACTTACTTACTAACTGACGGAGGTTAGTGCCAACACACACGCCACCTCTCCTCGGCCCGCTCAGCTGCTATGCATAGCTTCCTGATGCAAAACCAACGTCAAGTTGCTGATTTCTTTTTTCTCCCTCGGCCACATGAAAGCCGAAAAGGCGTATTAAAAATTAAAGCGGATAACAATTTGCGGTAAAGACAGTGCGAAAGAGGAAGAAAAAAAATAGGTGCTCTCAGTAAACCTCTTGTGATGTCATCGGGAAAAACGTGTCACACAGTGCTAAAATATATGACAAACTTTGACACCACCACTTGCAGCACGGCGAAAGAATGTGTCCCTCACTTGTTAAAATTCAAAATGAATGGAATTAGCAGTCGGGGAAAAGAATGTTGTGTTGGACAAACCTTGTAATGCTTGAGCTGAGGTAAATAGAAATAGCAATTAGAATCTGTATTTGTGCAGCATCTTTCAAGCATAGGATGCAACTCAAAGGTCTTCTTTCCAAGCAGAATTTCGACTGAGGTGAATAAGTAAACATGAGAGACAAACGGGCAAATAAACAAGACATAAAAGGATGACTTGCATGAAGAGAGGCAATGGAAAAGCAAACGGTGGTAATTGCAGATGACAGGGGGAGTTTATATACATAAAAGGATTAAATAAGTATTTGCTTTAAAGATCTATAGCTTTTGTGTTCAATACAACTAATATCAACTGCCAGCTAAAACAAAAAGCAAGCGGCCACATTGAGTGCAGTTGCTGGTGTTGTGAACGTCAGGGTTGGCTGGTGGTGACAAGATTGATGAAATCCTTCTTCCATGAAAACTGATGTCCGCTGCTTGGTCTAACAACAGGAAGCATACAGTGTGAGTGTGATTTTCCAGACGCTAAACATGGGGTAAACCCTCCATTAGTTCATAGGAAGGGACTTCGTTGGATTGAAGCCACGGTCCGCTTGAAGCACATGGGAAACAAAAGCATCCCTCCTGCGGCTAGCTAGTGCTCGCAGAGTTCTGCCACCGCAAACATTCTGCCAAACAAGCGTGAAGGATGTAGCTATTGGATGGTGCCTGAAGGCGTGACGCACCTAAGGCCTTGGAAACCGATCTGGAAGCTTGTGCGTGATCAAATCAGGGCCTTTGCACTGGCCTGTACATCCAACTTAGCAAGCTAACCACACAAAAGTCCTATGCAGTGGTAGTTCTCAAATATTTTCATGTCAAGGACCCCCAAATTGATACACATCAGCCCACGGACTCCCATTTGAAAAGATATGCCAGGGACCCCCATTAGAAGACTTTTACAGCGTGGCTGAGCAATTATGAACCTTTTTAATTTCAAGGACCTGAGTTTTGGTATGCATTAGACCACATGGACCCCTATTCGATACCATTTTTTATCTCTGTGACCCAAATCTACACGGTAAAATGTAAAAACTAAAAAACACTGTAAAATGTTAATTTAACTCTGAGAGTGTACAATTGCAACCAACTATCAATTCCATCAAAACTATCAATCATTTAGCTGCGGACCTCCTGGAACCCCCTCAACGGCCCCTGGGGGTCCTCGGACTCCACTGCTATACTGTACATGTATGTTTGCATAAGGGCCTTGTCAAGCAAGGACAGGTCTGCAGGTCTGCAAAGGTAGGTTTGCATGCAGCAAGATACTGCATGCTCACTTGATGGTAACTGCAGTATGGAGTCCGCTAAAATCCTAAAATGTATAACAGGCACAAACCCATAGTATACTGTAGAAACTCACTGAACGTAGTGCAATCATGGTGTAACGGTACAGTGTGGGAGAGGGAAACGGGGACGTATGACTCATGTCACTAATCTCAAAGTTCATGGGCTTAAGGAAACGTTTGTCATTTAACGATTCAGCAAGCATTTTGCAGTCCGTTTGGGCGTCCATTGAACAACCATCAAGAGTGGTCAAATAAAAAAAAGTCATCTCTGAGGCCTGACATTGGTTCCACACTGTCTCGCTCGTTCATTTTTACATCGTACATTTTGGAGAATTTAGCTGACGCTCTTTACCCACAGTGACTTATACAGCAAGTGCAACCATAGAATAAGCGACAGCTCTCTCATGTATAACGAAACCAATGGAAAAAGAATGAGCGTGTGAAAGAACATCGTTAGTTCGCAACCCACACAGAGTTGTGGCTCCGAACAAGTCCAGTGGAATAGATGTGGTGCAATACGTAGGAAGAAAGACGGCCATTGGATTGTCCAGTACAGGGGTACTGGAGGTGGGGCCGGGCGCGGTGGAGTGCCGCTCCACTAGTCCAGAGCCTTTGACTTGTTGTTTGAGCTGCACACGCGCCCATGAGAGTGCGTCTACCTCGTGCCTCGATCAAAAACAATCATTAGCACTCTTACAAAAAGTGTCAACAGTGTGCATAAACCTGGCTTGGTGCATATCAATGGTCCATTGTGTGACCTGTTAAGTACTGTAGGTGCTGGTGTAAGCATACTGTCAGTTGTTCTGAATCAGTCCAAAAAGAACGTTTGGATAATGGATTCATGAATACAAATTCAATTACATATACTGTAGGTGACGTCTGCAAGGTAAATGTACAGTATATGACAACACTAAAGTGTCCCCATTATTCAAGTAAATAGAATAACATTCAATATATAATGTGGGTTAATAAATAGGCACATATTAAAGAGGTTTTCAAAATCGGCGATTGCTGACGTGCGTGTGTATGCGCAAGCGTGTGCACGTGCGTGTGACGTAGCGCTCCACTAGTAAAAAACAATCCACAGTACACCAATTGTCCAGTATACTTGACTTTAAAGGGTTAACTTAGTATGTCCAAGACTTTGTTTCCCAAACAAGATATCCAGAAAACTACAGACTGGATTGCAATGGAATTTGCTATGCATCTTCATCCTCCCTGAAGGATGACCTATACTGATGTTGGTGAACTTTCTTCTCACAACAACCATATGGGGCCATCCACACCAAGCACGATAACTACATTTATAACTATAATTTTAAAATACTTCTTTAAATTTAATTACCATCATGGTCAGGCATCAACCTAGTCTCCCCTTATTTGATCTTTCATGTTGTTTTTTCATACGCACAGTCGCACACACCTTATT
Source organism: Gymnoscopelus braueri (assembly GCF_963280865.1). NCBI lineage: Eukaryota > Metazoa > Chordata > Actinopteri > Myctophiformes > Myctophidae > Gymnoscopelus > Gymnoscopelus braueri. The sequence continues at coordinate 45,750,211 of NC_137607.1, read as the reverse complement.
TTATATTTTTCATAAATTTGCATTCAGCTTAGATTTTAGCTATTGTTGACAATTTAGTTCTATAATGTTAAAATTGGGACGCCAGTTTGAAAGTGGTTGTCTGTCTGTGGGTTTTATAAATGTTTAACCAATGAAAAGTATCAGTTCAGAGCTTTTGAAGATAACCACACATCAAATGATGGTAATAGATGTGATTGATTGAGAACCCTACGTGTGTGTGTGTCTCTGTCTGTCTGTCTCTGTCTGTCTGTCTGTGTGCGTGCGTGCGTGCGTGCGCGCACGTGCGTGCGTGTGAGTGTGTGTGCCTACCGTATTAAGGGCAAGACAATTTATAATTCAGGCATTTAGCAGACTCTTAATCCAGAGTGATTTACAGTAAGCAAGGTAAACACAAGGTAATACATCAAATGCAGAGAGACAGTGTAGTGCCTCAGTAATCTAAGATCATAGGAAACCAAGAACCTTTCATCAGTCTAAACATTATAATATATATATTTTTTAATAATATGTACATTGAAACTATACAAACCATAGGATGCCAGGTCAACAAATGAACCTGGCATCATGATCTGTCTAAATAACATGCTATCTAAAATACATTTTAACCTTTGCATAAGACTGCATGGTCGGTTGTCAAGGTGGAGTCTAAAGAGGTGAGTCTTCAGATTACGCTTTTTACACAAGGGAGGAACTGACATGATTTTACTAGAACTAATCTCCACAAAGAACTCCATGATGGATACCACAACCACAATGTGTTCTTAACACACATAACTACTTGAATCTGAAACACATTTTCTTGATTACAATAGAAATTAAAGTTTGTGTCATAATCAGTGTATTAATGACACAAGTCAAGACCACTAGGTTTATAAACAGCTTCCACACGGCTACCATCAGACTGTTGAACAAGACATGACCACCGCCTGTCATCAGGCTGGCCTTGGACTTTTTCATGGACCTACCTGTGGGTTAAACCAGTGAAAATTACCTTTTGTGGTTGAACCTGACACCCGCTGATACTATGCACCTTAATCTCATGTACAACACGCTGATATTTTTTCTTCCACCTTAATGTCTATATCATGAACAGTATGTCTAAACCTTATTTACATACATATGGATGGATAGGTATGTGTTAATATGTAGGTACATTGTTTGTTATTTGATTGTAATTGATTCTTTATTTTTCTTCGACCCGGGTTTGAATCCGACCCGAGGCGCTTTGCTGCGTGTCTTTCCTCATCTGTCTCTCCTGCTATTTCCTGTCTTTCTCCACTATCTCAATCAAATTAAGAATTGAAAATACCCCCAACAATATGTTTTTATATAAAATAAGAAGACATTTGCTGGGGAAAAAGATCATGTAAGCCCAGTCAGTCGACCTTGGATACGTTGCGACGCAGCAGGTAGATTGTCTATTTTCTGTTAAAGGATTTGGGGTAGAAGGAAAAAATAATGGGTCCTAATATATATAATATATAAATAATATATAATAGACCCCTGGGGGACTCTGGTCAACTAAGCATACAGGGTATAGGGTTTAAGACAACACAAAAAAGAAAGAAAGACATGCCATACTTCCAGTATTTATGTGACGTAGGTGGCCGCCTTTTTGCCGCATTCTTTGGTTGGGTCCTTTACGGGCTTGTACCTCTGAGAGTGTATCGTATAAGGGTCCATTTGTACACTGTCAGAGTTGAATCAACACTGTAGATTGGGGTCCCAAAGATTAAAAAGGGGAAAAAAATTATCAAATGGGGGTCCGTGGCCTAACACAACCCCAAACTCTGGGTCCTTGGAATTCAAAAGGCTGAGAGTCAGTGGTTTAAGTGGTTAAGTGTTTAACTGGAGAGTGTAAAAGGTGATCTGAATGTGTGACTGTGTAGCAGTATACAGTAAGTGCCGTGAGGGCTGCTTGGCCAGCAGCACTGTTGAACTCCATTAAGTCTCTGACTTTCAGAGACACTTTTGGATATTCAGGGCTTCTGTTTGGCCATTGCTGCATGTAACTGTGTGTCAAGCTCTTGCCATTTCTGGACTGCTTCATATTATACTGCATTCAGACTTCGAGTGTATGGGGGAGTTTCACGCGTGCGTGCGTGCGTGCGTGCGTGCGTGCGTGCGTGCGTGTGTGCGTGCGTGCGTGCGTGCGTGCGTGCGTGCGTGCGTGCGTGCGTGCGTGCGTGCGTGCGTGCGTGCGTGTAAGAGAGAGAGAGAGAAACACAACGAGTTTGGTGGGGTGTAATTCAGTGATTCTCAACCGTTTTCATTTCAAATACCCTCAGTTTGGTATGCATATTTTGGCCTCCCAGCTCACATCAAAGATGCATCCACCCGTGCCATGTTTAAAAGCACACTCAAAACCCACCTTTTCATTTCCTACCTAATCCTAATACCCCTTTTTTTTACTTTACTTCTATAGTTTTTTACTTTTTCATCTAGTTTTTTTCCTAATAAAGTTGTTTTTATTTATAGTTTCTGTTTTCTAAAGCGACTTTGAGTACTCAGAAAAGCGCTATACCGTAAATTGGATTATTATTATTACTAATCCAAGGGTTCCCAAAATGTTTAGGCTGTGACCCCCCAAAATAATCATATTTGAACTGGGGACCCCCTACCCTGACAAGCACTTGGAATTGTAGGAGTTGAGGCATTACATTTAGTTTGACTTGGTTCCACAGATAAATATCTTTAAAATAACCGATCTATAAGCTCACAACGCATTGTGAGGCGTTGGCATATTTTCAAAATGTTTGTTATTTTTATAAATCATTTGGAGACCCCCCTGGGTCCTGACCCCCACTTTGGGAACCACTGGTCGAATCCAACGTTTCTCAAAGTGCCAGTCCAGGGTGCCATGGAATACTTTAATAAAATTGGGAATTCATCAATATCACTTATAAAATGATTTTATATGAGTTCCAAAATATCAAGTACAAAGTTATTTTCAATCAATTATAACCGAAACTGAGAACATTTGTGTATTTTTGTGTTTCACATTTTTTCCACATTGTTCACAATTTTTCACAATTTTTCTAAATATTTCGAAAATAGTACATCTACAAGCTCTCAACGTGTCGCATTGCGATGCATTGGGAACTTGTAGATCAGCTGTGAATATCCTAAATATAAAATAGGGTAGTTGTTGAACAGATTTTTGGGGTCTTTTCTGCATTTTATTCGGATAGTATAGTAGAGAGTGACAGGAAACAGGTAGAGAGAAACGTGGAGTGACACACAGTAAAGGTCGTTGGGCCCGGGAATTGAACCTGTGACTTGCTGAGTTGCTGTCATGCTGTATTGATTGATTGATTGAATACTTTATTAACAGTTTGCAAAAAGTACAGAGGTACAGTTATACAACAATGCTAAAAGGATCACACAAAAAGCCCTGAGGGCTTGTTCCCAGTCCATGTATTCAATTCATCAAGACATATAAAGACATACAATACCATGCAAGAAATCATCAATACTAGGAGCAGTAAAAGTATATTTACAGAAAAACTGTGGGGGGTCATTTCTTTTGGCAAGCTAGAAGACTTGTCTAGGTCCAGTTGCAAATTGTGGACAGGTGCTCTTTTATGGTGGTTTTGAAGGAGGGTAGGGAGTCACACTTTTTGATGGCTGGTGGTAGGGCATTCCACATTTTCGTGGCATAATAGTGTTTGTGCCGAATCTGGGGGGAATGAGATTAGTGGAGCTCTGATGTTGTGCCTGTGTCTTTTGAAGTAGTCAGACAGGTACATGGGCCCTTGAGTATCTTGAAAACCAGGTCCATTGCAAGTTGCTGTTCTCTGTCCTCTACCCTGAACCATCCTACCCTAGCATAATGAGCAGGGGTTAGGTGAGTCCTATAGGTGTGAGGTCTAGTAGTAGTCTGACGAGTTTGTTTTGAGAGGTCTGTAGTTTTGATTTTAGTACCTTTGAGGTGCTAGAGTACAATGAGGTGCATGCATAGTCAAAATGACATTGGTTGAGTCCTCCAGCTAGTGTCCTTTAGTGCATTCCTACTGACCAACGAGGAGATCGTGCCCAGAAATCGCATTCTTTGGTTGACTTTCTTGATGACTTTTGTTTCCATTTTATCACCGGAAAGATTGTTATCTAAAATACAACCCAGATATGTACTGTAATCTCTTCTTTCCTTGTGATACAATTGTCACCCACTCTGATCGTAAAGTGATTACTGAGGTTAATGTTGGACCCAAAAAGAATGGATTCAGTTTTACCTACTGTAGGTGTAATGATAGTTTGTTATCAGATTTTACCCAGCTCGGAGCTAAGGGCTTGCTGATGTCATTAATGTAAATTAGGAACAGTAAAGGTATGCTTGTATGTATGCTTTCTTGAGGATGCTTCCTATTTTCTTGCACGCCGCCTTACACCTTATGCCTAAACTCTTTTGGCATTTTTTACTATTTTGAAAAACATTTTATAATAGTGAAAATAGCCGATCTACATCGACTCGTTGTGAACTTGTAGATCGGCTATTTGATCTATTTCAAAATGTTTTTCAAAATAGTGGCTACAAAGTTTAGGAATAAGGGGTAAGGTATAAGATATATATGTGGTATGCACCTTAACCACTAGGCCATCAGCGCCCTAATTAAACAGATTTTGATGCTATATAAACTAATTCTGCTGTGGGCCCCCTGGAACCACCGCCAGGACCCCTGGGGCCATGCACCTGATGATGCATAAGTTATGCTCCATTGTATACAGTACCGCACACCTCAGCGCTTGACACTGTCCTACGATGAAGTTTAAATAAAGCTTGAGGCTGGTCAAACCCCAGCAAGTTGGCACACAGATCAAGATATATGACACCTCAGACGGATGTATTGTTTGTTTTTACCCCCTCCCTCCTGGTTTTCCTTAGGCGTTACAATGAAAGGTTTATTCATAAAAATAAAATAAAGAGAGTTTTATATCTTGTGCGTAAATGAATGCGATAGAACGTCAAACACCACCATGGCACAGAAAGAATAATGATTGGTTAAAGCAGGGGTCTTCAACAGGGGGTCCGGGATCCCTAGGGGGTCCGGCACATAGTTACTCCAGGGGGTCCACCAAATCTTTGTGGATTTCCCCCCCCCCACTAACCACTTGAACCCTAACCCCTATCTCTATTCTGAGGGACATTAGCCGAAAATAGCAGATCTACAAGCTCACAACGCCTCATGCTGCTAAAGAGGTTTGGTGTAGGGGGGAAAGGACCAAATCAAGTGGTTAAAATGTCTGAAATGAAAGAAAAAAACAATGTAAACAAAGCAGTGGGTGACCATGGTCCCTGCTTCATCTCTCTCTCAGCTAAGGGGTCCTCCTTGGCCTGAAGACCCCTGGGTTAAAGTTTCACACTGGGGGAGGCACGTTGAGCTTTTCGGCACAGCGCAGCAAATACTGCCACTCTGCGTTCCAACACAGACGGTGCCGCCTGCGAGTTTTCCACTCGTGTCGGCAAGAGGTTGTCGTCGCGCCAGAAGAATCATTTACGTTATTAGGATCACACACACACAAGCGCGCGCGCGCATGCACGCACACACAACTCAGTGGACGCATGGTATATGTGCTGTTACTGCGTCTGCCTGTGAAACTCAGCCCATTATATGTCATTGATGCGATGATGCATGCTTACAGGGAGACAGTCACGTTCAACATGGAGCATATAGAGAGCACTGTTTCCCAAACAGTGGGTCGGGACCCAATTGTGGGTCGCGGACCGATTTGTGTGGGTCGCGAGTAAAACATCCCCCTCCTTTTTCATACATTGAAAAGAAATTCAAACCATTTTGAAAATAATTTCATAAATAAACGATTAAAAGAAATACCATGAATTCCACAATCGTAACTTTTAAGTGAAAAATAGCAGATCTACAAGCTCACAAGGCATCGCTTCGTGCAGCGTTGTGAGCTTGTAGATCGGCTATTTTCAGTAGTCATAAATACGTCTACGAGAGTTGTATTCTACAGCTAGGTCCCGGGGAGACATCCAATTTCTCCCATCCAATGCAACTGCACTGGATGAGCGCTCTGCGCGCTCCTTGGAGCAGGTGGCTGCCTGCCTGCAGTTAAACAGAGAACGGCTGCCTGCGACACACAGAACAAACACACAATGTCTGCTGTGTGTTCTATTCAAACTGACTTAATATCCATGCGTATGGCTTTGTTCGTGCCAGACGCGTTTACTGGGCTTAATCGTGATTCGTGACAGTGAAAGTCAATCGCAAGAGAAAGTCTCTCCCATATGGTGGCTCGCACGTGTAGGGCAAGCTAGTACGATTTAGCCTACACTAATTTAACTCTGGGAGAGTACAACTGTAACCCCTAAGGGTCCATTTTGTTACATTTATGTTGTACACTCTCTGAGTGACAAAAGGATTTTACCAAGTAGCTGCGAGGGCACACACAGCTACAGCTCCACAGCTTGGTGCATGTTTTGAAAAGATTGTGAGAGCTTCATATAGCCTATACTTCATCATCAACAGGCCTATATTATAGCAGCTAATATAGTAGTAGTGATGCGTTGTGAGCTTGTAGATCTGCTATATTCACTATTGTCAATTTCCCAAAATAGGGAGGCCAGGTTGAAACTGGTGTAGGCTAATATTCAAATAAAATCAAATCAAATGACATCACATCACATCAAGACCCATGATGCAACGTGCAAGGACTCTGACATAATTCATTAGAATCTTATCAGTTTCACGTTGACTGTAAAATGATACGTCTACGTCAGATGTCTACACATTATGCATAACGGTATTTTTCCAGCATCAAGTGCTTGAAACTGGTTTGTTTGAAGATCCACGGTCTGTTGCAGCAGGTAGCTGCCAACAGAAATCAGCCTAAACCAACTATAACAAGTAGCCTAGACTATGTTGTCGACCATATAGGATAACCCTGGTAGTTTTGGAACTCCGTCTCCATCCCTGCTTATTGGAGCGATGGTTTGATGTCTGTTGCGTGCGTCCCAGCCAGTGGCAGTGGTGTACTGTAAAGTAACCAAGTAGGCTAGATTTACTGTAGGTACTACTAGGTAGCCTACTTAAGTACAATTTTGAGGTAGGCTACTTTTACTTTACTGAAGTATTTCCAATTTTCAGTACTTCTACTACCACTACATCTCAGAAGCAAATATTATAGGCTACTTTTACTCCACTTATTTGACAACTTTAGTTACCAGTTAACTTTGTAGATTTTGATAATCATTACAAAACATACTTTAACCTTCAGCTCTGTATACATTTCGGCCATTTGAAAATAGCAGATGATCACAATTAAAATAAAATAAAAATTGTATACATTTATTTGAAAACTTGTGAAATGGGACATTCATTCTGCATATTGACTACTTTGTACTTTTTATACTTTTACTCGAGTACATTTCTATTACCGGACTTTTACTTGTAACAGAGTAGGCTATTTCTACATTGTAGTATTGCTACTTTTACTTAAGTCCACTGGTTGCGGACTTGCGACCCAGCCAGTGGCACACTTTAACCCAGTCACTCACAATCACAGCATCCCATGAGCTCCGTGATGGTGCATGGGGCAACAACAGTGGGTTCTATAGCCCCGTATCGCATCTCATTTCCCCTCCAAATACACGATGACCGGAGCTTGTCTGTCTCATTGAATTATTAGTCACTTGTGTGACGTTCTCAGACGCAGGTAGGGGGAGGGGGGGAGAGAGAGAGAGAGAGAGAGAGAGAGAGAGAGAGAGAGAGAGAGAGAGAGAGAGAGAGAGAGAGAGAGAGAGAGAGAGAGAGAGAGAGAGAGAGAGAGGGGGGGGGGTGAGAGAGGTGGGAGAGAGGAGGGGGAGAGAGAGAGAGAGAGAGAGAGAGAGAGAGAGAGAGAGAGAGAGAGGGGGGGGGTGAGAGAGGTGGGAGAGAGGAGGGGGAGAGAGAGAGAGAGAGAGAGAGAGAGAGAGAGAGAGAGAGAGAGAGAGGGGGGGGTGAGAGAGGTGGGAGAGAGGAGGGGGAGAGAGAGAGAGAGAGAGAGAGAGAGAGAGAGAGAGAGAGAGAGAGAGAGAGAGAGGCAGACGTCCAGACAGAGGAACAGAGTTGGCAAGGTACCGGTTAGAAGGAGGACCATTGCGATGCAGGTTAGCGTGACATCATCTCGACTGGCTATAAAAGCGTTGAGCAGTAATTCACAGAGTTAGAGAAGACCTGGAGGAGCTTTGGAGTTAAAGACCCAACGGACTGAGAGAGAACACTATATACCAGCTAACTGACTGCTTCATCTCCTCTGCTCTGTCTGTGTGAACTTCTGTGAGACAGGAATCCCTTATTCTTCTTCATACAAACATACAAAAAGAGAAAAGAAACTTGTCAGAATGAACTTCTGGCACTTGGTGGCTTGTGGACTTATGATCACCCTGCTTTCAGTCAGAACGGGAGCCAAACCATTAACTCAGACCCAGCAGAAGGTAAGAGAAACGGACTGATCTCCTTTACAATTAAATATGACGTTCAAATAAATGAAGTTTTGCGCACCTGATAGGGCTAAAGTATTGATCTATAGACTGATGCTTAAGTGCCGTTTTTACCATGTGAGTCAATGAGTTGTTATTTGGGCGCCTCAGCTCCTGGCTGACTATATTGCAATGGTAACCTGCTTTGGGCTTACTGTTTAGTTTATGTTTGGGCTCCGATCTTCAGCATCAGACTTGTGCATTCCATAATTCCAGGTCTAAATATAAAATACATGATAACCCATTGCCAGGGATTTAGGATGAAATATTTGTTTTAAAACAGGTTGCTTGGATTTTTAAATATTATAGGCAGGTTGCTCTCTCTCTAAACATAATGCGTAGGCTACATCGTCTACAAGGTGCTCCTAAAGAAACATCTGGAACAGATGAAATACTGTAGGCGAAACTGTTAACGATTTTATGAGGGTGAACGTTTAACATTATGAAGATATTTTAACATGGAGTGATTTTCCCCCACTCTTCAGTCAAAATCCCAGACAAAACCTTTCCGCGCGTAAAATGATCATTACGCACAGCATCAATTGGTCCAATCAACAGATTCTGGGTCAGTATGTCGAAAAGTAATGTAGGCCTACTAGGAGTTCATGTTATATAATGATTATGATCAGTTCGACTTGATAGCACATAGACCCAATTCCAGAATAGAGCGGTATATAGGCTACAAGCACCTGTTTTTCTCGTTTTAAAGCCTCATTTATAGGCTATATACCTACTCCAAACAACGACGGTGTCGCTTTCCAAAAAGAACAGATCTACAAGCTAACAATGCGTCACAGTGCAATGCTTTGTTAGCTTCTGTTCTTTTTGGAAAGCAACACTTTTCTTGCACGATGGAGCCTATAAATTAAGCGTTTAGCCTTAAAGGAATAGTTCACCCCATGAAGCATTGAATTCATGGAGAATTTTTTGTTTTGTTTTTGTCGCATTCCTAAGCCAATAATTTGATGAAAACAGGTAAATTGACTCCGACGGTCATCAAATTCAAGGCTTCATGGGGTGAATAATTGATAGTAAATAAGTCATTTTTTGGGTGAACTACTCCTTTAACCGCATTTGAGCGTTTGTTTTGGCCCTGACAGCAGTCTTGTTGTGAGGCTGTTCGGAAGTTAGACATGATGAGTTCCAACCTGCTATTTGATTTCATCCGATGTGAGGCAAGTGCAGACAGGTCCGCCATGTATTATCCACATTTCAATTATACTTTACTGGCGTGCGTAAAAATGGGTAAGGTTTAGAAAATGTGATTTTTTTCCCCCACTTCAAACACAGCGTTAAAATACTTAATTGTGGACTATTCGCTTTATCTTCCTTCCGTCTCTCTCTCTCTCTCTCTCTCTCTCTCTATTTCTATTTTTATTGTATGTTTTACCTGGGCTCTTGCTGCTCGCACAAGCAGGCACTTTGACACTGTTCACTGTCTTATTGCATTGTCTGTTTCTCGGTGTCTGGATATTTGTAACGCTCGTCTGTTTTCAGTGGTGGTTAAGTAAAAGTACGAGTATTAAGTTCGGAATTAAAAATGTACTTGAGTAAAAGTACAAAAGTATTGGTATCAAAATGTACTTAAAGTACCAAAAGTAGAAAGTAGGCTACTCATTATGCAGAATGTACAATTTCACAACTTTTCAAATATAAAAAAGTATAAAGTATAAGTATAAAGTATAAAAATCTGAGCTTGTAGATCGGCTATTTTCAAATGGCCGAATTGTATATAGGGCTGAAGTGGTCAATGTATGTTTTGTAATAATAATAAAAATCTACAAAGTAACTAGTTAACTATAGTTGTCAAATAATTGTAGTGGAGTAAAATAGGCTACAATATTTGCCTTTGAGATGTAGAGTAGGCTAAAAGTAAAAGTACTGAAAATTGGAAATACTCCAGTAAAGTAAACCTCAAAATTGTACTTAAGTACTGTAACAGTACTTGAATAAATGTACTTAGTTACTTTACACCACCGTCATGTTTTATTTTTCTGTGTTCCAGTCTCTCAGAAGTTTGCTGGGCGAGGAGCTGGCGGAGATGCTGGAGTCTGACGAGAGAGAGAGGAGACAGGATGACATGCGCTCTCGGATACGCTTGCTGCGGGACCTGCGCATGGACACGCGCGCCAAGGGAATGTGGGCGCGCCTCCTCAACGACCAGCCCGCGCCGCCGAGGAGACACAAGACGGGCAACAAGAAAGGGGGGTCCGCGGCCCGGAGCGGCTGCTTCGGACACAAGATGGATAGGATAGGAACCATCAGCGGCATGGGCTGTTAGAGAGAGTGACGGAGCAGCAAACTGTGTTGGTGAGTGGCGTCTCCAGTCCTCCTAAACCGTTCAAAAATGATGATATTATAGGCCAAAGGTTTTCAAACATTTCAAGCCATGGACCACCACATTGACTTTAGGCCATGGAAAGTATTTTTCAAATGATTATGGCCTTTCTGCACCCTGATATGAAAAGTTGTTTGATTTAAATTGATTTAAACTGTCTTAATGTCTTAACTGTCTGTAGCCTACATGAGACATGAATTCAAAGTGGTGATAGATACTGAATCATAGAATAGACAGTCACTAGTCACAGAGTCTTAAAAAAGCGAATAGAAGTTTTGAGACATTATTAGGCCCACTCATTAGGCTGGGGAGCCCATGAAACCCCCCCAGGGACCCCAGTCCCCACTTTGAAAACCACATAAAGAAAGAAAGAAAGAAATGTCATGATAGTTTTTGTAAACAGCCATGGTTTTTAAAGTGGAGTCCGGGGACCACCCAGGGGGTCCTTGAGGGGGTTCCAGGGGGTCACTAGGCAAATATGTCGTTCAATGCCGGCATGGCTGCCGTGTTAAGTGGTCAGATGGGTGGGCCGCGAACGCTTTCAATATTTTCAAGTGGGCCCGGATCAAGGAAAGGTTGGGAACAGTTCTGCTCTAGGTCTCTCTGGACCGTGTGCATTTCACTTGCACACTTATTAGCCTAATCCCACATCAATGTCAGCCTGCCCTGCTGCCTGCCTGGCACAGTTGGTACAGTGTTAGTACAGCGATCAAGCATGGTCTGACTGTTTCAGAGTGATGATGAGGTCATCCATTAGATTATGGTCTGTCTCAGATTGATGATGACGTCATCCGCCAGATTATGGTCTGGGTCGGGGGTCAGCGTGATAGAGGAAATCCCATTGCGTCAGACTGCCACGGACGTTGATCGCTACGATTGTCCTTGGCGATCATAACCGCGATGTTAGTTCAATTCTATTGACCTCCAGTCCTCTTCTTTATGGGGACAGTCACAGAACCCTCTGCGTCCTCTTTGAGGACACAAGCAAAGTCCCTTTTGTGACTTTGTCAGGAAAGGTCACTATAAACTTTTGTACAAAGCAAAATTCCCAAGTGTTAATTCTTACCACAAAAGTGTATAAAAAAACAAAAAACTGTTAGTGAACGCTGAGGATTTTGGTAATTTTGTGCTGAGGATTTAGCTTTTTGTGTCGACCTATGGGAGCCGCTCCATTCGGTCTTTTACCCAGTAAAATCCTCAGTGTTCATCTATCCATTCGTAACTCTGAGAGTGTACAAACGGTTGGTCCATTTGGTTACCTTTATAGTAGCACATGCTCAGGAGTTAAGTTAACGCTGAGGATTTTAACAGTGTAGGAAGTCCAACGCTCGTAACTGGTACACATCATCATCATGAATGAATGATCACATCACATTTTGTTTGGACCAGCTCCACATGGCACAGATTAGCTAAGCACAAGAACAAAGGTCATTCATAAAAATTAAGAAGCAGATCATAGGCTGCTACGTGTGAGAGAGAGAGAGAGATAACAAGGCAAAGTGAGAGAGGTGTAGGCCTGTGCATGCCATGCATGCAGGCAGACACGCACACATTTTGAGCAATTTGTTTTCCGGGAAGTGCTTTATCTTTTAACCCACTAAAACCTTGTCATTTTAGATTGTTTTGCGTTGGCTATAAAAAAAATAGCAGATATACAAGCTCACAGCGCGTCACTTCGTGCCGCACTGCGAGCTTGTACATCTGCTATTTTTGATTTTTCTTTTGAAAAATCTTGAAAGTATGAGAACTACTGATTTAGAAGGCATTCGTAGAATCGTCTCCCAGGTGTTAATGGGTTAAAGCTGTGTGAAAACGCTAGCGGGTGGAAGTAAAACAGGAGGCAGCGAGGAGACCCAGGTGACACACCGTCAGTCCCACTGAGACAAGGCCTTCTTGTGGTTGTTGTGTGTCTGTGTTCATGCCTGGACACAACCTGACTCACCAATGTGTTTGTTTGTGACTAAGTGTTTGTTTGTGACTAAGTGTGTGTGTGTGCGTGTGCGTGTGCGTGTGCGTGTGCGCGTGTGTGCTTGACACCTCCGTTTCCTCCCGCGGTGCTGCTATGTATAACCCATTAAGACCTGAGGCCGATTCTACAAATGCCTTCTTAATCACCAGTAGTTCTCGCACTTTCAAGATTTTTCAAAAATGCTCAAAAATAGCAGATGTACAAGCTCGCAGCAGAGCACGTATATCTGCTATTTTTGAAAAGCCAACGCAAAAATCTAAAATGACACAGAATCACAGACGCTTTGCCGGTTTTAATGGGATAAATGAACACAGGGGGAATCTGGCTTGGAGTTGCGTACTCGAAGGCCAAAACAGTGTTGCTATAGTGTTAGGGTACTGACATGAAGAATGTGAGTGATAATTAAATGATGAATGAATGAATTAATGGATGGATGGGTGGATGGATGGATGGATGCAGGGTTCGATTGGTGAAACAAAACAAAGGGGGTTACTACTTAAGCCCAATATACTTCTTTGTATGACGAATAGAAAACAAAAATAGCCGATCTACAAGCTCACAATGTGTCACTTTGCAATGCGTTGTGAGCTTGTAGATCTTCTATTTTAGCTATTTTTGTATTAAGTTTTGTATCCCAACTGTTGATGAAAAATAAATCAAGTCAAGAGGGGGGATATCAAAAGCAGATCCAACCAGCAAATCCAACCCTACATGGATGGATGGATGGATGGATGGATGGTTATTATGGCTAGATTGGTTAATGAATGAACAGATGAACATTTGAATAAAATAATTGATGTCAATAAAATTTAGTCCAACTTAATCTAACCACACTTGTCTCTCCTCTCTCTGCAGAACTCTGGACGATGTGTTTGGACAACATGGATTCAGTTTGTTCTCCCCAAGGACGAAAAGCAAATCCCACCAAGTGACGGATTTTCGGTACGAAAACAAAGCCACCAGGACCAGCATAATGTGGACTGAGATGACAACAACGCTACAAAAAAACAACCATAATATGCATAACATAACGAAACACCACGAGACATACACAGACATATTACAAAGATGGAGGACAATGGTGTAAAAACTACAAACCGCAAAGCTGTATATTGTTGCTGCTGCTGACTGTACATTCATGTACTCCACCCCCTCTCTGCATAAATGTATTTATGTTTAAAACGAAAAAACTATTTATATGTTTATAAAAAGAGATATTTATAAATATGAGTTTTATTTATGTAACATTTTGAAAATGGATGCAAACTGCAGGTCAATTCCGTTTGTAACTTTTTTTTTCCTCTTTTGTCTCAAATAGTTGTAAATGTTTTCAAAATGATAAACAATGAACATTCCATGTGCACTTACAAGTCTCCTCTTGAGTTTTTGTCAGATAAGGAAAGCGGTTTCTATGTTCCTGAGGTTCCAATGCATATGTAAGAGATGAGACACTCGCTTGGGGCATATATAGCATACTTGTGACATTAATAATTAATCAGAGGCAGTGTTGTTCTTTATTGAAACCTGTCAGTGCAGTGCAAAGTCTCGCCTTACTGGAGGCATGAACGCAGAGCACAGATATAAAAACAACAACAACATTTGAATTGACTATAACTGATAACTAACCATATGCACTAACATGGTATGAGGTACACAGTACATGCAGGTAAAAACCACAGGAGAACTCTTACGGCAGGAAGCAGTTTCTGTAGTAATAATAATAATAATAATAATAATAATAATAATAATGAATGTAAGTGTCAAAGCCAAAGCATCCAAATAATTGAACCTGGTGAACCAAGTGCTACTGTAAAAAAGTGGGCCAACCTGGAGAATTTTCATTGCAAGTAGAGTAGAAAATGGAGACGGGGATATGATTTAGGCTGAGTGAGGACATGAACATTTTCTAAAAGAGATAAAGATTTGAGTTACAACGGAAGATTGGAAGAAGTGACTCTGCTGTCCTCCTCGCTGGGATGGTTGGGAACGTTGGAGCAGAGTCAAGCTCTACTTTACAGCAGCATGTAGTTTTAAAGCATCAGTTAAGGTCAATGCTGAAAGCACAATACTTTTAGGATTGCCAATGTTTTCTTTCTTTCTTCTTTCTTTCTTTTTTTGTTTGCTTTGTTTTACAAAAAGTAGGCAACGATGGCCAAAGTTTTCCAGATACAAGCTTGTCGCTAGAACATTGCCAGTTTGAATCACTATTCCAACTGGGAAAAGAGAATGGCTAATGTCAAGAATGTTCTTCTCTTCCTTGTCCAATGTCCACTGACATCAAGGTAACACTTGAAGAAAGCACTTAATGACCAATGAGTTTATTAAAACTGTTCTGCGACCAGCAGGACTGTGTGGTTGTTACAAATGTGTCTTTGATGAAGCAGAAGAATGAAGAAAAGGGTATACATAACAATATACACCGAATAGAATCTATAAGTAAAGGTTTATGATAGCTATTATTCTAATAACAAATAACTTTGATGGGCTCAGATTCACAAACACTGTCAGGATAGCCTTAATGAGCTGAAGTAAGCATGATTATGATCATAGTTTGCACTATTTAAACAGTAGAGGGCAGCATCCAGCTGAGAAAACAGATGTTCAGAAAAGAGGACACCTGTAAATGGTATGCATGATTTACTGTATACTTAATTGTGCGTGGGCGTCACACACCGAAAGATTGCAGATCTACAAGCTCACAGCACGATGCGTGGTGATGAGCCACTGGCGAACCACACATCCAGTAACCACCCAGGTAGACTCAATTTATAATTACAGGTTTAGGCATTTATCAGATCCTCATAGCAACGTACACAATGCGGGATCAGAGTGAATGGCATGAACCCCAGTCAACAAATGACACGGTAAATGGTCAGAGAGTGAAAAGAAAACAACGAAGTGCTACAAATGAACTAGGATACCAGGTAAACATCAAACCTAGCATCTGTCTGCTGTCTTTTAAATAACATAACATATCGTTGCTGTCGGGCAGAAACCTCCTATCTCCATATTCTAACTTTTTGTGTTTTTTTGTAAATGCCCTACTTGATCATACTACAGCGTCACACAAACGTATCAAAAGTAGCAGATCTGCAAGCTCGAAACACGGCTCGAAGCGGCATGTTTTGAGCTTGTAGATCTGCTGCTTTTGCTGTTTTTGAATTTGAATCCTGGAAAGTAACAGTTTTCCACCCGACAAAGCGATATGTAAACAAGTAACCAAAATACATCTGTATAACGAGCAATGCATCTATCAAAAAATAGGCAACAAGAAGTGATACCAGGAGGAATAAGGAGGAGTGCTAGGGGGTGAGAGAGTCTGTGGAAAATGGGGAGTGAGTTTACAGTTGTGATTGAGATGGGGGGGAAAGAGGGGGGGTCATTCCACAGCTTGGGAGCCAGGAGGGAGAAGAGTCTAAAACCCTAGGAGCGTTGGCCAGGGTGACACAAACTATCTTTCATAGAAAAAGCTGTGCTGGCCTTCTCTTCCAAGCATTATAGAGATAAAGATGTCTGTCTTAAATAGTTAATTAATAGCCATTGTAATTTCCCAAAAGGCGACTTAGCAGTGATGTGTCTCATCTTATCTAACTAGAAGCAGTGCATGGCAAGGACAAACTTTGTAATATCACGTGATAGAAAATATCAGACTTGTTAAACACTGGATAGATACCATGTGTAAATATATGTAGATAGATTCCCCCTCCCCCCCTATCCTTCTTCTTCTTCCCTTTCTCTTATGGAAATAACAAAAACCGATGGAGCTTGCACAAAAACGAATTTCAACCACTGTTTTATACCTGTAAACCTGTGATGTGACAATAAAGTTGATTCTGATTCTGATTCACAAACAGATCATGTTAAAATAAAGTGCATTACTCACAGTGTTGTGGAATGGTAGGGCGATGGACACGTGTAACATCAACATCGATGGCAGGGGGGTTGTCCGTTCTGGAACATTCGTTACTCAGGAGCAATTCAACAGCAAGTCTGCAGGAGGTTGCAACCACATGGAGAGAGAACATGCAGAATGAGTGTGTAAACAACAACAGATACAAAGGACAGGTTTCACAGATACACAGTAAAATCCTGTGTTCCTTTTATTATTATTATGGGAATATAGATCTAAATGTCACTTACAGCACCTTTGAATTAACACTGAGGAGTTTACTGTGAATGTACATTTGAATAATAAGATGAATTTCTTGTATTTCTTTTCCTGCATTTAAATTCTGCTTTTGTAATGTAATGTTGTGTTTTATGTCAGTTCTGTGAGCATCCCACCACATTGATGAATTTAATACACAGGACCACAATGGAAACAATCCCTCAGGGCTTTTTATGTTTAGCATTTAACATTTAGCATTATTGTATGACTGTACCTCTGTGCTTAATCAAGCAATCAATCAAACCAAGTCCAGTCTCTTGTAGACACTGTCTGACATAACCAATGAGTCTTATCCTCTGGTGTGTATTCTGGAAATGCTTTGTTTCAAGTTAAAATAAAATATATATATATTATAGTTGTACAGTTGTTGGTATTTATATTGTTTTGTACTGCAAAAGTCCCTATCCCCTAGTGTGGAAGGCACACACACACTTTGCCCACAAGGACATTTTCTTGCACCTACTGTATATGGGTGCTTGGACTGACATACACAAGGACACTTTTGGCACCATTGGGTGCGTGGACTTGAGTGCAAATACACACATACACATCACATCATGCAACACCACATCATTTGCACATATATATGAAAGGACAGCTGTCTTTTAGCATTTTATCCTTTTGATAATGGTGTGACAATGTATATTTACATATGTTTATTATCAATAAAGAAGTCAAAGTCCTCCCTGAGCACTCATCATGACCATCGGAGCAGCCATCAGCTGGGTGAAGCTGAAAGTGAGTTTCCCCCTTGGGATTAACAAAGGTCCCCCCCTCTCTCTGAGTAACAAAAGGTTAAACTAACACAGAGGCTTTTACTGTGCGGCGGTGAGGAAGTATCCGGCTTGCCTTTTTTATGTACTTCACTGGTATTGAAACCAAAGACATTAATTAAACGCATGAAGGATGACAGGAGTCAAAACCAGATGTTGTGTTACATCGCCGGAGGGGATACAACCCAAATATCTACCATTAGAATGAGCTTATTATTATTTTCATCTGTCAAAGACTGATACTTGGGGATTCTCAACTGCCATTTGATATCATCTGATTTTGAATGTGTGACTCCAAGTCGGCCTCTAAAACACAGAACCTTAGACAACCTTACTTTTAGTTTTATTAACCACATGTCACTCTTTTGGGGTGTGAACATTTGATGAAAATAGCCAATCTAACAAGCTCACAACACGTTGCATTGTGACCAGACCTGGAATTTCGTCATTTTAGGGGCAAGGCCACTTGGCCTTTGGTGTTATCCATTTTTTGAGGGCACAAAGGCCAAATGCCAGGGCAGGAAGGCCATCAAATAAAACAAGATTTTAGTCCATTGAAAAATATAATTGAATTTAAGGGTTAAGGATATTTACAATCTGATCCATGTTCAGCCCTGCACCAATCAAAGTCACTGGATTGGTTTAAAGATGGGGACTTAGGACCGAGTTAAGAATTCGGAATCTCAACAAAAAACACTGGTGTCTGTCTACATGACAAGAAATAGACACTGGTGTCTACATATTGACAAGAAAGAAAAAGTGGTAGTCGTCCGGGGCATTAAGGCCACTGTGGCCTCAAGGCATGCCATTTTTTGAGGGGCACAAGGCCAAACTGAGGGGCAACGACGGCCATGGCCTTCGTGGCCGCGCTGAAATTCCTGCCCTGATTGTGGCTCACGATGCAACAATGCAACCAAAAGTGCAATGCACCTAAGCGTATCTACTGTACCTCACAATTTGTGAGGTAAATTGCTTATTTTCAGCAAAGAGATTTGGTAGAAGAGGGAAATACTAATAGACCCTAGTATAGATAGAACCCTGGGGGACCCTGGTCTACTGAGTAGGGTCAAAGATGGTTGATTTAGAAAGATAGACCATCCCAATTGGAGCCACTAGAGGCGAAATGGTACACAAATCCTACAGGTCTCCTAAGTGGGTGCCGTCTGACAGAAGATCTCGCGAACGTCCTATATTACTGGTGCTAGATCCCGCGAGAGTGTGTTGCTGGGACGGAGAAAGGACGATAATAAAGTTGATTTTCACCTGATTTGTCTCTCTGAAAAAAAGCCATTTTAGAATGAAATTCTTTGGAAGATTGTGTGGCTTGAGACGATTGGGTCCATAGGCAGCCACCTACTTCACGCAGATACACAGGAAGTAAACCGGAGATGGCATGTCTTTCTTTTTTTGGTCTTGGGTAGGGTTTAAGTGGTTTACCTAAGTGATCTGCTTGGTTGAAGACATTTTCCAGCCTGCTGAGTGCTGACACATCCCATAATAATAAATAATAATAATAATAAACCATTGCTAGCTGTATGATCACAGAGAAGCTGGTTGTTTTGTAGCCAGAAGGCTTGTTGACAAGTGATTATATCTCTGTCTGCTCTAATACCCATCATTACATATAATAAATGCCTTTACATGTATTACTGAGAGCAGCATTTCGACAACAGGTATTTAGTAGTGCAACCAATAACATCCTAATCAATTCCTTGGTTTATGCCGGAGTTATGATCATCTTCCCTTATAGTGATAATTTTGCAAGTACAGGCAGTTGTGAACTGCTTTACAGGGAAATGCAAATCATAGCCATGTGTAAGCAATGGGTGAGTAGACAATATGCAATGCAATGCTGCCACCGTGTGGTATTGAAGGATAACTACAGTACTCAAATGTGCCCTTTAATTCTGTCTGAATGGTAAATACTAGTGATGAGCGGGTCGACCCGTAACCCGCGGGACCCGCGGGTCAACCCGCGGCGCGGGTGGGTCGAGTCAGGATTTCAGAGGCAATTATGCGGGCTGAGGGTGAGCGGGTCAGCCGCTCTCCACAAAAAAAAAAAAAAAAAACCCTATTTTGACCAACATGCTTGTCAGCCCATGACAATGTTGTGCTATACTGTAGACATTTAAAGGGACTTTGGGTACTTAAAAGAGCGCTATATAATATATATATATATTCCCACCGCGGGTCGCGGGGCGGGTTGAGCCATAGATTTATATATGGGTTCGCGGGGCGGGTTGAGGCGGGTCGCGTTCCGTCGCGGGTTGGGGCGGGGCGGGTCATGAAAAAACCCGACCCGCACATCACTAGTAAATACAAGTAGCCTGGTAAATCCCCCTCCCTCCGGAAATCTCATTTGCATGTAGGCTGTGAAACAAAATGTGTGTCGCAAGCTTCTTCCATTTGACATAGTCAGGTTAAAATACAAGGAACTTGTCTCAATTAACTTGGAGATACAACTTACAAGGATTACAGACAATATTGTGATTCAGAGATAATTATTGATTAGTAAGCTTTTCCTCATGGTTGGGCCCCAGTAGCCTGGTAAACCCTCCCTCCGGAAATCTAATTTCTATTTGATTCACTCCTGAAATGAAATGGAATTGAGATTTCCGGAGGGAGGGTTTACCAGGCTAGGGCCCCAGCTCTTGTGACCTTTATAACACAGTTGCGCCCCAGGTCCCATGGGGCCCCAGTCGCTGGGGGCACAACTGGTGAATTAAAGGTAAAAAAGATGGGACTGGAGTACAGAAACATTTAAATTTCACACAATTACAATTACATTAAAATACATGCACTTCTCTTCTCCCAGAAACACGTTCTTTATTTTGTATATGCTGTTTATTTTATAGCCTGTTACCAGGTGAAGGGAGTAGGCTAAGTGTTTGATACATTTAGAAAAAACAAATTTAGAACAAACATGGGAATAATTCCACTGCTCTGCCACCAAAATGTGGAATGGCCTGACACCAACCATTAAAGGATGTGTAACACTGGTTTCTATCTGAAATTCCCCATCACTTTAGTACATAATAGACAATATGATATAGTGTTTGTACTTTGTATTTGTTGATGACATTATTGTGTTAATTTTGAATGCTTATGTTGATGAATTGTATACATAGGATCACACTGGAATTATGTTTTCATTTTAGCATTAATGTCTTACTGTACCACGTGCTGTTTACAGTATTCAATCAATCAATCAATAAGTTTGAGACTCATCATTGCCACAAAGTCGACATGATCACTATCGGTGGTCCACGTGCGTTGGAAAGGAAGCACGTGGTTGATAGCAGCTGTGGCTGTCTGCTGCGACCACGTGGTTGAAATAAACAGGCGGTCAGAACGGATACAAGTTTCATTAAAGCCTCCAACAACTGCCAGTCTGACTGCCACTGTAACGAACCTGCTGGAATCAGGGGAATGGTCAACATTAAATCACTACTAACCAAGTTAGCCTAAAGGTTTAGTTTCAACACGTTCAACAGGATCCGTCATGCCTGGCTACTACACAGTCAGATGATCACTGTTTCCTTTGAAGCAAAATGCCGAGAGGCAGTTTACTGGTAAAACTTGGTTACAACTTACATGTATAGGACCACAATAACCGATAACACATAAACACGTCCAATGTGGTCGTTAAGAAGAGCAAACATTACTCTCCTGTACGTGAATGCATAAAAAAACTACTGTTCTGGGATGGCCATGTTATTATCATTATCAATAGAAGCTGATTGTGACTCCCTACACTAAAAGTACGAAATCCCCCCGCCCCCTTCCTTCCCCCTCCTACCAGTGTTGCCAGATTGTGCGAGAGAAATAAGCAACCAGGTCTATTAAAACAAGCCCAAAAGAAGTGACTATTTATTATAGGCCACATGATAACTTTAAACCTAGATCGGCTATTCGTTTTTAATCTTGAAAAAGGTGACAAATGCGGAATATTTTTGAAACATTTTAATAACACAAATCTGGTATGGGGGTCCCTGGCACAAAATATTTTCAGATGGGGGTCCGCGGATAAATACATAGTAGAGGTTCGGGCGGCCCTCACATCGAGGATGTGTGGCTTCACTGGCTTGCAGTAGCCTAGTGTCAAATGTAGTCAGAGCTGATGGAAAACGGTTTTCCATGTTTAACTGGGTGTAAAGCCGTTGCCAGCAACATATTTTCATTGTGTTTTGTTATCCTGTATGTCCATGGTCCTGGTATAGCATGAAACTGGTCCAGTATTGTTTTTTGTTTTGTTTTTCTCAAGGCCGCTGACATGGTACGATGTTACAAACGCACATGGTTACTCATCCGATTGTGTGACCTGCCTGCATTGCAGGTGGCGACAGGACACATTGGATAGGCAACCTGCTTTTGACAAATTAGTCGGCACACACATCGTCTGACATGTAAGCCCTTTACATAGACTCATCTGTGATGTTAGTAGATCAAGAGGTCTCGTTTCCACATTGTATGCATTTTTATTAGAATCTAATTATGGGTCCCTAGCTGTGGATACTTTATGGAGGAATGATATAGTGAATTTGGATCCTGATTTGAGCTGGGACGCAGTTTGGTCTAATATATTACTGTCTTCTAGGAATCCAGATCATCAACAGATACATTTAAATTTTGTTCACCGAACATATTTGACTCCCCGTAGATTATGTGCTATGAGGATTTTAAGTAGCCCCAACTGCACATTTTGTACTCAAAATGTTATTGGTATCTTTTTTCACATGGTTTGGGAATGTCCAAATGTTTCTTTTTGGATTATGGTTGCCGCTAAACTGTCATTACTTTTGGGAGCTGATATTACACCTTCTCCATCTGTATTTATTTTAAATGATGTGTCCCGGCTACACCTGAACTGCACACATAAGCGCATCTTCTTTGCTGGTTTAACAGCAGCAAAAAAGATGGTAGCTAGCTACGAGGTGGAAACCTCCTCATACCCTAACATTTTGCCAATGGGCTTTAACGTTTTTAGATATTGTTTATTTAGAACTGTCGCAGATAGTCTAACGTCGCAGATAAGCTTAAGGGCTTGGTTTAAGTGTTGTACACAGTGTTGTGACCTTGCACAGGTATAGGCATGGTGTTTGGCCCTTGCATTTCGAGACATTGTTGGTCCTGGGAGGGGTGGGTGGGTGGGTGGGTTTATTATTATTATTATTATTATTATTATTATTTTATGTAACCTTCTGTGTTGTTTTCAAGTTGTGTATGTGTTTGTATCTTGTTTTTGTTGAAAATGTATTCATTTAAACATAATTATATTTCTGATATGATAATAAAAACAATTGATAACAAAAAATATATAGGCCTATTTATCAACCCACAATACACTGTATATCAACTATTATTCTATTTAATTGATTGATTGATGTTTGATTGATGTTTATTTAGTAAGACATGAGAACAACAGTACATGGAAGTACAAATTCACAAATAATACAAGGTCTACTAAACTGGAAGACTCATTAAGCACTGAGCTTGTTTAAGATGAGATCCCCATGCATAAAAATCATGATGACATATAAGAGACAGACAGATATACACACTACTATACAGAACGTCATACAATCAGCTTACAGGTTACTGGTATGAAGAATGAAAAATATGTACAAGAGAAGAAAAAGGGGGGAGGGGGGGTAGGTTAAGACTTAGACGGGGGCCATTTTCGAATTGCAGCCTCCTGAAGGTGTATCCTTTTCCACATTTTTGATGAATAGCATGAGAACGAGTACATTCCCTTTGTTGTGCCAAATCTGGGTTGAACATGATTCGTGGAGCTGCCTCTGGTGTTATGATCGTGGACTTCATTAACGTTTTGGAAGTATTTTGACTAATACAAGGGGATCCCAATGTTGTGGTGTATCTTGAAGACCAGGCACATAGCAAGTTTCTGTACTCTGTCCTCAACCCTAAGCCATCCAATCCTAGCAAAATGAGCAGGGGTTAGATGGGTTTTGTGATTGAGGCCAAGAAGTAGCCTTACTAGTTTGTTTTGGGATATTTGGAGCCTTGTTTTTAAGGCCTTTGAGGTGTTGTGATACCATGAGGAGCATGCATAATCGTAATAACCTTGTATGAGGGCCCCTGCAAGAATCTTCAGAGTATTCTTACTGACTAGACGTCCAATCCTATACAAAAAGAGTATTCTTTAGTTGACCTTTTTGATCACTCTTTCGGCGTTTTTGTTACCGGAGAGGTTTGCCTCCAAGATGGAACCCAGGTAGGTAATTTCCTCCTTTCTTGTGATAACATCATCACCCACTTTGATCGTGAAACTCTCAGCCTTGCTAAGGTTAGAACTGGACCCAAAGAGGATGGATGGATTCAGTTTTCCCCAGGTGTAATGATAGTTTACTTGCATACTGGGGACACTATAGTGTTGTCATATGCATTTACCTTGCAGATGTCTTTGACTGCTTCAGACAGAACATCTGACAGTAGCCTATACAGACACCTACAGTAGGCTACGTGCATGTGCGGGCGGGTGTGCGTGCACCTTCAGAGTGCTTCGCTCCACCGGCAGTACACCCCTGGTAGTGGGTTGACTGTTGACTGTTTGTGGTATGATTTGTTTGTATAAGAAAGAAAATATGGGCCGTCTCCTGTCCACTTGTTACTGGTGGCATGCATGCATGCCTTGTGCAAGCTTACGCGTGAGTCTTGCACCGGCCGTGAGCATTTGTGATGTCTGCAAAGAATAGACATACAATGTTGGGCTGTAGGCGGCTGCCTTCTACTGAACAAAATCAGCGGCAACATAACTGGAAAAGTGTGACGCAAATCGTGTCAGAGGACTTCCGGCAAAAGTATTGCGCAAAAATACAAACTGTACGGTTTCCCATGGCATGCACAATGTGCTTAATTTGGAAAAAATTGCACTACTGGTGTGCTAGTAGTAGGCAAACGGGATAAACGAAGTACGGCCTTCTCTATTAGGGTGGCTGGATTCATTTGGGGGTCCTTGACATGAAAATGTTTGAGAACCCACTGATACAAACAACTGGTTTAAAAAACATTACACAGTAAGTCCAAAATAAATAAGCAACTACACTTTAGAAACAAGGCCAAAAGAAAAACCGCAACCACCAATATTTACAACAAATGTACCTTCAGGAGGCTGCAATTCCAAACTGGCCCCTGTTAAGTCTTAACCTAATCCCCCCCCCCCCCTTCGTTCTGCATAGTAGTGTATCTGTCTGTTTTCTAATGTCACCATGATTTGAGTATGTGGGGATCTCATTTGAAACAAGCCGTTGGATTTTATGGGCGATCCATTTTAGAGGACCCTGTATTCTAAACTGTACTTCCATGTGCTTTGTCCATGTCTTTCTAAATAAAGTATTCAATCAATCAATCAATCACAGCAAAAACGAGCCCAAAGTCGCTTATAATAAGCGGACATGGCAACGCCACCGCGTACTCGTGCACGAGGAAAACTCGAGGCAAAATCCTCCCCGCCTGATTGGAGGAGCCCGCCCGAGTGGGCGGGGCCGCGTGAACGCGCACACCCCAGAAAGGCAGGCACGACGGCATAGAGGAGCGCGTGTCCGATCAGACTGTCTTTCTCTCCTCAATGTCCAACAGTGTGGACTGACTGAGCCACGTGTGTAGCAGCAGATAGTCTTCTATTATCATTTAGGTCTTTATTAAACAACACAGGCTTGAACTGAAGGTCGACTTTTGTGTTTCGTCGAAGCGCAAAAAGATCCCACCATGGTGAAACTGGCAAAGGTGAGTCATTTGATATTTTATAAATTGTACAGATAATACGTTGGATTGTGTTTACGCACTGAGGCCTGTATAACGTGCAAGTTCCTGTAGTGTGATGGTGGGGATTAAAAATAAATAAATGGCCGCGCGGCTAACCTGAGATTTTCAATTCATATGCACGATAAAAACCGAAAACACTTATGTATATATTATCGACGTTTTGCATGTTTACAGCTGCCGTCAAATATGCCGCATTGTTAAGAGGAAAAAAAAAAGCGTGATCGCAGTTCAGCTAGTGCTGCTAGTTCTTCTCGACCCAGATCTGAGGCAGCCATGTTTTTGTGCTGCTCGCTGGCTGCTAGTACTGCTAGGCCCCGAAAGCCTTGCTTTGACCGTAGAAGAGCAGATCTACAAGTTATCGTCGCGTCGCCTCACGACACGTTTTTGACACGTTGATAGCTTGTACATCTGTTCCTGTTTCGGAACAGCGACTCCCACTTTATTATATTGACGTTAAAAGGCGACGCGAAATTACTAAATTACTATTTTATACAGCTGGTATAAATAAACTGTAAAAGTCTAAAATAGACGTTTTAGATTTAACGACGGTTTTGTCGAGTGACACGAAACTACGAAGTAATGAAATGAAGCCTTAATGGTGCTTTTTTCCCAAAATGGAGTCAAGCAAACTTTTGCGTTTCTCCCAAGGTTTTTAAATATGTATTGTCAACGGTAACGTGGACAATAAGAATGAACGCACACGTCTCATTTAAATGGTGTTACTAGTGCTTTGACGCACAATATATCCTAATGACCCAAGTTGGCTAATTGGCTAACGCTAGCACGGACTTAGTGGATTAATTGACATTTATTGACGGCCGAAAAACCCGATTAAAAGTCATGTCACTCGTGCGTTGTGGTCACTCACCTCCACGGTGCGTGTTTTTAGGTTTTATCACGGTCCTGTGGTGGTGTCTTGTTTAACGTTTGTTTGGTAGTTTTGCGGGGAAAACGTGACAAGCATGCTAGAGTAGCTAAGCTAGTTGGCTAGCCAACGCGTTAGCTTCAGCGTCCCGTTGGGCTCCACGTGGGGGTTGCGTCTGCTTCCGAGTGGCACGCGGCGCGTGCCAGAGACTGATACACCCCCCAGGTGTGCATCATTTCAATAGATTAATTAATTTTTTAACCTGAGGGTACTTAACACCCGCCAGTGGTAGTGGTGTTTTTTAACGATTTTTGGCGGGTTTTAAAGTCCTTCTAAACGGCCCTGTACAGGTCTTGTGTACACATGGCCCCATGTGTACACCACATGTGGTTGATTACGGCTATTAATTGCCCAAGCACTTTGTAACATTGTTTTATAAATACTTAAAAGTCCATTTGTGCACTCTACATCCGTGGTTCTCCAACTTTAAAAAGGTCAAGGATGAGTTATAGGGCTCAAGAGTTACAGACAAGGGGCCATTTGTAACCTCCATAAGAAACCTGGGAGCCACTGTACACTACCATTTTGACCACTTTTTGAAGTTGGATTTGATTTGTTAGCCAAACACTAAATCTAAAAGTGCACTCCCCATATTACCACACTGGATCTGTAAAGTTTTATCATCCTTTGTATTTGTCTAAAAGTTTTTTTATTTTCTCTTTTTAGGCAAGTAAGCAGGCAACGCCTAAGAAAAAGGCCCCTCCACCCCCTAAAGAGGAGGAATCTAGTGAAGAGGAAAGCAGTGAAGAGGAGGAAGAGGTATGGGGTGGAAAGATTTTTTAATTTTTATATTTTGTTTCTTTACAGCATTAACCCCAATTGGGGCAATTATTTTAATATCAAATATGTATATATATATATGGCATAAGTGTATCAAGGCAGTTTACAGTGTATTACAGTGTATTTTGTTTCTTTCAGACTCCACCCCCAAAAAAGGCTACTCCTGCTAAAGCTCCAGCAGTCAAAGCTGTGAAAAATGGGAAGGCAGCAAAAAAGCCAGAGAGTGAGGAGGAAGAGGATGATGACTCTGGTAAATTATGCACTTGGTTTGAAAACATGTCTAAAGCCTACTGGAATAACTGCTTTATGTGAAGGTGTCACTGACTATGGTTAAGACTTGATTACAACCTCAACCCAAAAGTTTTGTAATGCAGGAATCAAGATTCATGACTTTCTTTAGCCCCTATTTTGGTTATGTTAATAGGCAAAAATATGTTGATAGGCTAAAGTGACATTTTTCGCCTAATTGTTGCATGATCTGACCGTGATGTCAAATGCACCCACAGAGGAGGAAGAGTCCGAAGAGGAAGCCCCTAAGCCAGCCGCTAAAGCAACACCCGCCAAAGCTCCTGCCGCTAAAGCAGAGGAATCTGACGACGAAGACGAGGATGATGATGGTATGAACCTATTTCATGAATTGTCAGCACTTTTCAAAGCTGTTAGTAATTGCAGTCATTTGTACTTGAGCAGGACTCAAGGTTGCTACCATGTGCCCTGAACTTTTCCCCATCCCCTCCATTTCTTGAGCATGCATGTGGTCACTCAGTACTCATGCGTGTAATGCACGGAGGTAGATTAAAGCCAATGCTATGTCTTCGGTACCGGTGTGTTGCTGTCTGCCGGTCCTATCCTCAATCGCTGGCACAAGTTATGTCTGAACGGGTACAGGTGTGATAATCTTGTGCAATTTTGTGTTTTGTCAAGAAGAGTCCCACTTTGATTATGGTGGAAGTCATGATTGCCATTGACAATGTGTTTGGAGACCCACATTACGGATGGATCAGAATTATTAGTTGTGTAGATTATATTGATTATTAAAGAGAAAGTTGTGTACATTGTTACTAGGCAGTAATTGATCCTTCTGTGGATGTAAAAACATGTATCCTTTGTTTTTCTCAGAGGAGGAATCTGAAGAGGAGGCCCCTCCCCCAGTCAAAGGCAAAGGTACTCCTGCCAAGCCCGCCGCCAAGGCACCAGTGAAGGCTGCAGCTGCGAAAGAGGAGTCTGAAGATGACGACGATGAAGAAGATGGTAAGACTATCGAATTGTATCTGTGGCAATGTCTTGCTGTTTTTTTTTTTGAGGAACCAGTGAGACGCTGTCATATTTTGGACGCCCCCAATTTTGGGGTTGCATATGATGACAAAAAAGGGACTTAATACTGATTGTGTGTGATGTCACTTTTTATTGATCTGATGCCAGCCAATGCAGGATCAGTGGATTTGAATGTGGCTGTACTGGTGTTTGATGTATCTGTGTTATGGCTTTCAGACTCTGAGGAGGAGATGGACACCACCCCAGCAGCCCCAGCAAAGAAGGCTGGTATGGTCAAAGCCAAGGAGGAGTCAGAGGAGGAGGATGACGAAGATGACGACGAAGATGAGGAGGAGGATGACGAGGGTGAGTTGTATGACTAGCTTTTAGTGAAAATTAAGCAACATGCCAACTGAGTGTTAGTAAGCGTATTAGTAAACTGGGGGAAGGAGAGAAAAAAATACTTGAAAGGGCAAAATAAGCTTGGGCCTAAAATGTGACTCAACTACACACCTCTAGGTTGATCAATTCTAAACACTTCTTTTTGTTTCATAGATGCTCCTGCAGCAGGGAAGAGGAAGGCGGATGCTAAGAAGGAAACACCCCCTGCCAAAAAGGCTAAGGCCGATGGTGAAGGTAAGACTGCATACATACAGGCATCTCATAATGTTAGAACTGATGTATATTTGTATAATAAACTTAATGGAAATGTGATCTCTCTTTCTCTCTAAGGTTTCTGCCTCTTTGTTGGAAACCTGAACCCAAACAAGGAATACGACGAAATAAAAGACGCCCTGAGGAAGTTTTTCACCAAGAACGAACTGGAGATTGTTGATGTCAGGCTAGGAGGGTCAAAGTAAGTGACCATTTTGGAAGTGTCACAGATTTGTCTTTAATTGGGATTCTGGGAGATGTCCCCTCCATTTCTTGGCATGCATGTGGTCACTCACTGCTCGTGTGTGTAATGTACGGAGGTATATCAAAGCCAGTGCTATGTCTTCGGTACCGGTGTGTTACTGTCTGCCGGTCCTATCCTCAATCGCTGGCACATCCGTTCTCAAAGTATTGAGGCAAACTAATGGAACAATATTTAATGAATCCCAACATATGATTAGGCATTTATTTTGCTAATATTTATCTATAGTCAAGACATGACTATTGTATTGTTCAACCACCGACCCAAATACTGTGAATAAAGGAATGCAACTTTGAGATTTATTGGATGACTTTCTAATGGCTTTTGTTACCTTGTTTGCTTTGACAGACGGTTCGGCTATGTTGAATTTGCATCCGAAGAGGACTTGGATAAAGCTCTGGAACTGAACGGCAAGAAAGTTTTGGGAATGGAGATGAAACTCGACAAGGCAAAGACTAAAGAGAACTCTCAGCAGTTCAAATCAGGTATAAGATGGTAGCAGCACTGCCACCAGTGTGCCCTGAACTTCGGAACACCAGGTTTCCTTTCCCCACCCCTCCATTTCTTGAACATGCATGTGGTCGCTCAGTACCCGTGTGTGAAATGCACGGAGGTAGATCAAAGCCAATGCTATGTCTTCGGTACCGGCATGTTACCGTCTGCCGGTTCTATCCTCAATCGCTGGCACATTTTATGTCTGAACGAGGACGGGTGTGATAATCTTGTGCAATTTATTGTTTTACCACCTGTACAGATGGAGTAAATATATTCATATTCAACAGCCTGGGTGCCACTATCTTCTGTTTTGTAGTTGAAAACGTGCTCTTACTTTCACATTACAATGCTTGTAGCAGTCTTATTGGCCAGTCACTGGCTGCAAACAAGCCTTATGTTAGCATTCTGTACTGTTATTTTTTGATGTGACGTATTATAGTTGGACTAATTGCATTACTCGTTACTTCCAGATCGAGACGCAAGAACATTGTTCGTGAAGAACCTTCCATTCGCCGCCACATCAGACGACCTCAAGGAGATTTTTGATGATGCAGTGGACATCAGGCTTCCTCTTGGCCAGAACGGTTCAAACAGAGGGTAAGAACCAGTGGTCCGACGTTAAGATTATTTTTCAAGATTGTGCTGAAATCGTAGAATTACAGTCTATTCAACTTTTATATGACAAAACATTTTGTTGTCTGAAGGTGAATGCCACAGTGACCTCTGCAGTCCTAGTCCAGATAGGATGTGAACGTATCGGATGAGCTAATTTTCTCTTTTCCAAATTTGTTCCACAGCATTGCCTACATCGAGTTCAAATCGGAGGAGGATTCTGAGAAGTACCTCGAGAAGGCACAGGGCGCTGACGTCCAGGGTCGCTCCATCCTTGTCGACTTTGTGGGTCAGAAGAGCCAGCAAGCTAAAGGAGGTGACACCAGGGGAGCAGGTAAACATGCTCAACCATTTTGACATCTTTGGAATAATAGCCTTTAGTGGGTCAGTAGGGCGGCCCTGATTCGTTTGTCAGCAGACGGTATCATTGACCATACTCGCATGGCAGCCATTTTGCATTTATGTCCCACTTGGGGTGGAGTTTCATGACTTAAGATCAAAATGGCTGCCGTGTGAATGTGGTCAATTATGCCGTCGGCTGACCAATTCTTCGTATCTATCAGGACTAGCCACCAGAGCTCAACCCATGTACTGAAAAGTGGTTTCACTCTGTGCATGGCCTGATATGATGCAAATCATAACCGCCTGAGTCTTCTGTGATGATTATAAAGATAGTAAAGTGCTGATCACGTGGATCTTTCAGAGGTCTGTCGGCATCTTTAGCCTGAATGAACTCATCCGCCTCTTGTCTCTCTCCACCCCAGCAGCTGTAGGGGCACCCTGCAAAACCCTGATGGTCAACAACGTTGCGTTCAGTGCCACAGAGGACGTCCTTCAGCAGTCATTCGAAAAGGCAGTTTCCATCCGTATTCCTCAGAACAACGGCAGGTCCAAAGGGTGAGTGGTACAATTCAACACATTGCTTCTGCCGCCTCATCGTTGTCTGAGTTGGATACCATAGGCAGAATTGTAAATGATCGTTCCTGATGTTCATACCATAACCAAGTGGCAAAATACAACGGCTTGGAGTGAGAATGATGTAGATTTTAGAGTCCCCTCCATTTCTTGAACTTACATGTGGTCGCTCAGTACCCATGTTTGTAATGTACGGAGGTAGATAAAAGCCAATGCTATGTCTTCGGTACCGGTGTGTGTTATCGTCTGCCGGTTCTATCCTCAATCGCTGGCACATCCTCAACTTGATTCCTACCCGGGTTGGCAATGTATGCAGTTGTGGGGGAAGATTTTGTCAAGCTTAAAGTGGACGTAGTGGCCTACGTATGTCTGCCATGCAGCACAGTCTCCCATAATTTATTTAACATTTCTATCAAATGTACCAGTTTTTTTATAGGATTTATTTGTCACGGCTGCCCTTTACTAAGTTTCAATCTTTTATCTTTTCCTGTGCAGCTTTGCCTTTGTGGAGTTTGAGAGCGAAGACGATGCCAAGGAGGCCATGGAGAGCGTGAACAACACAGATATCGAAGGGCGAACGGTCAGGATAGAGTACAGCCAGCAGATGGGGAACAGGCAAAGTGGCGGCCAAGGATTCAAATCCGGTAGGTCTTTCTTCCAAACATCCGGTGCAAAAGATACCCTAACAAAGTGGCAAAATGCACAGGCTTGGAGTGAGAATGATGTAGAATTTAGTCCCCTCCATTTCTTGGACTTACATGTGGTTGCTCAGTACCCATGTTTGTAATGTACGGAGGTAGATCAAAGCCAATGCTATGTCTTCGGTACCGGTGTGTGTTATCGTCTGCCGGTTCTATCCTCAATCGCTGGCACATTGTCTGTAGCATTTAAAACATTTGCTTATGTTTTCGTTGTGTGATATGCCTTAAGGCATGGGGCTGTAATCAATGTCATTTAAATGTGTACATGCATGGACAGATCAAGTTTATTTAGTAACTTAATGAAGATGTTGGTCGTCTTAATCTATAGGTTGTGTACTTTGAGTATTAATTCTTTGTTCTGGCCACCAGGTCCTACAAAAACATTGTTTGTCAAGGGGCTCTCTGAGGACACGACAGACGACACCCTCAGGGACTCATTTGAGGGTTCAGTTGGCGCCAGGATAGTCACAGACAGAGAGACCGGCTCGTCTAAAGGGTAAGGGTCAACTCTTCACTCAATCTGGAAAATAACCGCATGTGTTAGTTGTCTTCACACAAGCAAACCTTAAAGTCGTAATTGTATAGTTCTGGTGTAGGTCATCTTGTTGGTTATAGTGCACTAAAAACATCTATGGCCATTCTGAACGTCTCCTCTCTGTGTTGTAGCTTTGGCTTTGTGGACTTCGATAACGAGACGGACTGTCAGGCCGCCATGGAAGCCATGGAGAAGGGTGAGATCGACGGCAACAGGGTGACGCTCGACTATGCCAAGCCCAAAGGCGAGGGCGGCGGATTCCGCGGGGGTCGTGGGGGCGGCGGTTTCGGAGGTGGCGGATTCCGCGGCGGCCGTGGAGGCGGCGGTTTCGGTGGAGGCCGAGGAGGACGTGGTGGCGGCGGATTTGGCGGCGGCCGGGGAGGTGGCGGCAGAGGAGGAAGAGGAGGAGGAGGTCGCGGAGGTGACCGTGGAGGTGGACGTGGCTTTGGAGGTAAGAAGATGAATTGTGTCATCAGGTTTAGAGTAGACAGGTTATTTAGACAGATGCTAGGCTAATTATTTTGATAGTTAAGATTGATGCTAGGTTCTTGGTTTACTCGTGACTGTGGACTAGAGAAAATAGTCACGCCATCAATTGTGGAAGAGTTTTTTTTTTTCTGAAACGGTGAAAAACTTAAACCAGATAGGACAGATGCGTTAAGAACTTCAAGTGAATCACTTTGTCAGCCTCTTCGAACCATTTCAGCACAAAAGGCCCTCCTAAAAAAAACTGTGCTTAAAACCAATTCTTCTTGTCGTTCTAGGTGGCCGAGGAGGCGGTGGTGGTTTTGGAGCGAAGCCCCAGGGCAAGAAAATCAAGTTTGACGACTAAAAAAAAAATCTGTTTTACTTTCTACTATATGAATGGACTCTGGTTTCATCGCTTTACAGAGCCTTTGGACATTCCACAAAAAGCATCATCGATTATTATATTTAACTGAAAAAGCGGGCATTTTAAGCCCCTCCCCCTTACCCACTCCCTCGAACCCCCTTTTCCCTTTTGCCGGAATGGTCCTTTTTCTCTCTTTGGCCGGAGGGCTGCCAATGAGATGATCCTGAAGGTCCCGACTGCACATCATCCTCGTCTCTTCAATCCAGACCACAGTTTATTTTTCTCCCTTTTTTATTTGCTTTTTTCCAAAAGGAGTAAAATGGAATGTGTCTGGCAAAACTTGATTTTGCTGTGAATGGTAAATACCCGTTAATGCAGATACATCTGATTGTGTACATGAGAAGAAACGATTTGTATTCATTTTGAGTTCATTTAACTTTTTTTGTTAAGAAAAAAGAAATTGTGATGTATCCTTATATTTTTGTTTATTTTTGTTTGCCTTTAGTTGGAAAAGAGTTTTACTTCATGTTGTATTTTTGACGGACAAGGGGATGGAGCCGGGGCCTGATGAAGTGTTGGGTGTTGTTTAGAACGTGTTTAAACAGTTCTGTCCTGTTCCTTGGGTGGGCACACAAGTCGATGTAATTAGAAGTCACAAGAGGACTCAATGTTGAAGCTATGTAACAATATTTGTAGTGCATTGACTAATTTTTTCCCATCTGAGAATCTGAGGTTTAATAAAACCTGTAAGTGGTGATTTTTAAATGTGGTTAGTTACTTCCGTTTTGTCAACAGGGTTCACATTATATGAACGTTCAATCTTCCAGGAAATCCTAATTATCTATTTCATATGCATCTGGCATTTTGTTTTAAAATACAAAGTTACTATCCTTTTTGTCATGGCTGGTCTGGCAGACTTGAGCATCCATCTGCAATTTCTTCAACTGTTTGGCTGTGTCTTATCAAAACATAATTCTACATGTGCTAATTGTTAGGGAAACTAAGTGCTGTGGTGTGTGACATTAGGATTAAGATTAGGTTTTGCCCCAACAGTTGTCAGTTGTGAGATTACATTTTGATTTAATCCATGGGTCCATTAGAACACAAGGTTCTTTTGATCTTCCATTTACTGAAAAGTTAACAGTTTTGGACATCTAAGGTTTCCACCATACAGTGACAATATATACTGCATGGAGATTTGTATTTATGAATTCCGGGAATCTGTAAATCAGTCCTGTCCTTCGCATAGCTCTAATCATTCAGCCTATCGACCTCCCACTTAGTGGGCTGAGTGGCTCGGTAGAACAGGCCTGGCCTAACGCTCATGTACTCTAAACAGGCATTGATCAGACATAATTGTAGGCAGCTCTGGCATGGGTGTTTTGTGTGGAAGGAAATTGCTTTGGTACTCTACTTGTATATCCAGACACATTGTTGGATATGGATTAGTAATGGAAGGGCATATGAATTAGTAATAGAAAGAGGCCGCATATGTTTACAGTAACTATTCAAGGCCGTGATGTGAAGTCATACCATGGTTGTTGAGTGGCTGGATTTCAGTAAGTCAATTCTGTGGATCTACTGCCACAGACATGGTAAACATATTTACAGTGTCAAAATATGTGATTCTCTTAGGTCCTAACCACACCCATAGGTCCTGAATAGTTGGGTTTTAGTAAAAACCAATGATAATTACCATCGGGAAATGTAATGAAGGCCTGTAGCAGCTATAAACTATATGTCCACTAGGTGGCAGTGTCCACCATAGGTAGTCATACAGGTAGGCCTACAATGTCACCTGGACGACAACGTACTAAGTGGATGCCTTTTTACTTTTTCCACCACTGCCTGTATTTCACAATAGGGGTAGGCCTTCACCTGGAATCACCATCAATCCATTTACTCCACTTTTTGACCTAAAGTGCAAGACCCCTTTGGTAGAGATTTGGGTTGTGTAGTTGGAGCAATTATCTTTTCCTTGCCATGATTTAACTCCAAGGTGGAGTTACATCATGGCAAGGTAAAAATAATTGCTCCCCTGATTAGAAATTGATAATTCAAAATATGCTCCACATTGACTTGCATTGTAAACGGTAAAACAGCTCTCAAAGTCACCCTCAGCATGTAAACGAATGCAAACAAAGTTGATTCAGACAATATAGAACATACATGGGCAACTGGCGGCCCCCACCTTCACTTAATGTGGCCCGCATTTTTATATCTGATTTGGAATACTGATAGCTATTTATTGATTTCAGCAAATGCAAACATGACCCGCTTTAATTACGTCTGTCTATATTAGTAGCTTAATGACTAGTATTGTCTTTTTATGTCTAATGTTTTTGTATTTAAGTTCATAAAGTTAACATAAGTATAACTAAATGCATTTTAAATTAAATAAAAAATGTTATTAGGATTCCAATTAAAAAATTGCAAAAAAGAATCTGAATTCCAATTCAAAAATATCAGATCTACAAGCTCAAAACGTGCCGCACTGCGACGCGTTCTGAGCTTGTAGATCTGCTATTTTTGCTACTTTTGTGTGACAGAATGGCCCGACAGTATATGTAATGTGGCCCTCTGGAGTGAGTGTGGAAATATAGTGGCCCTCTCCATCATCAAAGTTGCCCACCCCTGATATAGAACATCACCAATATATTGTCTGAATCAGCTTTGTGATCGTTTACGTGCTAAAAGAGTGACTTTGAGAGCTGTTTTACCGTACAATGTAAGTCAACGAGGAGCATATTTTGAATTATCATTTTCTAATCAATAGAGCAATTATTTTTGATTTCTTGTATCACCTTTGGAGTTACATCATGGCAAGGTAACTACACAACCCAAACCTCTACCAAAGTGGTCTTTTAAGTAAGTAAAAGTGTCAAAACTGCAATGTAGAAACACAAGTCAAAGTCTGGTAAAAGTATTGGCATCAAAATTTACTTAAAGTACTAAAAGTAAAAGTACTCATTATGCAGAATGTCCTGTTTCACAAGCTATCGTAATCTGATAACTTGTGAAACGGAACTAAAGTTTATAAAGTATGTAAAAGAAAGGAAATTGGAAATACTCCAGTAAAGTAAAAGTTTTACAGTACAGTACTTGAGTACATGTTCGTAGTTACTTTCCACCACTGAATACATGGGAGTTGCAGGTAAGAAAAAGATGAGGATACAAAATGAAATGTATCAGTTTTAGATCTGCACTTGGTATGACTATGTATTATATCAAATAAGTAGGCCTAGTAGCTACAATCTATCACCCAGTCAACATGCAAGAATATACGTACATGATCTATTGCCAATGAATTAATGAAAGGGTATAGTACAGTCTATGAAAAATGAATGAGTGAATATAAATGAGCTGAAAATGGGAGTTATTTTATACTTTGTCTCACAAAGGTCTCATGCAAAAATAGTGAAAATATTGACACTTTTCGGCAAAAATTGTATGCGCCCCAACATTTCAAATAGTTATAGTGAAGTAAAGAGTACAATATTTGACCCTGAGATATAGTGGAGTAGAAGTAAAAGTACTGAACATTGGAAATACTCCAGTAAAGTAAAAATACATAAAAGATTGTACTTAAGTACAGTACTTGAGTAAATATACTTAGTTACTTTCCACCACTGTCCACATCCACCTCCAAACCTTCCAGTTCACTCCATCTACATACTTAGGCTTCCTCTCAGCTTGTTCACTTTATTGGCATCCCTTGCGTTGATGTTAATGGGTAATGGCTTATGATTGTTACTTGTGGCACTATTCACCTCATTGAAAGGCACAATGTATCATCACTGCTTCTCACATTTGTTCTTGCCAAGGACCCCCAAATTGATATGCATTTGGACGTAAATATATATATTTGAAGATTTGCACGAATTTTCAAGATTTTTCATAAATAGCAGATTTATCTTTTGTTAAAATATTACGTAATTTTTGCTCCCACCCCCCAGGACCCCTGGGAGTCCCCGGACCCCACTTTGAGAATCAATTAATGTATATCTTTGAAAGCTATGATGGTTCGTCATGTTGTTTTGCTTATTTAGCACCACCAGGGAGCAGTGACGTCTCCTAAATTCTGCTCACAGTGTGGCGAGGGTTTGCTTTTTTTTCCTTTCAGTTTTGTTTGGTGAAAAAGTACTCTAATTTTTTTACTTAAGTAAAAGTGTCAATAGTGCAATGTAGAAATACTCTGCTACAAGTGAAAGTCCGGTATTCAAAATTTGCTTGAGTAAAAGTACAAAAATATTAGTATAAAACTTTACTTAGTACCAAAAGTAGAAAGTACTCATCATGCAGAAGGCCCCATTTCAAGTTTTCGAATGTATAAACATCTTTTGAAAATAGCCGATCTACAAGCTCACAATGTGTCGCGTCGCGACGCATTGTGAGCTTGTAGATCGGCTACGTTTTCAAATTATTGCAGTGGAGTAAAAGCACACTATTTGCCTCTGAGATGTAGTGGAGTAGAAGTAAAAGTACAGCAAATTGG
>NC_137607.1:45555301-45712039 GCF_963280865.1 Gymnoscopelus braueri | reverse complement strand
GGCTTATGATTGTTACTTGTGGCACTATTCACCTCATTGAAAGGCACAATGTATATCACTGCTTCTCACATTTGTTCTTGCCAAGGACCCCCAAATTGATATGCATTTGGCCATGGACGTAAATATATATATTTGAAGATTTGCACGAATTTTCAAGATTTTTCATAAATAGCAGATTTATCTTTTGTTAAAATATTACGTAATTTTTTTTGCTCCCACCCCCCAGGACCCTCTCCCCCCCCCTCTCTCTCTCTCTCTCTCCCTCCCTTTCTCTCTTCCTCACCCCTCTCTCTCTCTTCCTCCCTCTCTCTTTCCCACCCTCTCTTCCTCACCTCTCTTTCTCTCTACCCCTCCCTCTCTCTCTCTCTCTCTCTCTCTCTCTCTCTCTCTCTCTCTCTCTCTCTCTCTCTCTCTCTCTCTCTCTCTCTCTCTCTCTCTCTCTCTCTCTCTCTCTCTCCCTCTCTGTTTGAGTTCATTTGATAGTTCATTTTTGGAGTGTCAGCTGAATTCACTTTCATATCCCGTATCATAACAACATATGATACATGCTGTCTCTCTCTTCAACTCCCATATGAACATGCACATGCACACACACACACACACACACACACACACACACACACACACACACACACACACACACACACACACACACACACACACACACACACACACACACACACACACACACACACACAGGGCTGTAACTCAACCACCCCAATTGTTTAAGTTATATTGTAATAACATACTCTACCATACAGATTGGACAAAAAAAGATACATAGTGAGGCTTTAGCTGTTGTACCCCTGCGTACGCACACACACACACACACACCCTCTTTCGACGCTGTGATATCCTCCATGCAGCAGCATTATATTGTGTTGTTTCGCTCTGTAATGAGGAGAAGCAACGATATGCTTGGAGCTGAGTCAATAGAGCATTGTTAGTGGGGAGAGGAGGAGAGAGACTGACACTTTACTTTGACTCGTTTGTCCACTGGAACTAGTCTAAAAGGGCTCCATTTAAATAGAAGTATACTGCACTGAGTCTTGTCCACAATGGCCCTTTGTCCACAACATGGTGTTCTATAGCACACACACAAGTGCTGTGAAGACGCACGGCTCCTCTGGCCTTCTTTCCAGCATCATCATGACACAGGGAGCTGCATGGTGACTTCCCTGCAGCCTTATATCCACTGACTGAGCACAATACAATGTTTAGATTGTGTAAAATCACAGCCTTCACCATGAGAGGATGGTTATTTTTCACCACTTGTCAGTATCATGTTAACCTCTCAAGGTACCGCTTCCCTTAACATGTAGTGTCTTTGTTAGTAGGAATAAACACAGAAGCACCCGGGAGGAAGTGGACTAAGAAAGGGGAGGAGCCAAACTGAGTCTCTACACAAAGGAGGTGGCGCCCAAAAACAAAGGGGAAAAAATGGGTTCCCAGATCTGTATCATGGTCAGTATCATGGTCAGTATCATGTCAGTATCATGGTCAGTAACATGGTCAGTATCATGGTCAGTATCATGGTCAGTATGTTGGTCAGTATCATGGTCAGTATCATGCATGATACTGACCATGATACTGACCATGATACTGACCATGGTCAGTATCATGGTCAGTATCATGTCAGTATCATGGTCAGTAACATGGTCAGTATCATGGTCAGTATCATGGACAGTATCATGTCAGTATCATGGTCAGTATATAGTCAGTATCATGGTCAGTATCATGGTCAGTATCATGTCAGTATCATGGTCAGTAACATGGTCAGTATCATGGTCAGTGTCATGGTCAGTATGTTGGTCAGTATCATGGTGCATGATACTGACCATGATACTGACCAACATACTGACCATGATACTGACATGATACTGACCATGATACTGACCATGGTCAGTATCATGGTCAGTATCATGTCAGTATCATGGTCAGTAACATGGTCAGTATCATGTCAGTATCATGGTCAGTATCATGGTCAGTATCATGGACAGTATCATGTCAGTATCATGGTCAGTATCATGGTCAGTATATAGTCAGTATCATGTCAGTATCATGGTCAGTATCATGTCAGTATCATGGTCAGTATCATCTCAGTATCATCTCAGTATCATGGTCAAGTATCATGGTCAAGTATCATGTCAGTATCATGGTCAGTATCATGTCAGTATCATGTCAGTATCATGGTCAAGTATCATGACAGTATCATGGTCAGTATCATGGTCAGTATCATGTCAGTATCATGGTCAGCATCATTACTGTCATATCAACACTTCACTTACAGAGAGGGCCAGAAAGGGACGCACTCAACTTTCTTACTAGATCAAATGTATTTATTTTCTGTATTTTTACGGCACGGCTCTGCAGGAGGCTAGCCATCTATAAGAGGGTCGGTCTGTGTGTGTGGGTGTGTCCATCTGCCCGTCTGTCTGTCTGTGTGTTTGGCCGAAGCAAATCTCGCAAACCGCTGGACCAGTCAGCGCCAAGCTTTCTTGTGCACACTGCCAAGTAGGCCAACTGAGTACTTCCTTCCTTTTTTCCCCCCACATATGCTTTATATATATATTTTGAAATATTTCACTTTAATTTGATAATGAAAGCCAAGGAGGCTCAGTCTGAAACCCATGCCCAAAACACATCATAGATACGTCATAGACGACTGATATCACAAACCAGAAGCCAATGTGTTCCTATGAGGATCTCAAGATCCACATGATTCAAATGTATTTATTTATTTATGTTTTACATGACTAGGCAAAGTTTTCCACTGCACAGCAGATACGGCTGATATTTGCATCTATCATTGTCAACAGCTAGAACAGGAAGAGAAACAGGCAGTGGTTGAAGAAGTACTCAAATGTTTTCCTTAAGCAAAAGTATCAGTACCGCCATGTAGAAGTACTCTGTTACAAATACTGTATTCCAAATACTTAAGTAAAATTATTGGCATTCAAATATACTTAAAGTACCAACACTAAAAGGACTCATTATGCAGAATGTCCCATTTCAAAAGTTTTCAAATGCATAAAATGTATAAAAATCTTTTGAAGATAGCAGATCTACAAGCTGCCCGTTGGGAACACATGCCCCTCCGGTTATGCAATACCAGTTGTACGTGTTGTCAGTGTACCAGTTGTACCACCTTATCAGTGTAACCATTGTACCTGCAGGTACCCAATCTCGTAGTACTTGGAGGCCTGTCTATGACGTCAGTACTATGATGTAATATCAATAACATCAGGGATCTCTCCATACACAGGCATAAATGGGACACAGACAGACAGACAGAAACGTAGATACAGAAATCCTTGGTTTTTCAGTTCTGGACTAGCGCTGATCTGACCGATCACACGGCAAGTTTGAAGTTGATCAGTTAAATCGATCCGTTATTAGCAGATCTACAAGCTCACAACGCCTGGCTTTGGGCTTCCAGATCTGCTATTTTCACTACTTCTTAAAAGTTTCTTTATTATTGGGATATTTATTTATGGAATTATTTTGACAAATGTTTGAAATTAGTTTTATTTCTGACATTTTGTATTTTTTATTTTAATCTTTGAAATAATGGTAAAAGATTGTAGGAAACGAGAAAAAATGGATGTTTTCTCGCGACCCAAAAATGGGTACCAACAGTGCGTTTAGACAGTTCTTGAGTTATGCGTGAGACAGGAAGACAGAGAGACAGACGCACATAGCTTGATGAAGGAGTAAGGACCGACGTGTTTACCAGTTTATCAAATAAAGTTTATTAACCGTACAGGAGTATTTTCCAGGCACCTGTCCATGAGTAATTAAAGGTGTGGAGAAGCCTTTAATTACTCATGCTGCTAAAAGTCAATCCACTTTTAGCAGCAGGGGCAAAAGCAGATTAGCTAACTAGCTTGATAGTGAGGTTTAGAGCTGTTTGTTGATGCAAAGTGCTATAAAACACTGGAAGAAACGGTATTATTCTTTCTTTCTTTTCTTTCCCCGATCCTTCCTCTCCTGGACCCCAAAGGCTTAATTTCCTGTTTCCTCTTTGTCTCTTGTTTCAGTATCAAACTTTTGTTGAGGAAGATCCTTTCTCTGTGTTAATTAAAGTATCATTTTACAATGGAAAACTTTACATCTAGATGATTATATAATTGCCTTGGGAGCATGCATAGTTCTGCCATTTCCAGTGGCATGGCTGGTTCTTTTGTCGTTATATAATCCCTCAGGTATCTGTTGTTATCTGACATGTTTGTGGTTAAATAAAGGTAGACGGTTCAGGCTCATATGGCCACTGGTGTAAAGTAACTAAGGTCTGTACTGTAAATATTATGGGTGCAACAGTTAATCGAACTAATTGATTTAATCAATTATAAGAATATAGATTTATAAAATACTAGAATTTTATAAACAGTGAATATAGGAGCTCTACAAGCTCACAACTGTTGCGATGCGATGCATTGTGAGCTTGTACATCGGCTATATTCGCTTTGTA
This sequence comes from Gymnoscopelus braueri, assembly GCF_963280865.1. NCBI lineage: Eukaryota > Metazoa > Chordata > Actinopteri > Myctophiformes > Myctophidae > Gymnoscopelus > Gymnoscopelus braueri. The sequence goes on along the minus strand of NC_137607.1, from coordinate 45,707,568 downwards.
CATTTTTGCACAAAAACATTTCCACGTTTGATTAGTTGATTTAAGAAATAAATAAAAAACCTGCTTAGAGAAGAGAAGACAAGAGAAGAGAAGACAAGAGAAGAGATGAGACAGAATAGGTGAATATGAATTTACAGTATGTCTGTCAACAGACCTTCAACAATGAATATCTGGATGAATATACGTAGATAGAATCATGATGCAAATTGGTTTAATTTAAAAAAAAGACGTTTCTTGCAAATGTGTCCAACTTGAAAAACCAGTTTGTGCTGCTGTCCATGCACTGAATGCTCTTTCCATGTTGTCACGTGTGCAGTCTGTTGTAGGCTACTGTAAAGCATAAACATCCCTCAGGTACCTGTATAACGATCTCCTCCTCCTGCTATTGTGGTCAGCTGCAGAGAACTGCTCTCACACACACACACACACGCACACATACGATTTACAATTCTTTTTAGGCATTTAGCAGACGCTAATCTAGGATCATATAGGCAAACCAAGAACCTATCATCAGTCTAAACAGTATAATATCCAAAAATCAATAATCTGTACATTGAAACTATACAAACTATAGGATGCCAGGTCAACAAATGAACCTGGTACCTGTCTACATAACATGGCATCTACATTACATTTTAACCTTTGCATAAGACTGCATGGTCACACACACACACACACACACACACACACACACACACACACACACACACACACACACACACACACACACACACACACACACACACACACACACACACACACACACACACACACACACACACACACACACACACACACACACACACACACACACAGGGGACATTGTTCACGTCAACCAGCAGGTTCCCAACCTTTTTGTTCAAGATAGGTGGGCCTTTTCAGAGCATGCTTATATTATAACGATCAATCTATTGTGTGCCGGCTTGGATATATGGAACCAAATGAAATATATTTTCAGTTCCTATTTATCGGTATCACAATGAAAACCCCCTTTCATGGTTTTAAAGAAAAACAACACCATGTGAGGAAGAATTTATGATATGCTATTATGGTTGTTTATGTAACCTTTATTCCAGTGCATTATATTGTTTATCTTATGTTGTTCATCTTTGTGTCCTATGAGGATACATGATATTTTGCAAAGCGTAAGAGCCTAGATGTGTCTCTTAGGCCTAAAAGCTATTATTTATGGTACAGCTTGTCCTTGTAACATGACAGTAAAACTATGGTCTGATTCCTTGTGCTCGAGGCAGAACGACCCACTGTACATCTCCCCTGTCCACCCATGTATTATATCACCAACACCATCTGCTTCTAAGGAGTGCTTCTGACCCTGTTTATTTCCTATTACTGATTGACCGTGAATTCCACCACGCATGACATTTGCAATAATATTTTGCATGTCAAATGACATTCTTTTACATTATTGGTTTATGAGTGTACTAGGGAGCCCTGTTCAGGTCACGCAGCCGGACAACTTGCAAACATACACAGCATAAAAACATACCGGTAACTAAGAATCACATATAAAACAAAAAAAATAACTTTAAAAGATAATAATTCAAAGTGAAAGTGCAAACAGTCAAAAGGCAGGAGAAATACATTTCACACCATTTAGGTAGGGCAGCAAGTGCGCAACAGCTTTAGCTTCAGTTACTGTAGCAGTTTGTTCTTTGGAGCTGTAGAAGCCTGCTGCATGCCAGTCTCACTTCACATCTTGTTGCGACAAGTCAACCTTATGTCATCTAAAAATATTCATATAAGTTATGGCCATAGGCCTGTGGCACTTACACTATAGCTCATTTACAGAGGTTACAAGTTGGAAAGTAACTGGTAAGTACGTTTACTTAAGTACTGTACTTAAGTAAGATTTTGAGGTATATTTTACTTTACTGGAGTATTTTCCATTTTCAATACTTTTCCTTCTGCTCCACTACATCTCAGAGGCAAATAGGCTATTGTACTTTTTACTCAACTACAATTATTTGAAAATGTTAGTTACTTTGTAGATTTTGATTATTAGTACATAAACATACATTAACCACTTAGCCCTAAATATACACTTTGGATGTTTGAAAATAGCAGATTTATAAGCTCACAATGTGTGGCGATGCAAGGTGTTGTGAGCTTGTAGATCTGCTATTTTCAAATAGATTTGTATACATTTTATACATTTGAAAACTTTTGAAATGGGACATTCTGCATAACGAGTACTTTATAATACTTTAAGTATATTATTTTGATGCCAATACTTTTGTACTTTTACTCAAGTAAATTTGGAATACTTGTAACAGAGTATTTCTACATTGCGTCATTGATACTTTTACTTAAGTAAAACAAAAAAAGAGTACTTCTTCAACCACTGCCTGTGTTGACTATTTCTCTTCCGTCTCTAGCTGTTTAGAATGACAGAAGCAAATATTATTTGTGCAGTGGAAAACTGAATTTGCTCTGACACGCTAGTCCATTCTGTTGCTTATTTGTGGTCTTGGAATTGCCAGAATATTCAATTGCATAAATAGAAGAATGTTTAAATTAAATGAACCCATTAAGACCTGAGGCCGATTCTACAAATGCCTTCTAAATCAGTAGTTCTCAAACTTCTTTTTGCCAAGGGCCCCTAAAATGTATTTGGCCGCGGAGCATCAGTTAGCCACTACAACCTGGTGTCCGTATTTTGGACGGGTCATTATAGACAAAACAATTGTAAAAAAAATCCCATATAGTATACAAGATCATGATTCTATTTTGCTATTTGGACATTTTTGATTTTGAAAATGAGACTTTTACAAAGAAAGTCTTCATTCTATTTGAGGATGAAGTTATAGAACCGCCATTATGCACCGTGGGAAAATAGTAATTATTGGTTTGTTTTTAGAGACAACAGTCCTTATCTGCTGTCTCTATTCAAGGAGTTTTGGGCAGAAAATAACGTTCCTGTGATACCACACCCCTCTGTATTCAACCCATCTGCTCCCCTGTGGTTTGTGTTTGCTGTCCCCAAAAAAATCAAAGTGAGGCTGAAGGGAAGGAGATGATTTTATAACGTTCCAACTGTCCATAATAATGCAGATCTAAGACACATAACAGTCTGAAGTTTTAAGAACGTTGCTTCTGAACATTGAAAAAACGTTGGGATAAAAATAGACATTTTTAATCTGCCTCTCGTCTGTTAAAATACAAAGGAAGGTGTCATTTTACATACACTGCCTGGAGCATCCTGTCCCCTAGTCTGGCAGCAGCCAGACGATCAGATAGATATCTCACATCTGTCGGGGGCCCAACAATTGAAAAGTGGTTAAGGGACCTAAGATTTAAAAAATTATAATTGGCACCCCCATCAAGATTTCGGTTGTTAAAATGTTTCAAAACTATTCCAAATGTTTCAAATTTTCTCAAGAACTGTTTGAAAATAGATGATTTACAAGGTTGTATCAAATAGCCGATGTATTTAGGGTGAAAGTGGTTAAAGGGATTTTGATGCTATATCAACTCATTTTGCTGGAGGACCCCTGGAAGCGCCTTGATCTCCTGCACACATTCTCACAGACGTGGGCCCTGACAGTAAATCAAATATTAACTATGATATTCCAAAAAAGACAGAACCAACAATTCTTTCTAAATATGACGGCACTAAAACATTGGGAAAGAAAACTATACCCACCTCTGTCTAAACATCAGCAGCATTGAATTTCAAACTTATTTTATGTCACAGATGGCAGGGGACGCCCCAAATTGAATTCTTTATGCTTTGGACCCTCATTCCAGTGTTTACAATAGTCTGAATAACATAATTGTACATCTAGAAATATATTCACGTGTTATTGAAACATATAAACATAAACATATATTGATATATTGAATAGTTACAATTTTTTTTTTGTATTATTAATAATTTCAAATAAGTTTAATTATAAAGTGACATTAAAACACCACTATACCATTACAAATTTTGGCTGGGGACCCCCTGTGAACCACTCAAGGACTCCTGGGGGTCCCTCGATCCCTGCACCCCAGGTGAACGCTCTTGTCTTTCCAAATGATGTTGGATCTTCTTTTGAGATTTTCTACATTGTTTGAACTGAACCAATTGTCTCCCCATGTAAGGCTGCGAGAAACAATAGAACAGAGGAATGTCCTTCTTTTAATTTGAACCCAAGGAGAAAACATTCCCCTCTCAGTGCCCCACCACTGAAGGTGCTGGGGGGGGTGGGTGGGACTTTGAAGTAAATAGAGGGCTGGTGTGAAAGCTTGCAGCTCCTTGCAGGCTGCCCACTGAACAGCATGCCGACTTCAAAAAGCTTCCCCAATTAGTGTTAGCAAACATGCGGCTCCTGGGCGGCCTGCAGCCGTGGCCGGGGTCGATGTGTGTGTGCATACTGCATAGGGATGACCAGGCTGCCATGCAGTGTACTAGCACTGCTGTCAGGGTGAGCATTCAACCCAGTGGATCTCAAACTTTTTCATGTCAAGGACCCCCAAATTGATACTTACTTTGCCGCAGACCCCCGTCTGAAAAGGTCTTGTGCCAGGGACTCCCATAACGGGAGATTTGTGTAAAAAAAATTAACTTTTTTTTTTAAGAGCGGTGCCAGCCGCTCCAACAAGTGACCGTGTGTGTTTGTCCATATGTATGTTTGTATGAGCACGGCAACAACAGCTGCAGCTGATTGCAACACAAAGATGCAACCAGCTACACTAATTAATCACAAACAGGAGACAGTGCAACACATGCACACACACACACGCTGGCAGCACACGTGCACACAGCACACGTGCGTGCGAGTGCGCACACACACACACACACACACACACACACACACACACTAGAATGATCTATAATTGTTCCCCATCTTGATAAAAATAAATCTAATAAATTGTCAAAAGTAGCCAAAATATCTACAATATCTGTAGTTCTGCTATTTCTGTATTTATGTAATTGAGGGTCCCAGTTTAGTTTTTTTTTAATATGGGAAACATAAAATATATATATTTTGAAATATAAAAAAAAATATTACTGTAAACATAACTGCAATTTATTTAACAAACTTGCAATGAAAGCACTTGTTTTTTTCACTCTTGTGCTAATTACGTTTTAAAAGGCTGTGATGCCCGCTCTTTGTTCACAATGCTTTGATCCCCTGTCTGTCCCCTGCATACACTACTAGACTGATAAGGAACTGATTGATTTTATTTGGATTCAGAAAAACAGCATCTCACCGCAACATGAGACAAAGAACAAGCTTATTTCCAAAGTGGCCCTTGTTGTAATTAATGCAGGGATATTGCTGTAACTATTGTTAGTGCTATTATGATGATTTGAATAGGGGGGGGGGGTCAGTGACAAAATGGGGTTGGCAATATGACAAATAAAAACATCTTTTAAAAGCCTTCTTCTCAGTCTGAGGTTTGAACTCACAGTCTCTGTTCTTCAACGCCCTTATCGTAACTGTGCCACAGCTGCCTGGTTCATGCTTAATCACTTCTCTTGCACACTCTTCAGTGAAAGATTAGAGCCAGGTTCAAATTTGAAAATGAAATAAAATACTTAGCTCAGATCTACATGCAGAGAGAAGATCTTGAGGGTGGATTTTATCTTAACCACTGTACCACCATGGTTCCTGCTAAAACTGTTCTCTTGCACACTCATTCAGTGAAGAATGAAAGCATGTTAGACTAGGTCCTAAAAAATAATAAAGTATACAAATAACTAATTTTGTCCCTTTTAAATTTAACCAAACCATATGGACGGGGGGAAAATGAGCATATCACAAAGCACTGCATTGCAATGCCCGGCGGTGAGCTTGTAGATTGGCTATTTTTGACGAAGACATTTGGTGTAGAGGGGAAAAAAGGAGTGGACCAAGTATGGAGCCCCAAGGGACCCCCGTCAACTAAGTATATAGAGTTTAATAATAATGATGATGATGATGATGATGATAATAAAATGTATTTGTATAGCACCTTTCATGACATGAGATGCAGCTCAAAGTGGTTTACACAAAAAGAGCAAAAGGCTAAATTAAAAAAGAAACAGCATAAAACAACGTTAAGATAAAAACATGATGAAGAACAGAACATGGCAGGCTGGTGTGAAAGCTGTTGGAAGCTGTTACTGAAGTGGTTAACCACTCTCCTCCATTTTACCATCACATCTCTGTGCTTTCAACTTCCTCTATGTTTATGTGTTTATGTTTATAGAGCTTTTAGGAAGTGCTTGGCCTGGGTGGTGGTGTCTGTCACCTCAAATATCGTTGCTCTCGGGCAAAAACCTCACATCTCCATGGAAGAATCAAATCATAGTCTGTTTGGTCTTATAGTCGATCAAGATTTTGCTAGTTGATTAGTCATTTATTTTTTTCCGTGCAGAATTAATTATCTTGTCTTGTAAGCAAGCCATTGTGAAATCAACACTAAAATGTTCTATCTCACCAAAACGTGAAAACCTGCATTATAGTATGCAGCAAAGCAAACACAATTTTACCATGTATCTGTCGATTAAATCCACAAATTGATTGTCAACAACCAATTGCAATCAATCAGTCAACAAATTCCTATGACTATTAGTCCACTAAGAATTTTTGTAGTTGAGGACACCCCTGGTTGCTTCTGGTTGATTTTCACCTCTTTGCCATCATGAAGCAGCCCTGAGACAGCCCCAGGCCCAGGGGCCCATCATAGACTTGGGAGCCGGTCCTGCCATACCTCGTCACATAGCCCACCATGTGCTGGAAGCATACGTAACGACCAAGCATACGTAACGACCCCACCTGCATGTATACAGTACATCTGCACGTATTGTCACCATGTACTGTACACCTTGTGCTGGGTCGGGGGTGTAAAACCAATAACCCAGGGGAATTCAGTTCAATGAACAACCTTTTTTTCTCTTCTGTATGCTGGTCTGGCCTTGGGGGCACTCCCAAGAGTCGCTGAAACAGGATCATGATAGTTGATAGGATCGAATTAGTTCCTGCTTTAGATCAGAGGAGAAGTGCGCATGCAGTCATTTGATCGAATGTACAGTACTTTCTCTGGTGAGGCGAACCACCAGAGAAAGTACGTCCGATTCATCACATATGTAATGTAGACTATTGTGAAATCAAACTAATGATTTTGTTCCACATGTTCGTAAAGTAGGCCTATCCGATGTCTGTGAATCCGTATTGAATTATGTACAATCATCTGCACAAGGACAATGGAAGGGGGGATAATCTGCGTAAGCTACGCTTTTTCTGGCACTATATACAGAGAGACAGAGACTTTGGCTGCTTTTCTCAAAGATATCATCCTTTATGTGACCGTTCCTGCATGAAACCGTATACAACCTGGATCCAGTTTCCCTATGGCTTTCTTATCATTGTAGTGCGACAGATCGTGAACAATAACAAGAGTGTAATTGTTTTGTTTTGCGAAGGCCTATTTGTCTTTTTGGGCCAACATAAAGCACACAACAATGCGCTCCGCATCAGCTGGTAGTATCACTGTCGGCAGCGTTGCAGAGTGAAAAGATACATAATATCTTGCATGGAAGCACAACATAAACAATGTGAAATCACACACCATTTGCAACTTTGTATAAACCTCCATTTTGGAAAACCAATACAAGAGTGATTGTGGGAAGAAGAAGAAGAAGAAAGAATAAAAAAGGGTTTTCTAATCTTGATATACATTTTGAAGAAAAATAAATGCTATGTTGTATTTCTATTGAGGTGCTTATATTCAATGTCTCTGTCTTGGCTAGTCCTGGTATCATAAAGTCTCGATCAACCTTCATCCACGTTACTTGTGATTCAAATGGATTTGTTTTGTTTTGACAAATGTGTATGACAAAGTATAAAATAGGGCTTAAAGCAGCACTATGTAACTTTTTATTAATGAATAAAATGTAATTTTGTCCAATCTGTATGGTAGAGTATGTTAATACAACATAACTTGTCTTATACAATTGGGGTGGTTGTATTTTGTCTCACTGCTCTTCATTGAGACATTTAGATGTCTCACCTAGACACAGGATCTGACAAAAAATTGTACCTGATGGTCAAGATTCATGTGTCCCCTGAGCAAGCAGGCAGGCTCCATTAGCTCAATGGTAAAAAATGTCAGCACTTGCACAGAAAACCGTGTTCAAATCCAGGGTAGAGGAGGAAAGTTACATAGTGCAGCTGTAAGTGGTTGATTGCATTGACTCGTTGATGTAAAACAAATTATATATAAAAAGTAATTGATAGAATGATCGCTCAGAAACTAATCAATAGTTGCAGGCTTGCGCTAGTTTGAGTTGTGACTGGTCTACTTTTGTGAGGACAGATACAGTACAGACCATCCCCGTTTCAAGGCCACTAGGCCCCCCTCGGCGCCGTGCGGCAAAAAATGTCAAAATGTTGACCTGAACAGCTGAAGCAACACTTTGTCCCACAGACATGTTTTCAGTGATCGTCAAAAAAAACAAAAACATAAATAGAAGTCTTGCTCTAAATCGGGGTTTCCCAAACAGTGGGTCGGGACCCATCAAAAGAGTTTAGCAAATAAATAAAAAAGGTTTGGGTCCCGGGGTTCTAAATGACCACTAATTGAGTCAGTTCTTCAGTTACCTGACGCTATAGGCTATTTCTGTCATCCGACTCACTGGCAATGTAACCAATATAGCTCCTTATCATATCTTTGATCCTGTGTCACCGCATCCATTGTCTGATGACCCGTTTAAGATGTTCAGAATGTGTGATTTCCACCGATAAGTTCCAGACAAACAAAACAAAATACAGCCGTCTAATCCAGGGCAATGGTTCTCAAAGTGGGTACGGGGACCCCACCCAACATGGCATCACAATCATTGAAACCACTTTATCCATTTATTCGTTGGCTATTCAAAAATAGCAGATCTACACACTCACAGCTTGTAGATTTTTTTATTTTATTTTTTACAAAAATCTTCTCTTCTGGGGGTCCCTGGCACAAAACCTTTTCAGATGTTGGGTCCGCGGCCAAATACATATCAATTTGGGGGTCCTTGGCACGAAAACGTTTGAGAAACACGGATACAGGACACACTCTAGAAAGGACTTGGTGAGGAGGACCATGGTTTGTGTTTATAGGCATTTATTTACAAACATGAGTCCTATGTACATTTTGATTTCTTTCAATCAAATCAACATATTTACATAATCCAGACATAATCAACACCCACTACACCTTCAACATTCAGTACTATCATCAGTGAACATCATTGAATTAATACCAATAAATTCCCCCCACATTAAATTAAACGTCACACACCCTCGCCTTGCCCCCCAAACCCCCTGTTGTTTTTTCCAGGAGGAGGGACTATTTAAGTTAACATGTCATAATACGCGTACCAGCAGTAGTTAATAATTTGTTTCACAGTTTCATTGTAAACCCCTCAACCCAAAGTCATGTCAAGTATATCAGCACATTCAAATTCAAGGACAACATTATATGTAACAAGTTTAGACAAGTTTCTTATTTTCTCTTTCTTTTTTTTTTGTCATTTCCAGTAGTATGCTAGTAGAAGTCCAGAGCATTGAGCTTTGCTGCAAAACCTTGAGGATTAATTTAACAGTGTAAAAAGTCAAAAAATGGACCCGTAAGAGTAAAATGTTTAACCCCCTCAGAGTTAAATTAACACTCAGGATTTTGGCAGTGTGTTCAAACTTATTAACAGAAGTGCAAGGTCTCCTGCTACAGCAGCCGAGCTAAATCTTACATGAAGAGCCATGTCTGTGAGATGATGGAATTCTGGAAAAGTTTCACAAAGAGGAAAAGATGTCCAAATATTTAGCTATGAGCAGTGGTGGACAGTAACAAAGTACATTTACTTGAGTACTGTCCTTAAGTAAAAACATTTTTACTAGTATCTGTACTTTACTTGAGTATTTGTATGCTTATGACTTTTACTCCACTATATTTCAAAGACAAATGTTGTACTTTTGACTCCACTGCATTTCTTGGAATGGAAAAAGTATATTATGAATTAACCACTTAAGCCCAATTTCAATTCGAATATAGTGAAAATAGCTGATCAACAACTAGCTCACAAAGCGACACGACGCGTTGTGAGCTTGTAGATCTGCTACTTTTTTACTATTATTGTTTGTTTGTTTTTCATCGGGAAAATCTAAAAATTTTGGGAGGGAAATGTCCACATTTTTGTGCAGCAATGCATTATTAATACAAAAAAAGAAATGTAATTTCTTTTCAATACTTAAGTATTTTTTTAAAGCATTTACTTTTGAATACTTAAGTATTTCTTTTACAAATTTGACAGAGTAACTTTCACTCTTAAGCATGATTTATACTTCATTGCACACTGGTGTTGCCTGCGCTAAATAGCAGATATACAAGCTCACAACGTATCACATTCGACGTGTTGTGAGCTTGCAGATCTGCTATTTATTGAGCACCAAACCGGCACGCTACTAAGTATAAATCAAATATTTGACCATGAGTATCTATCTATACATTGACTCCAGTACTGTGGTCGAGTACTTTTGTCCACCACTGACTTATGATGAGATGAGAGGCTGTTTGAACTACACACCGCTGAGGTAGAGACACAATAGTTTCTTTCTCTGGTCTGAGACCCAGTTGTTGAGCTACCAGCGCATGTCAAGCTCTGGTCCACATGAAGCTCAGGTGCAACACTCAGTACTTTAAGGTCAAAAGCCTGACACGTTGTGGAGCAACTGGCTGTCCTTTGTTGCAACACTTAATGCCACACTGGCTCCAACCTTGGGGTCATAAGTCTCTGGGATTTTGCCTGCTGACAATAAAAGTCCTTCAAAAAGAGCATATAAATAATTCTAAAGTCAACATAGAAAACTCCATATAATTTACTTTGACGGCAGTGGCTGCCACTCCACACAACCTGTGTCGCGGTACTTAAATAGAAATTCAAATATTGAAGTCCGGGTCCTTCTCCAAATAAAGGAGAACTTAAATCAGAGTTAACTCGGAAGTTAACATTTGCCCTTCTCTCTCTCTCTCTCTCTCTATCTCTCTCCCCCGCCGACTCTGTGTTTCTGTCACGCGCAAACACTCTCCAACTCGTACCCACCGAGGCAGAGCTTATGGTCCGTACTCCCCTTCACCTGGGTCATCCCGCTCGGCTATAATAAGATCTCCACTTTCTGTGAGCAGATCAAATCACTTTTCACCAGATTCCACATGTGCTCCAGGTCCGGCGGCAGCAGCTTGTGAACCACAATCATGCTCCTAAAAAAGCAGGGTTCTCTGTTCAACTTGCTGCTCTTGTTTTTCACCAAGCCAAACGTCTTAAAGGCGTTATGCTTGACGGGGGTGACCTGGAGCACCTCCAGGCACATGCCCAAGAACACGTCGTCGATGGGGTACAGTTCCAGGGTGTCGGCGGCCCCGTGGAGCCTCCTGGCCAGGGGTCCGTCCATCAGGAAGCCCCCTCCGCCGGCGTACGGCGGGTAGTGCGTCTTGTTGTACAGCGCCTGGGGGATGTAGTACTTGTTGTCCTTCTTGCGGATGGGCTTGGCCTTGAAGAGCACGTCGCCCACAAACAGGTCCTTGGCGTCCCGGCTGATCTGCAGGAACTCCAGGATGTTCTCCACGCTGACGAAGACGTCGTCGTCCCCCTTGAAGATGTAGCGCACCTCGGGGCAATACGTGTTGAACCACTTGAGGAAGTGGGTCTCCTTGAGGGTCAGGTTGAAGAAGCTGTCCTGGAAGTCCCACTGCAGGATGTCCCCGTAGATGTAGTCCTCGTACTCCAGCAGCTTCTGGTGGTTGGCCCGCTCCGCCTCGTTGGACGGCGTGCCGAGCAGGAAGAGCGTCTTGACCCTCTTGCCGCCCACCACCTGCTCCTTGCCCCAGGTCTTGCGGATCATCTCGCGGCGGTCGTGCTGGGTGACCACCGACTTGATGACCATGAGCAGGTGGGTGTCTCCGGAGCACTTCTCCGGGTGGTTCATGAGCATGGGGAAGTACCGGCAGTGTCGGTACAACAGGAACTGCTTGAAGTTGGCCTCCAGGCTCACGAACCAGTCCTGCCTCGAGAGGTTGTGGTTGGCGCTGCAGTTGGAGCTGGTTATGTCCCAGGTCCTGGGGCCGTTGTCCTGGGTGACGACAGGCCCCTCTGTGGTCTCCACCGTCTCCGGCGCCGGCGGCTGGGGCTTGCTAGTCTTCCAGAAAGTGCTGGTCCCCGGGTAGAGACCCCTCCTCTCCTGCGAGGCGCTGCCAGCCTCCCTGTCCCCTCCTCCCATGGAGGCCTCCTGGCGGGTCTGCCTCTCGATCTGGAACGGAGCCCCTGTGCTGACGTTCCCCCGCTGCATGACCGTCAACGCCACCACAGCCAGGAAGAACATAACACTGACTCGCTTGTACACCCGCCATCGATCCCTGTTGTTCATCCTGGGGGAGGAACACAATAACACCACACACATAAATCTCAATGTCATTTCAAAGTCTGTTTGATAGGACAGTCAGTGTGTGTGTGTGTGTGTGTGTGTGTGTGTGTGTGTGTGTGTGTGTGTGTGTGTGTGTGTGTGTGTGTGTGTGTGTGTGTGTGTGTGTGTGTGTGTGTATATCTATATATCTCGTCTCTGTCGGGTGGAAACCTCATACTGTATGTCCAAAACTGTTACTTTTCAGGATTCAAATCACAAGAAAAAAGCTCATGGATCTTGTGGATCTGCTGCTTTTGATACGTTTGTGTGACACTGTAGTATGATCAAGTAGGTCGGACATTTATTTACAAAAAACACAAAAAGTTAGAATATGGAGAAGCAACGACATATAGGTTCCACAATGGACCATCAATACCATATATTCTGCTGAGAGGTTCAAATGTATATTTTGCGTGCATAATAGTTGGCTTGCAACTGGCTGGCAACGAGGTGCCTCCCTCTCACTCCCTCATTTTGTTTATTGCCCACAGGGGAATATTTTCTCTTCTACGTATAGCCTCTAACGCATGGGAACGCATGAGTGCAGATTTCCATCCCAACAGTGTATTGTTATTATAATGATGTTGTTATGGTGGCTTTAGGAGGAACAGGCTAAACATTTAAAAACAAAACATAAAATAAACCAGACCGTTATTAGGGCCTAAAATGACCAAATCACTGCATTTGTTGACTAACATAACCCTACATTTTAAACCAAAAGTTTTTCTTAATAAAAAAAAAGTTTTTCCTCCCACATAGATAATTAACCATGTTTTCTTCATCAGCTTACAATGTGTTATTTTCAAGTCAGTGATACTGATCAAGTACAACAATCAGTGCTCGGATTGATTTATTGCTTCTTTTCTTCTTTAAACGTTTTAATCATCGCACCATGAATAGAATAGCCTAAAGCCTACTGTAGGCTATGTGGAGCGCTATAGCCTTGCATGCATGAAGAGTCAAGACTATCATCGTGCATTTGATCAAGTCTGACTTTTGCTTTCGTAGCCAGGCTATATCATATATATAGGAAAGCAAAAGTCAGACTCGATTATATGCATCTATGATAGACTCTTGATCCAACTAGGCTAGTGGAGCGCTTGGCACCTTTGCACTTTTTCACTCACGATGTCATCACGATAGACTGGACTGGGGCTGCTGCAGCGCAGACACTCCCTATGTGGTGGGAGTCGGTAACGTGAAAGCTCGCCCCAAAACACGCTCGCCCCCCCATTTTTTTCGCGGACCAGCGGTTCTCGTATTCTTGAATTTGTTTGACTGAGAATAAGGTTAGAAATAAGTTTTGGTTAGGCCTAGTTTTACTGAGTTTAAGTTTAGGAATGAGATTAGATTTAGGCATAGTTTTACTGAGTTTAAGTTTAGCAATTGGGTTAGGTTTAGGCAGAGTTTTACTGAAGTTAAGTTTAGGAATAACAAGGTTAGGTTTAAGCAGTTTTGCTGAGGTTAAGTTTAGGAATAATTTTAGGGTTCGGCATAGTTTTACTGTGGTTACGTATAGGAATAAGTTTAGGTTTAGGCATAGTTTACTGAGGTCACGTTTAGGAATACCAGGTGAATACCGCCGGATTTGCCCGGGGCGACTGTGTTTTGGGGCGAGCGTTTTGGTATTAGTGGTAATCTACCTACATTAGTTTACATGGCCTAAATAATAAACTAAATAATAATAATCCACCAAAACCTATTACGTAGTAGCTACTGTAGGCAGGCTATATTTGCAAAGTACAACAAAGATGCACCTGAGATCTGCAGACTGTTACTTTCGTACTAGTTGGGACACACTTGATGCTCTGTGTGAATCTGGTGATTTCAATCTCTCATTAGATCTGGTTGCTGTTTAAACACGACGAGTAGATTATGTTCTATTCTGTGCGTAATTACGCGTAAATCACTGAACGCACGATCAAGACAAACACAGGCTATATTATTATATTATCTATCAGAGTTTGTGTGAGAAGTTCAACGTAAAACAGCACTTATTTAACAAATAAACAGGTAAAGTAGAAATGAATGCAACTTACATTTTCTCGCGTGATTCTTGCAAGACAAGACAAGACAAAATCGCTGGTTTGCTGAGCCCAGAAAAAAACCCAGGTGTAATTAAATGGAGTTATATTGTCCGTTTCAACAGTTTCCCCAAGTTATATCCGTTCCAGAAATATAAGAGCGATGCGATCAGAAGACGCAAGCATTAACTTTCCTCCAGTCTCAGCAGCACCACGCTGGGTCTGAAGCTCTACTGCACACTAACCACTCTGACAGGATGGATGGAGCTTTTGAAGGCGCGGTGGGCGTTACTGAGCCCGATGGGGGCTGTTCTGATGTCTGATGTAGGCTATGAGGAGGTAGGCTGATGGGGGCTGTCTGTCTGATGTAGGCCAGTGGTTCTCAACCTTTTCAGGCCACGACCCCACAAAATAATCATATTATTTGAACTGGGGACCCCCCCAAAATAATCATAATTTGAACTGGGGACCCCCGACCCCGAGAAGTACTTGGAATGTAGGAGTTGAGGCATTACATTTAGTTTGACTCGGTTCCACAGATACATATTTTGAAAATAGCAGATCTACAAGCTCACAATGGCTCACATCTTGTAGATCAGCTATTTTCAAAAAAATTGCCTCTTTCTTCTTTCTTTTTTTTTTTTACCAGTTTTTATATTTTGTTGATTAATTTTGATGCAGTAATGGTCTTTTTCTTTTCTTTCTTTTTTGTTTTGTTTGTTGAGGTATTAAAAAGGTCTTAAAAGTCCTTAAATGGACACTACACTGCCATCTGGGGACCCTCCGAAATCATGTGAGGACCCCCCTGGGGGTCCCGACCCACAGGGTGAGAACCAGTGATGTGGGCTAAGAGGCGGTAGGCTGATGGGGGCTGTCTGATTTAGGCTATGAGGAGGGTACTGAGTAGGGATGGCCTCTAGTCCGCCCAGCCCAGCATCCTCTTCTCCCATGATCTACTCGACCTTTCAGCTCCGTAACTAACTGTATAATAAGTAGGCTACAAATAGCCAGTGGTGGAATGCAGTGCATTTACTCAAGTAGGACTGGACTTAAGTACAGTAGCTGCAATTCAGAGGTGAATATACTTATACTTGTGTAGGCTATTTCCACTTTGTCAATTACTTCTCTACTCCAATGGTTCCCAAACTGGGGGTCAGGACCCCCGGGGGGAGGCCGAAATGATTTTGGGGGGTTCCAGATGATTAGCTTAATGTGCAACATTGTTTTCTCACTCAACAGTAAATAAACCAACATACAGTGACAATTTAAGGACTTTTAAGACCTTTTAATACTATGTCAAAAGTAACCAACAAACTAAAACATGGTCAAACATTGGCCAAATTGTCAAATATTACCTAAGAAAGAGGATTTTTTTTTGGAAAATAGCCGATCTACAAGCTCACAACGCGAGATGTTGTGAGCTTGTAGATCGACTATCGTTTTCACAATATTTAACCTGGAACCGAGTCAAACTAATTGTAATGCCTACAATTCCAAGTGCTTGTCAGGGTGGGGGGTCCCCAGTTCAAATATTATTATTTTGGGGGTCCCCAGTTCAAATATGATTATTTTGGGGGGTCACAGCCTGAACAGTTTGGGAACCCTTGCTCTACTCCACTGTCATTTCAGAGGGAAACATATTGGTTTACTCCACTAGCATTATTTGACTGCTTTGACTTTAGTTAAATAACTTACTTTGCCAATTAAAATTATTAATGCAATTATAAATTACTAATCAATTATGTATCTTTTCATAGGTTAATCTATAAGCTACCCTGCAGTATATAAAGTCTTTAAAATTAGCTGCAACATTATGATTCTGAAATGGGCATTCTGCATAATAAAATCACTTTTACTTTAGCTATATTTTCAAGAACCAATAATCAGATTCATTGTTTCATCACAGGTTTACAGGTGTAAAGAAGAGGGTGACATTGCACATGCTCCATAAGTTTTGTTGTTTACAGTACGGGAGAAGAAGAAAAAAGGATGGGGAGAAAGGGAGAGAGGGAGAGCAAGAAGACATTTAAAACGGTAAAGAAACATGTCAAAGGGGCAGAATAGAAATAGATATCTACATGATATACACTGTACATGCATATACCAGCAGATACAGTAAGTACATGAGGTTACACAAAGTGGTAACGGCAGGTCCACATAGCAGCAGGTATATGTAGGCTACATGAGATTAGATTTAAGGAGCTAATACTTTTGTACTTTGGCTTGAGTTAGATTTTGAGTCCAGGTCTTTTACTTGTAACAAAGTAATCTTTTATACTTAAAAACAATACAATATAATCATCTCAAGTTCCTCACTTAAACCCCCTCCCCCCCTCTCTCCAGGTCACTGTGATGGGACAGATTTGAGGTGAAGGATGCCACACTCAGGGCACATCCTCAAGTGGAGATTTATACTTCGTCGTACGTCAGAGTCACAAACCGAAAATAGCAGATCTACACGCTCACGACACGTTGCATTCCTGCCGCGCCGTGAGCTTGTAGATCTGCCATTTTTGGCATGCCACACCATTGTATGACTAAGTATAAATCTGGCACCCTGTCAGCTATGTTTATCAGTAGACAGCCATGTGCTTAGCTGATAAAAGCAGACGCCATGCCATAAGAGGCAGCTTTTACGCCTCTCCATCTCCTGTTTCTCCCTCTCTCACTCACAAGCAGCTCCTTTGAAAACAGCTCACCATAACTGGACCCTTTTTACAACAACTGCTTCTTCTCTGCAAACATTTTAAGAAAGCGGGACTGTGTGTCCTTTGAGATTGATTTATGTCCCATCCATCTCAACAAAAGGGAACAATCCAACATGAGAGAGGTTGTCCATGGCGATCCTTAAAATCTCCTTTTCACAAGGGCCCAAGAGACCAGCGTGTTATGCCACTTCGTCATCAAACCACGCAAACGTTTGCGAGCTTATTTGTAATTCACCCTTTTTACATTTTTGACCTTCTCGGGAATGTAACCCGTTAACTTTCCCCCTAAAGCTGTGCTTGTATACGACTGTATGTACAGTACATAGCTGTGGGTCAGCGTGTTTGAAGGGCCATGGTGGGTCAATGTTGACCCAAGGCTGGTGGCTTCACCGACAGACAGGAAGGAGATAAAAGTTTAATCATTCTTCATCACTGCTCGGCCTGCATCAATCCAAGAGCAAAAAAACAAGCTGGTTCACCTTCCTGTGGGCCTTCCTGTGCTGATAAAACCTCCTGTGCTCTGTGACGTCTCACTGTGGACCACAACATGCGTGAAAGTTGTGCACACGCACGCACGCGCACACGCATGCGCACACACACACGCACACGCACACACACACACACACACACACACACACACACACACACACACACACACACACACACACACACACAGTTTCCACAAAGGATCATTTTGATGTTGCAATACATTCAGGAAATTAGCCGCTAGGGACAGTTAAGTGAAAGTACACCACTGTAAATCATTGATACTTCACAAACCTGTGACTCACTGCATTTGAAAGTTATCTGAAGGTCACGCAGTCAATTAGCGACTCCCGCCGGACTGCTCAACCACAGCAATGGAATGGGAACATGATGAAAGATCAACACATTTCTTCAAGCATTAGGCCCTATACGTGCACTGCAAACAACTTGTAAAACGGTGTAACTGTAAACTCCACTGCTCTCTTTTAGGTGCCTCAGGCAGCTTTAGAGCATTTTTTCCCTCCTGAGCTGTCAGGGGCAATTAAGGGGGGTTACGCAAAGCTACAGTTGACAGGGATGTTCACAGCACAACCTGAGTGAAGGGCCTTGCTTTATTCCATCAGCCAAAACCCAGCAGTAAATTCTTGTTCAGTGACTGAGGAAGCCAGGGCCCCTT
Source organism: Gymnoscopelus braueri (assembly GCF_963280865.1). Taxonomy (NCBI): domain Eukaryota; kingdom Metazoa; phylum Chordata; class Actinopteri; order Myctophiformes; family Myctophidae; genus Gymnoscopelus; species Gymnoscopelus braueri. The sequence continues at coordinate 45,689,243 of NC_137607.1, read as the reverse complement.
ACATATCTAAGGGTGGATGGGAGGTGGGCAGGGAGGTGGGGAGGGGTACAAATCTACCAGAGGTAATCCTACCCCCCAGTCGCCCCAGGTGTGCTAAAGCCTACAAAGGATTAGCACAGACTTCCTTCGGGCCAAAGGTTGCCAGCAAGGTTTTCCACTTCTTATTAACGGTGTAGTTTTTGACACTCAATCTCTCCCACCCCCAGACGACCATGCAGGATCCACCGCCATCCCACCCTGCATGCCTGAACTTCCTCATTCCACACACACACGTAGAACAAGGCATTAGTGAAAGTGATACGCACCTATAGAATGTAGAATTGGCGTATATATATACGGGGTCGTGACTTTGGGTAAGTCACCTGTGTGACGTGTACAGTAGCTGGGTTTAAAGGGGACTGAAGGGCCTCACCCGTACAGGGAAACAGTTTCATTAATCCACTCTTGTTTCAAAGAAACACACCCATTCAGCAACCGGTGGTACACCTTGTAGGTAGCATTAGCAAATACGTCTATCTGGAACCCTAATCATTGCACTGGGCGGCACCTGTCAGCGGGGAGTGTTGGGCGGGAGGAGTAGGACGAAGGCGCTACGTCCTCCCGGTGGGGGCTCCTCACTGGCGAGTCAGTAGGATACGACAGCAGTGACAACACAGAAAATATGTGTGGGGAGGAATCAATTGGCATAGTGACTAAATTGGCGAGAAAAGGGGGTAAAAGGCAAAGAAAGAAACTGGGCACGAGCCTGTGCTAATACCGTACATGCAGATGTGGTATGAAATCTAACCACTGCTATCACAAATAATCAACTGATCTCATCTGCCCCAAATGTTAAGCACACATTGTGGGGCTTTTAAACAACACAGAGCCAAAAGCAGATATCACACATAGGGGGAGCCACAAATGCTAACCCCCCCCCCCCCCACACACACACACACACACCAAATTAGGCACAAATGTTCCTGTGCATCATGTGACAGTGCCCGTCTAACAAGATTTTCATTCTTCATATCTTTTGCCTGTAATTAGATTCACTAAGAACTGTGGGCGAGGCCTATATTTCTTAAGAAAACGGCATATATCTTGAACACAACATCCAATCATCCCCATGTTGGAATCGCATGTCTACAGAGCGCACCTCCAAAGGTGCTTTCACTTTTGCCCATAGGGGGCAAATGGACCCCCATAACTCTGACACTCTCAAAGTTATTGGGGTCCTTGAAATTAAAAAGGTTGAGAACCACTGGTATAGCGGCATTCAAGCAACCACTCATGTGGGTAGGCAGTGGGGGGATACGGGAACAAATAACCCAGACCAGTGACAGGATGCACATGGCCCGTAGTAGGATGACTGGCTGGATGCAGGAAATGGAGAGAGAAGAAAAGGAAGGGGGGAGATTTTGGATCACAGCTGTGTTCAGATTGAAAAATTCCTGTTTTGAAGCATGAGGGGAACGTGTTGTTGTTCTTTCCCTGGGTTGGGGGGGGGGGGGGGGGGGGGGGTGCTTTCGGGGCGAGGGTTAAATGCGGCCGTGGTATATTTATTGTCACTGTGCTGTGCTGTGAGCAACTGTTACTGTTCATACCGACCAGCCCCATTGTTGTCATGCTATTCCCAACCCAATTCCAAATCATAATCAATCTCTTCTTCATCAGTAATATCAGACTGGCAACCCTACTGCATACAACAGAAGGCTCTGTATTTTCTTTTTTACCCCTTTTTTCTCCCCAATTTAGTCATTATGCCAATTAATTTCTCCCCACGGACATTTCTGTGTGTTTTCACTGCTGTTGTATCCTACTGGCTCATCACCTGCCACGAGTGAGGAGCAGCGCCTTTGTTCTACTATTGGTGTGTGTGGGTGTGGCCATGCAAACTAGCCTTTACCTGTCTTTTGAAGAAAAAAAAGTGCACAACAGTGCACATGTTGTAACATTAGTTGGCAAGGCCACAACCCCACACATGATATATCATTGGATGGCTGTGCGGTTGTCCTCTGTAAGGAACATCAGGACTCAATTGAGTCACATGCAGTGACCATGCAGTCTTATGCAAAGGTTTAAATGTCATTTAGATAGCATGTTATTTAGACAGATTCCAGGTCCATTTGTTGACCTGGCATCCTATAGTTTGTATAGTTTCAATGTACAAAGTATTAAATATTTTCTTGATATTGTACTGTTTAGACTGATGCTAGGTTATTGGTTTACCTCTCCTAGATTACTGAGGCACTACACTGTCTCTATGCATTTGATGTATGTGTTTACCTTGCTTACTGTAAATCGCTCTGGATTAAGAGCGATAAGAGTGCTAATTTAACACATTGATTGCCTAGATCCAGTTAACTCGTTTTTTCAAATCCATCACTTGATTGCCTAGCCCTAGATCGAGTTAACTTTTTTTTTTGTTTGTTCTTTTTTGTTTTTTTTTGTTTTTTGACCCAAAGACCAAGGAGATATGATTTTTCGAAGATCTAGACTCCCATCCACTTCCTCGTTAACTTAAAACTTAAACATTCTGTATCTCGGCTCCTGAGTACTTTCTTTTTTTCAATTAAAAATCTCTGGCATAAAACTGCAAAAAATCTGAAATAATTCAGGCAGTGAATGTGTTAACTCTGGGTCAGTTTAAAAAAAAACTTTGAGTCAAATTAGTGCTCAGGATTTTGCAGTAGGCTACAGTGCAAGCCTTCGAAAAGTAATTGAGTTTCCCTTCAGACAGTTTAACTCTTACTGTGGAATTCTTTACAGAATGATTTAAAATGATTGTGTAAATATATTTCAGTTCAAGACATTGTATAAATAAAGAATAAATATGAAGATCTACAAGCTCACAACGCATCATGATCGCGATGCGTTGTGAGCTTGTAGATCTGCAATTTTCAGTATTTTTGTCTACGGCACCATTGTACAAGTATAATACAGGGTTGAGTGGCTAATCAGACTAATCGATTTAGTCGATCATACAAATCTATACGAATATTTCGGATCAATTATTTGATTATGAGCAAGATTAAGTGGTTATTGGTTCTGAATATGGGTTAAGGGTGACTGTATCTACTTCACCACAGAACAACTTTTAGTTCTTGTTTTGTCACTTGATCTGCTTTTGTCTTTTAATACTAATGCTTAACTTACAGTACATTCCATTGATTCCTAACACATACTATAAATCAGTCTTAACCACTTTCAGCCTGACCATGCTGAGAGCAAATAGAAGAGGTGTGTTCCCTTTTGAATGCCTCTTCCCATATAGTTCACCAAAAGTTTCCTAACCCACTTCCTCCTCCCATGAGGATTTTATATCATTTAATGAGGGGAAGATTAGTAAAGTGCAAATTATTCTATAGATATTCAATAGATTATTGTCAAGGTACTTTTCAGAGTCGGAAGTGGGGTAAGTCGGTCAAACTCGGTCAAAGTCTTTCACCACGAAGGGAGGGTTGATCAAAAGCTGCGGATGTAACTTTGGATCAGTAGCTTTACTGATAGTTGATCAAACGTAGTAAATGTATTGTCAATACAGAACAAGGGCATGGACAGATTAAGGACTGGGCCAACGGGGCCAGTGACCTATACCAGGAGCCCCTGGGGGCCATTCGTATAAAATTGCTTTAAAGGACATATTAAATATAGGTTAACACTCAAACATGTGGGCCCTCGGCCTATGCATTAGCAAGTCCTCGCCTACATATTGTAGCCGTTAGACTAACTGGACTGACAAACTGAGTATTGTTAAGATTTTGTATTTGTATTTTTTTTTACGTCATGTACCCACACATGCCTTACAGCTCGAGTAGTATATGTGTGTGTGCCCACCCAACTACCTGGGCTGGGGTCTGGGTGGGCCAGGGGCTGAAAGATAATTGAGACCTGGAGTTTGAATCTTTCCCTGGACCGGAGTTTCTAAATGTTTTCATCTCAAGACACAACAGATACAATTTGGTGTCTCCTCAGGATCCAAATGTACAAAAATTAAGCAATACATTATGAATGAATCACCCGATTTCAACTAGGAAAGTATATGTGGCCCTCGGAATCCAAATAGAAACGGTGTGGCTCCATTCTGGATCTCGGACTTCATGTGTTAAGTCATCTATTTATATCTATGACGTATCAGACAAATTCAGCATGATCACAGCCCTTTTGACTTCCATCCATTATAAAATATAAAAGTTCAAACATTTAAAAGAAGTGGTGAGTTGTGAACTTGAATGATCTCCGGGTGTTCAAGTGGTTAAAGAAATGAAAGCGGGTCTTCAGCATACAGTGAAAGACCTTTATATGTTTGTAAGAATGTTTTTCATTATTTTCCATGTCCGTAAGCTTAATTCCCTTCACTCTGTGGACACACTCTGTGTTTGGCTTGGGACGCAGTGGCTTCCTCTCAGTCCTGATGGCTGCTGGACTGGAGGATATCATCCTGGCCCTCGCACCCCCCCAGGGTTATACGGCCACCTGCGTGTGCGTCACACTGTCATGTGCTGTGCCTGTTTCCTCACATTGTGCTGCTGCAGCCCGCTGGCTAAATGCATGACATTGATGGTGAAGTATACCGTCCCCTGGGCTGGCTATATGCAGAGCCTAGTTGGAACTGCAGATCTCAACCTAGCGGTGCCATCATCATCATCCTGTCCTCTCAACCAAGACCTCTCTGAGGCTCTGTGTGCAGAGAGAGGATTGTGAATTTCCACTCAGCTGACATACATACAAACACAACACACACGCTCTATAGAAACTGAAAATGATCACGGTCATATTATCTAATACTATATCTATGTATAACAACAACACCGCCATGAATAAAACCACATCAAAAGAGAGTAAACGGATGTACTAATAGCAGCCAACTAGTTCATGTAATTCTCTGTAGGAAAATTCTCTGTTTTTGTTTAATTCTATCACAGGGGCAGTGGCTCAGGGGGTAGAGCGGCCACTTGGGAATCGGAAGGTCAAGGTTCCCGGTTTGATCCCTGGCCGGCTCCCCCTGGATTAGTGTCAAAGTGTCCTTCAGAAACACACTGAACCTCTAACTGCTCCCGATGAGCAGGTTGCTGCCTTGCATGGTGTCCTCCACCACCGTCGGTGTGTGTGACTGTGCACATAATGGATGAAAGTAATACTCATTATAAAGCGCTTTGGATAAAGGCGCTATATAAAGGCAACCTTCCACACTGAATACATCCATTTTTAGTCATTTCTGTTCTTTTCTGTTTTTCAGTGTTCTATTCGATTGTACTCTATTCTGTTCTCTCATTGTTTGTGCATGGTAGCATACATGAGTGTGGCTCTCGGCATTAGTATGGTGGCCCTGCGCTGCAGATGTGCAGACAGTGCAGCTGTCAGATATACGATCTTGGCGAAGGGGGGAGACGTGGCGTCCATGCAGCCACAGCGTCCAGCAGGACATGAGCACAGCGTTCCTACCGGAGCGTGACAGTTTTACTGCCTGGACACAAAGGGATCCTCTGTGGGGAACAAACCCACCACAACCCACAACCACACGGCACCAAGTGGGCAAGATATGCTCACTGCTTGTTATGCTGGCTGTAATTATTAATGCGGGGGCATGTTGCTTATGATAGGCCATGTGTTTCATCTGAAGCCAAGAACACTCCTACTTAATATGTCCTCGTAGTTAAAGGAATGGTCAGTCACTTAAAAGAGCATTTCAACACTTTAGTCTGAATTACATTATATTGTCGGGCGGAAACCCAAAACCCAAAACTGTTATTTTTCAGGATCCAAATTCAAAAACATCAAAAGTAGCGGATCTACAAGCTCGAAATGCGGCTGTAGATCTGCTACTTTTGATGCTTTTGTGCAACGCTGTAGTATGATCAAGTATCCATAACATAAAAACATTGATCAACTTGAGATATATTCCCAATCCTCAGTGCAGAGCTTGGGGCATTGCCACATTTTTGTTCTTGACTTGAGCTAAATGTACTTGGAATACAAGCCCTCATTATAACTTCAAATTAATTTGTGTAAAATATTACGTACAATTATGCTAGTGAGATTGTTTTTTTGCCAGTGTAGACCCTCACCAATGGGGCGAATAAAGTATGCTAAAAAGGCACAAGGTCATACAACATGTCAAGTTTATTTTACATCATATAGAAATATATTACACTTCTACACGCTGTCTGTCAGAACAATTTTATCACATAAACAAAGCACAACATAAATAAGAGTACAGCAACTGTGACTGCATGCAATTACCACTACCACTGCATGCAATTGCAATTGAGTTGAACAGCTACTGTATGCAATTAAATCCACAAATTGGTAGATAATTAACCATCATGAGAATTAAACATATTTGTTTTGCATTATGCAACAGCCTGGACACTAGCTTCACAAATGCTGCAAACCCGGCCTATACTGTCCTTGAAGAGTACAAGTCAAACACATTTTTGAGATGAAAAGCTGGTACATTCATTTATTTAATTAGAAGTTGTTTTCCTGAAAAAGAAAAAACATATATATAATTTCATTAAGAGAATCTCTAAATTCATGGATCAGTCAAAAATAGTTCTTAATTTACATAGTTTTTCATTTTCTGTACAAAAGATGAAAATAAAGGACGGTACGGTACCTGAAAGTGAACTGATCAAAGCCTGACAGTAACCACAAAAGCTTAGGCGTAAACACAGGGCTCTAATAGCTTACTGGGTGCCCTCCTGTTTTCTCTCTACACTTTAATGTCTTCGTGAAAAATAGTCGATCAACAAGCTTGTATGTTGATCGACCATTTTTTCAAATGTTTGCCCCAGAATATCGATGCTAGTGTTAAAGATTCTAGTAAAAGGCGTGAAGAAACTGAACCATGAGTAGAAGACCAATGCTATCAGGTTAAATGTGATTGTAACGGTACAGTAAGGTCTGTAGCTCTGCCCCATCATATATTGTCACTATTATGTTAACTGCTCTAACAGGAACCTTGTGAGATCATGTTGGGGATTTGTGGGGATTGGGGATTGTGCCCGGGGGTGAAATTTCATTCACACCTAACAGAGGGACAAAGAAGAAGCTTCCAAATGACAGCTATTCAGTAATTGTTGTGTGGGTGACATTAATGTGACAGGCACACTGTGACACACAAGATTAGATGAAACTCTGAAGGATTGGGGGTTTCCTTTGGTACCAAATGTATATTGTTCAATGATATCATCATTACAAACTTAAGACTTAAGCCTGGTATATTAGCTTGGCTAGAATACAAATGTTTTTGAAAATGTTTGAAAGATATTTGAAAAATGTTTAATTGGTAAATACTCTACAAATTATTTGTTTTATATAGGCTATACTGTATATGGCAATACAGACCCACCAGTACCTCATTGGTGTGGTTCACCACTTCCATGAATATTGCACATATCCGACAATACGCTTGTGAAATGCACCAGAATTGCAAACCGATAGTAAATGGATAGATCACCTTTCCTTTAGAGCAATCCCAAAATGAAACGATTCATTAATTCTACCTTTATTTAAACATTAGAAAAACATTAAAACAAAAAACAAAACAAAAAAACACAATAAGATTAAAAGTCACATTCTTAAATTGGCTCAATGACAATAAATAATGTATTTTCCCAAAGCATTTTGCTATATGTGGGGTAGAGCAGAGTTCCTTTTAGGAACGTGGAGTTCAACCCAGTCCTGATACCTGCCAATGTTCCTGTCCAGCAGAGGAGCTTGTTAAGCAGCAGGGCATTATATAGATACAAATATACCAATGCTGGTAAGAGCACATACTGTATACCACATAAGGCTATTAGTCCATTAACATTTGACTTCAGACTCGAGAATCCCCCTCTCTCTCCCTCACAAACTATCAGAAATACTGTAAGCAGAAATGCTGGAGAAAAATAAATAAATATATAAAATAGCTTAATTGATACCCCATCACATGACGGTGTCACCAAGGACAGATTATGGACCAGGTTAATGGGACTCCCGCTGGTAGTCAAGGCCCCTGGGTTGCAAGGCCCATCGTCAAATTGACTAAAACTAGACCTACTCTGGAACGATGCAAGTTGGGATCAATGCAAATTGGGACTACATGCCCACCTGGTTATGCTACCTGGGTATTCAACCCGTTGTACCCGTCAGTCTGTATCCCTTTTATGCCCATATATATATATATAGGGATATCTGTATCTGTCTGTCCTTGTCCCTTTATGCCCATATTATAGAGATCCCTAATGTCATCAGTATATGCCCATATATCGGTTGGATCGGCAGCTCTGGACAACAGACTATCCGAATGACTCGAAGCTCGATGTGATATCAGCTTGAAAATCAGTTATTGTAAGTGACACAATTGTACTACGGAGTATAAATTAGGATTATGGCTCTTGTACCAAGTGATAATTGCAGTCCTTACTCTGTATTCATTCTAATGCTAGCGATCTAGACTAGAAACCAAAACCTATTACTGTTGCACTCTGGGTAAAAACATCATCACAATCGTCTTGGTAGTAAAATCAGTTCATGCCCTTTCCCTCGTATATGATTACAAAGGAAACCATTACCATGAGAATGACACTTATTTATCACCCGATGTGTGTGATGTACACTGGCCTCTACCTTCGACAATTGACAGGTAAACATAGCTGAAAGTAATAAAGTTAAGTTTGAGTGCGTTTTCATTTAGGTGTTACTGTAGCACACAGAAATATTACCTTCAGCTGCGTTTACCTGTCAAAGTGGCCACTGCTTTGTTTTTTGTTTCGTTTTTGAACCATTCAAGACCAGACCCATTGAAAGAGAGTTACATGCTTCATCAACACCCATTACGAGGATTCAATGTATGGCTGGAACTATACAGTAGTGTTTGGAACTATTGGTTGCCCGATGGAAATAAGTTACTTCCGCATTCATCATGTACACACCTACGCATGATGCTAATGCTCTAAACACCATGTACATAGTACATGCTACTACATATCGCTGCTGTTGTTTTTTTGTAAATTAATGTCCTACTTGATTATACTACAGCCTCACACAAAAGCATCAAAAGTAGCAGATATGGCCTGGACCGCAGACCACCCAAAAGAGACGATATGCTATTTGCATTTAATGCTCTGATGAAGGCTCTTAGCCGAAACGCGTGAAAATGTGAGTACTTTGTCCTCCAGTGATTTGAAATTTGAGATGTGCTACCTTTTGGGGATTTTTTTGTATTCCTGTTTTTGATATTTATCTCTATCCTCTCTTCTCACGCAAAATTACAAAATGATGGCGCACGCACAGGGGACAAAACCCCCACTTCTTTACACCTGTAAACCTGTGATGTGACAATAAAGTTGATTCTAATTCTTCTCATTGTTGTCGTTTTCTCTGAGCACACCAAAAGAAATTACAAATCAACAGTAAGATGCTTTTGGCAATAAATCATTGAATATTATGTTGTTGCTGTCGGGCATATTTTCGCAAATTAATGCCCTACTTGACCATACTACAGCGTCACACAAAGTATCAAAAGTAGCAGATCCACAAGCTCGAAAGCTTGTACTTTTTTCTTCTTTTGATCCTGAAAAGTAACAGTTTTGAACATACCGTATGAGGTTTCCACCCGACAGAGACAATATAATATGAACATTCTTTGTTTACAACTAAAGTCTATGGGAGTGTCGTAACTCTCTCAATAGGTCTGTGTCAAGACTATTGTGATTGTAATTGATGTATTGACATATCATCGATAAAGAAGGACAGGACAGAAGAAAGAGGTGGGGGGGGGGGGGTGCTTGTTGTTGCTTATTGGCCTAGTCGTCTTATATTACAGAAAAAAACTCTGTGTTGACGTTGAAAAGGATTGAGTGCAAGGGGGAGGGGTGTGTGTGTATGTGTGTGTGTATTTGCATTACTATACTTGTGAGGACCAAATATCCCCACAAGTATAGTAGAATTAGATATTGTGAAGAACATTTTTCTTTTAGGAAAAGATTCAGGTTTGGGATTAAGGTTAGGATAATACATTTAGAGGTCAGGTTTAGGGGTTGGAGTTATGCCTTTAGTTGTCTGCGGGTGTGTTGCACACCGAAAATAGCCAGCCTACAAGCTCGCAGCGCGATGCGTTGCAAGCTTGTAGATTGGCTATTTTTGGTGTTAGTGTTAGGACCCCAAAAGGACAAAAAAAAAAGAGGGGAAAAAAACCATTCATAAAATTGTCTTCCTAAAATATCATCGTCCTCACAAGTATAGTAATACAAAACGTGTGTGTGTGCATGTGTGTGTGGTGGGGCACACTTGGAGCCACAATCCGTTGCATTGTTCCCCCTCCTCCTCCCCCTCCACCTCCTCGTCCTCCCTGCTCCACTCCTCACTCCTCTCTGGTGTCCTACCATGCGTCTATATCTCTCTGTCTTCCCCTGACCCTGATCACTAAACTGGAAGAGAGGATGAAGTTTCAGGAAGCTTCAGAGTGAGATATGGTCCGTCTGTGGTGACAGCCCACTCCTCTTCACTTCCTCTGTGACTGGCTGCCTGGAAGAGATGATGTGGGTAAAGGGGGGGGGGGGTGCATATCGGGTTAGGAAGAGAAGGTGACACAATTTAGATTTCCATCAAATGATTGCATGGAATGAAACTTGCCAACTTGTCAGTGCTCCCATGTACTGTGAATGCATACTGTATGTGCATGTACTATCGTTGTTGTCTGGCAGAAAAACCTCTTATCTCTATATTTTACCTGTTGTGTTTTTCCGTAAATTAACGCCCTACTTGATCATCCTAAAGCGTCACACAAAAGCATTAAAAAAAATCACATCTGTGAGCTCTAAACACGGCGCGAAGCAACACGTTTTGAGCTTGTCGATCTGCTACTTTTGCTATTTTTTTATTTGAATCCTGAAAAGTATCAGTTTTGGAGATAAGAGGTTTTCACCCGACAGAGACGATATGATATAAATGATACAAATTCAGGCACCAGAGACAGCACAGCAGTTAAGGTACAGATACAGAGTGACTGTACTGTGAGATACAGTCATGTCAGGAAGGAACAATCAACCATCAATAATGTAGGCTACGTATATGAAAATGATATGAAAGATACAACCTATACATTAGCTGGCATTATGCTTCACTATATCACAGCGCATTCCATCTCTACAATCACAGGTTGGTGAGTGTCACATGTAAACTTGACAAAAAGGTTTGGCACAAAAACCAAAAAGAATAAACTAGGAGCTAAGAAGTTGGACTAAACCACCTGGATCACCAGGAGGTTGAAGGAATTCATCAGTTTGAGGAGGAATGTGTCTTATCAGTGAGATCTTAGCCCCGCGGGTGTGAGATAACCCTTGCTGAGAACTGCCCTAAATACATGACAAAAGGGAAGAAATCGCAGCCAGAGGGCTTAACGAATGACACCCACTGCATGAAGTAACCCCTCAGGGAGGAACAGAGAGACGAGACGAGAGGCGGTGAGCCGGGCTGAGCCGCACCACCGTAAAGAGAGGAAACCAAAAACAACTAAGCCATCATTTGCGTCATCACATCTCCTCATCGTCATAACCTGTGTCAGTTACCTTATGTGGACTATGCGGACACTTTGCACCTTAAAGGAGTAGTTCACACAAAAAATTACTTATTTTCAATCAATTACATACCCCATGAAGCCTTGAATTCATGTAGATTTTTTAGTTTTTGTCTCATCCCTGAGCCAATAATTTGATGCCCAGGTCATCAGTCAATAGGAGACTCCGTCGGTCATCAAATTATTGGCTTAGGAATGCGAGAAAAACTAAAAAATCTCCATGAACTCAAGGCTTCATGGGGTGTGTAATTGATAGAAAATAAGTATTTTTTTGGGTGAACTACTCCTTTAATCCCATGTACAACGCGCTTTTTTTGGTTTTGTTTTTCTCGCACCTTAACTAACGTCCATATCATATCATGTACAGTGTATATCTGCTCCTATGCTCACACGTACCTTTATGTCTTACCTCCGGTACTTACCGCACCGGATAGATATACGGTACTATGTGTAAATATGTAGATAATTTGTTTGTTTTTATTGATCTCTCTCCCCCTCTTCCCCTTGCCTCTCCCTTCTTCTTCTTCTCTTTCTCTGATGGAAATAACAAAAAACGATGGAGCTTGCACCCACTGTTTTACACCTGTAAACCTGTGATGTGACAATAAAGTTGATTCTGATTCTAACCAATATGGGACACAGCGACGACAACCCCCCTCCAGTCATTATTACTCCAGCATTCTTCCAGACGCTCAGGTGAACAGATCACAATGGGATCTGTCATCGTCAGAAGACACACAGAGCCCAGAGGGAGGTGGATGGATAACACCCGCTGTCATCACACCAGCATTCCACCATCTCTCTTCTCTTAGCTTCTGGGTGGGTGGTCGAGTAGTTGACTTCACAGACCCCTCCTCCTTCTCTGAGGATTCAGCGTGGATGTATTTAACCAAAACAGAACAGGGACCACTGAGGGTGGTAGAGCAGTGATTCTCCACCTTTTTCATTTCAAGGAGATAAGAGGTTTCTGGCCAACAACAACAACGATATGCCTTATAGGCCAGTGGCTCTCAACCTTTTCAAGGTGCAACGCCCCGAAAATAATCATATTTGAACAGGGGACGCCCCAAAATAATCATATTTGAACTGGGGACGCCCCACCCTGACAAGCACATGGAATCGTAGGAGTTGACGCAATTATTTGAGCTAATCATACTTCTTCATTATCGTTAGAATCATTTCCATTCAGCTGTATAAAAGACAGACAGATGATATTAACCCATTGAGACCTGAGGCCGATTCTAAAAACGCCTTCTAAAATCTAACCTAAGTTTTCTGAAAACATATGAAATACAAAATGATGTTGGTATATGCATAGCAACAACTAATGAGACACAGAGGTGGCTCCCGGATTCAGAGGTATAACAACGTATAGGTGGCAGCAGGTCTAAATGGGTTAACACAAATGGCATGTTTTCATAATTATTTCCACGCCATAGTCATCTAAATTTTGGGGCATTTTGCTAAATTGAAAAATCTTCAAAAGAATCTCTTCAAATGTTTTGAAAAAAATAAAAGTTTTTATTTTATTTTATACAAATCTTCTCTTCTGGGGGTCCCTCCCTGGCATAAACTATTCTCAGATAGGGGTCTGCGGCCAAATACATATCAATTTGGAGGTCCTTGACAACCACTGCGCTATGACACAACTTCCTGTGATCACTATGACTGCATCTTAAAACTGTAAAGACGCCAGGCGGGTAAATAAAATAAAAAACCAGCAGGATGCAGGGGCTTCAGGCAGCCATTAGGCCTCATAACATAACATAACAGGCTTTCCAGTCAGGTCAGGCTGGCAGAGCGGCCGGAGGTAATAACCCATCAAATGCAATTAAGACTCATGGAGAGAGAGCGAGAGCAGATGATGATGGAGAGAGAGCGAGAGCAGATGATGATAAGGGGACCGGGCTGCGCAATCGAACCATCTAGCCAGCAGCACTCACAAGTTCCAGATGTAAGATGTTACCATTAACAATCAAAGAAAAGCTGCGAGTCCAGTGAGGGATGCATACTACAGACTGACATCTACTGTTAAGTGTTAACCCATTAACTCATTCAGTGCCAATGAAATAAAAAAATAATTGCAGTATAATCGATCCCCTGGTGGGTGCTAATCACTGAGGGTTGCACTGTGTGGTTTCACAAATGTCAACGAGGTCATTGGACCTTGTTGACATTAATTGTCTGCCTTTTGAAAATAACATAATAACATTGAAAAATACATAGTACAAAAAAAAAGTGCTCAGGAGCCGAGATACAGCCTTTTTCAGTAATAAGTTAAACAAGAAGTGAATGGAGCAGCAAATCTTCAAATGATGATGAAAAAAAAAAAAAGCCTAATATCTCCTCTGGCCAAAGGGAGGGATTCCCTCTTGGCCTATCTGTAGATGTTTGTTTTCATACAAATGTGGTTATCAGTAACCTTTACTAGGAATGTAATAATTATAACTATAAAAACAACAACACACAAATCGAATCAATTCTAAATGACCCCAAGCATATTTTTCTGCATTATGTTCTGTAAAATCCCAGTATTTGGTAACCCAAAACAAGTGAGTCATGTTACATGAATGCATTTGATACTTATTTTAACAGATACCACTGCTTATCTTTCCAGTACAAAAGACTTCCTGGTAAGGGACAGCACCTTTCTGGTAACAAGGTGCAAATGTTGGTAAGGAACAACACCTTTCTCGTAACAAAGTACAAATGTTGGTAAGGAACAGCACCTTTCTCGTAACAAAGTACAAATGTTGGTAAGGAACAGCACCTTTCTCGTAACAAAGTACAAATGTTGGTAAGGAACAACACCTTTCTCGTAACAAAGTACAAATGTTGGTAAGGAACAACACCTTTCTCGTAACAAAGTACAAATGTTGGTAAGGAACAGCACCTTTCTCGTAACAAAGTACAAATGTTGGTAAGGAACAGCACCTTTCTCGTAACAAAGTACAAATGTTGGTAAGGAACAACACCTTTCTCGTAACAAAGTACAAATGTTGGTAAGGAACAACACCTTTCTCGTAACAAAGTACAAATGTTGGTAAGGAACAACACCTTTCTCGTAACAAAGTACAAATGTTGGTAAGGAACAGCACCTTTCTGGTAACAAGGTGCAAATGCTCATGTGGCGATGCGTGTAGATGGACTACCGGTATTCGTATTCGCCCCCAAACGCCACAATGCAAACAATAATGTTTGCATCTCTGCTTGCATTGACATCTACAGTATGTAATATCTGGGTTTTAGTGCGAACACAGTCCTATTGATGTCCATTATAAATGTTAAATATTTCAAAAAGTATAAACTATGTGTGGTTATCACGGTTATCATCTATGGTCCAGTAGGTCCCTACTGGCCTACCAGGAGGCTCTGGTAGGCCGTTATCAGCCTTAACGCATGTGCTGTCACGTGACCTGTCCAAGTCCCAGAAAAGACGCGCTGTGATTGGCTGTCTTGTGGCTTCTGACGGCGCGCCTCCATCGTGATTCGATCCCAGGAGGTTGTGGCTGAAAATCTAATGATTAGCGAGGTACGCCGCCGAGGCAGGTGCTGGAATGGGGCTTCGTACTGTATTTCATTGTGACTCCGTCCCCTGACAGCACATGAGGTAACATTGAATCACCCATAGAATGGCTGATAACAGCCTACCAGAGCCTCCTGGTAGACCAGTAGAGACCTACTGGGACCATAGCTATGCGATGATAAGGGTGATAACAGCCCATTCAATGGGATGATTTCTAGGTAGTTCTAAGTATCGGGTGCAGCGATATGAAAGTCAAGAAACCTGGTTGTGCATCATCACGCTTTAAGGGCCAGGGCGCCATACAAGCTAGGACCGCCGCAGGGCGAAACTAGTCCGGCATTTGTTCCCCAAAACAAGTGAATGATGTTGGAACCTGCTAGACAACATTATTAATCATTATTAGACAATGATACTGTCCTTTATGTTACCAGTGCTCTTGTTTCCACGCACAAAAGACTGCACCATTCTGGCAACGAGGGCTGAAGGTTTGGTAAGGAACAGGGGACCACAGATAGGTTGTGTTTGTGTGTGTGTGAGAGAGAGAGAGAGAGAGCAAAAGAGAGACAGACAGACAGAGAGAATGGTATAATGGGGTAGTAGGTGCAGTTCCCTGAGGTGAACTTCAGGTGAACTTCAAAACAAACAAAAGGTAAACAGACATGCATATTACATAATAATTATTATACAATTATATTCAGAGGAAATCTGATCCAGGGCTTTATTTGGACCTTAACCCATTCAATCCGGGAACGCATCGTTGTCATTTTAGCTATAACCATTATTGTATACTTTGGCTATTCAAAAATAGCAGATATACAAGCTCATAGCGTGGCACCGAGTGTCGCGCTATGAGCTTGTATATCTGCTATTTCTTTGAAAAATCATGACAATTTGTGCAAATCTTTGAAAATATGTATATTATTTGTAACTCAAATCTATATTATTTGTAACTCAAATCTTTGCTTCGGGGGTCCCTGGAACTAAACATTTTGAGATGGGGGTCGGCGGCCTTGACATGAAAACGTTTGAGCACCACTGATATAGAAACATACGTTTTTCAGAAACCTGTTAGATTTAGAAGACATTTAATGTGTGTTCGGATTGAATGGGTTAATACTACTGAACAACACTGCTGTCTCATGGGGTTGGCAGGGCTGGCAGACACAGGTGTACTAGTAGAGCCAGTACATTTCACTTCAGCCGAACATCGCTTGGACTAAAGTCCTTGTTACGTGTGCACAGCCCCAGCAGACATATAGAGGCTATTACTTTACGTCTCTGTGGAAACCTCATTATGTCCAAACTGTTACTGTTCAGGGTTCAAATTATCAGCTTGTAGATCTACTACTTTTGTGTGATGCTGTTGTATGATCAAGTAGGGCATTAATTTTTACCTTAAATTCAGAGGAAATTTGATCCAGTGCTTTATTATTTGGACCTTACTACTACTGAACAACGCTGCTGTCCCATGGGGTTGGCAGGGCTGGCAGACACAGGTGTACAAGCAGCGCCAGTACATTTTGCTTTAGCTGAACGTCAACTGATATTCCATTGGGGTGAAAGAGAGAAATTGGAATGAATCGTAGCCAGAAAACAAGAAACATGCCAGACAAAGATAGAAACGGGGGTGAAAAGCGGCCTGACAGAAACGAGACAATACTACAGATGCAGGGCAGTGAACTGGCTTTTGTTGTCGTCTGCTGGCCAAAGCAGCAGGCGATCTCAAAATTCACAATCCACTTGAGCAGGTTTCAATAGACTACTACGGTTGTAGAATATAAAACTGCTTCTAAATCGTGTTTGGCAATCTGCTTTTTAAAGGATTATCGCCAGCCATGAGCCAAATCCTGGTTACTTCTGACTATCCGCCAAAGTGGCTAAGTGAGTAGATAAACACAGCCAAAATTTGCCAGGATGTAGTTGCGGTTGTGGTCTTAAAAAAAAAGATGCTAAAATGACCTACTTCCAGTAGAGTAGTGGAGTTACAATAGGGGATAATAGCTTAACACCAATTTCCAGTAGCATGTGGAAGTTAAACTTTTCCTTTTTTCCTTTTTTAAATCTAGCAACTTAGGGTAGTTATGTTACTTAAATATTTGGGTAGCTTGTTACTTAAAGGGTCTACACCATGAAAATTTAAAAAAAAAAAAAAATGCAGTCATTCCTTCTCATTTCATGGATTTCCAGAATGGGCGTGTCTGAACAGGCGATCTCAGAATGGAAATGTTTATGATGTCACAAACATTAATGATGGCAAACCCAATGTTAAATGAAAAGTGCCCGAATCGCTCCGAAACTTTTTCTACCCCCCCTAAGTGGGGGTCTACGAACAAATACTTCGGGCTCGGATTTTGGCTCCGCCCCCCGGAAGTGGGTGAAACAGGCACCTCAAACACTTGGTGGAATTGTTCAAAAATGTTCAAAGTGGTTTTTTTTCGATTTTGTATTTTTCTTAGATGCTTCTTTTTATGCAGAAATTTCCCTTTTTTTTTTTTTTTTTAATAATTGTTTTTAATATATTTTTTTATTAACAGACAGAATTGCTCAGTAGCCCCCCCCCTGCCCAAGAGGACCATATGATATTAAATATCAAATATTTTTTTTAAATTCATGGTGTAGATCCTTTAAATATTTGGGTAGCTTGTTACATGTACACAGCCCTTGCAGCATAAAGAGACTATTACTTTTCGTCTCTGTCGGGTGGAAAACTTTTTCTTTTTTTTTATATATATACTTTTGTGTGACGCTGTAGTATGATCTTTA
The DNA here is from genome assembly GCF_963280865.1 of Gymnoscopelus braueri. NCBI lineage: Eukaryota > Metazoa > Chordata > Actinopteri > Myctophiformes > Myctophidae > Gymnoscopelus > Gymnoscopelus braueri. The sequence continues at coordinate 45,671,406 of NC_137607.1, read as the reverse complement.
ATTTACGAAAACAATTTTTTTCAAGTTTTCAAGTTTCAAGTTAAAATATGGTCGTCTGGTACAGTAAATTTTTTGACTCACTTTGTCCACTGGTAGAGTAAATTTTTAGACTCACTTTGTCCTCTGGTAGAGTTAATTTTTAGACTCACGTTGTCCTCTGGTAGAGTACATTTTTAGACTCACTTTGTCCTCTGGTAGAGTACATTTTTAGACTCACTTTGTCCTCTGGTAGAGTACATTTTTAGACTCACTTTGTCCTCCGGTAGAGTAAATTTTTAGACTCACTTTGTCCTCTGGTAGAGTTAACTGAGGTGGGCCGGCTGGTGTGCTGCGGCTCACTGTGTGAGAACTGCGGGGCGAGTGGCGGGCATCGACCCCTCCGAGCGCTGCTGCTCTGTCCGCCGTTCTGCTCCACTGCTGCGTCGTCGGGCTCCGGCGATCGTGGAATCTTTGGACGGCTTGCAAAGGACTCTTGACTATTAATGAGGACAGAAAGAAGAAGATTATTATTTTTTTTTTCAATAGTAAGTGGGTCGACAGTAAGTCATACTGCGTGCAGTTTGTGAACGAAGCCGCACAAATCACAATGCAATGGTCTCCAATTCCACTTCATCGGGGCATTTAAAGTGACCACAGGAAGTGTTTGTAGAGCTCAAGCATTTATGAGCTCTGATTAGTTTACTTTAGAGTTGCAGACCAGTGGTTAACAACCTTTTCTGGATCAGAACAAGAAAAATAAATACCATGATAATAATTTTTTTCTTTACATCATTATTATTATTTTTATATAATCAATTATCAATCTTAGCGTTTTGCAAATTATTTGGGGGCCCAACTTGCAATATCCTCACACATCAGTGGACCCACAAGGTTGGATTGGCTGGTGTAAACATTTCAAAACGTCACCACTGTGTCGTATAAAAAGCCAAAAATATTCTGACTCTGTCTGCATCCCAGGTCAGTGAAACCCATGATTCTGATGATTATCCAAATGTTATTGCATTTTCTTTTTTTTTATTGATTATTTTTTTATATTAATTCCAAATTAAATTGATTAATAACAGAAACATGCTTTTTGATTCAGGTATGGTCATATTTGTCAACACTTATTTTGGTTACTTTTTTGTTGTTCCAAGTCTCATTTGATTACAGATAGCCGGTTCTGTATGGCTTACAACCCAGAGAGAGGAAATCACTGCCTGAAACAGGATTATTATCTCTGGATCCATGCAGCCTGGCTGGACTATAGGATAGAATTCTGTCAGTTCATCTCCTGTACACCGTCTCCATCTCAGCTCCCCTGGGAGACTGGACTTCCCACTCTCATTTGAAAAGATAACAGCAGAATAGAAGGGTTCATGTTCCTCATATGGTTCAAGAGAATCTTTTCTTCGTCCAAGTTCTTTGAGGAGCGACAAATGGTTATTTGGGGGCACCTTTAACCACTTAAACCATGTCTTAACACCTTTACCGCCGGGCCCGTAGTTCTACGGGCCGTTAAATCCAACGGTTAAGCGCCGAGCCCGTAGTCCTACGGGCTGCGGTCTTTTCGCGCATGCGCGGTCCGGGTGCACTTTCGGAATTTTTTTGATCCACTTCCGTTTCCGGTTTGATGACAGGAAATAGAATTATTTGGGATCCGGTTTCGACGATCACGCCCGCTCCCATTCTACAGACGAAACTGAAACTCAATTCTCTTCCTGTAGTTTTTTCTCCTCGCATTTCACTGTTTAACGTAATCCGCTCTAACTCAAACATGGATGCCCCGTTTGACACGTGGTTTTCACTGGGAGATACAAGGAGATCTCGCGGATGTAAACAGACCGTTCACGGCTCAATCTTAAGGATTTTAACAAGATCTATGGCGACATGAAAAAAACAACAAAAACACCTTGGCACTGGTGAGTACATTATGAGATTAACCTCTGGCGGTGGATGTGTTAATAGGCGAACATTCGCTGAAACTAGCAGATCTCGAGATTTGGGGTAGAGGGGAAAAAAGGAGCGGGCCTAGTACAGACCCCTTGGGGACACTGTTCAATGAAGTATATATATAGGGTTTAAGTGCTTAAGAAGGGTTCTTTATAGAAACATTAAAATAATGATTAAATAGTTATTCTATCAACAGCATAGCATCACAGAAGAACCAGTTTGGGTTCCAGTTGGCTGCCTGGCACCTTTATTTTTCTGTGTGTAAGGAGATTACATTAACCTTGAACGGACTTCTCAGACCCAACATTTGATAGCAGCCGGCTCACTCGTTTTCAGCTGATATGGTCCATTTCTGGGGACACAATACCCAGACGCACACGCATGTCATCAATACTTCCCAGTCACCCAGTATTCCCTAAAGCCTATGGCAGGCATATCCAGTTATTAGAACATGGATATTTATAAAAATATGAATGAATATTAGGTATCGGTCGTCGTGAGCACGATGCCTAAAACAGGATGTATAAAAAGACATTACAAAAACTGCAGACTTAGCAGTTCTAGGGGGGGGGGGGGACTGGATTGTGTTGGATTGTGGGGAGGAGGACAAGGTCCCTCGGCCACCAATCCCAAACTCCCAAGAACACATTCTGCCAATGCCCTTATCGGGCTGGAGGAAGTGACCCACTTCCCACAGAGCAATTCTATACGACATGTCTTGGGTCTTCCATATCCCCACTTGGGGTGCAACAGTTAATCAAACTGATCGATTTAATTATTTAATAAAGTCACCTATTGATGATCTATCCCTATTTTGGGCATGTCATTATAGGCAGACAATAATTGCTTGTGAGCATGTAAATCTGCTATTTTCACTATTTGTGCAACGCACCATTGTGCAACAAATATAAAATAAAGCTTAACACATTGAATGCCAAAAACGGTCCGGACCGTTTTTGAGGGTCCAAACGAGAAGTGCCGAAAACGGTCCGGACCGTTTTTGACCCAATTCTATTTTTATACATGTGGGCCACGTGGGGCGCTAAAACGAAACTTTGACATCACCCAAGCAGTTTCTGAGAAGAAGAGGCTGGATGAGGCTCCATGTCAAAAATCCTTCCGGTCGGCGTTTTCAATGTTATCTCCTTGATTAAAAGCTTAATATCTCCATTTCTTTTTAATGTGGTGGAAACGAGCCGTTTTCGATCGGCGATCACGCTGCAATGGAGGGTCGCGTTGGAAATATTATTGTTCCAGGCGTTAGTCGGGACCCTCCGCCGTCTCGCACGCACGCTTTTGTTTACATGCATTTCCGCGTCGGGGCTTCTCACAGCACGAAATGTATAACGCAAGTGGATGGAAGAAATGCTGGCACTCAACGTATAATATTTTAATAAACCTCTGGCACCCAATGTGTTAAGTGGTAATCGATTAATTGAAATATAAAAAAAATTTACAACAAAAAAAGTGTGAATCGATTAATCAATTAATAAAAAAAAGTCATCAATCGAATAACTGCTGAGAAAATAATTGATAGTTTCAGCCCTAATCCGCACTGATCCAACGTATTCAAGACTAGAAAATCTTTTTTTTTTTTTTTTTAAGATTTCTTTGGGGCTTTTTATGCCTTTATTTTTAGAGATGGATAGGGAAAGTAGGCTGACAGGAAATGGGGAAAGAGATGGGGGGTGGGTGACACGCAGCAAAGGTCGTCGGGAACGGGAGTCGAACCTGCGACACGCTGTCAGGCTGGCATTGCAGCCTAGGGTGCCTGGACCGTCATGCTACGGGCCCAGGCCGAAAAGCTTTTTTTTTTGGTATGCCACTTGAGACAGGGTAGTGTAAAACTGACTGCCATGGCACTTCAGATATGTTACATTCTTTTAAATTGAGAAACACAAATCCTAATCGTTTCTGATGCCTTCCAACTACAAACAGCCCTTCTACCGTTGCACTTGACCGCTGTTTGTCTCAAGTTGATACTGTAATGTTGACTTGTTGAAGTCACAATATGCAGCTACATGACTGTGAACACTGATTGCATACAGTAGGTCCTGATAAGTTACTGCTACAATGAGCCATTATTTGACTATCTTGACGACACTGGTATCAGCAAATAAAGGAAGATTTCGCTTTTTAACATCTACGATATTTGATATGTATTTTATTAGACAAGCCACCAATAAAAATAAATAAATGAAATAAAAGAAATGAAAAAAGTAATTGGAAAAACCACGGCCCCCTCACGTATTAGAAGGACAATATCAGTCACCAGAATCAAGGACGGGTGTTTTCGATGAATCGCGGTTAAAATGGAGTTTGAAGTTACAATGGGTTTCTATAGGAAGGGGGCGTGTCTGATCAAATATCTACTGTAAATACTGAATCAAGCAACTTAAAAACTGTCCGGGGTGCTCACAAAAGCCAGAGTAGACATTAAAATGACCCCAAACATGTTTGAAAGTGAATTATCCCTTCAAGTGTCCCAAATTTTAACCACTTCCAACCTGGTGTTTCTATCTTGGGTATGTCATTATAGGCACAAAAACAAAAAAAGTTAAAGATTTTTTGGTTTTTTGTTTGTTTTTTACTTTAATTATGACAAAATTATTAGGTGATTGGTGGGTGGGTTGAAAAAGAAAAAAAAAGAAAGTACGATCATCATGCATTAATTGTACATTACATTGATACTTTTGTACCTTGAAACTTTAATAAAATCGAAGTTTTTCAAACTTTTTATATTTCCATCAGCAATCGGTAGTCTAAGACTCTACCAAAATGGGGATTGGCGTGGGAGCCAGACATGTGTCATGGGCCTTGAGACTCTAATCATTGCGTTGTCTCTGTGTTTGTGTCCTAGCGCTATGGGTCATGTTTGCGCTGCCAAGTGAAATGTTTTACTGGTCGCTACTTCACTTGAGTTATAGGAGGGCTTGACAACACCGCTGAATAGGGCTGAACGACAAGGGCCGAGTCTGGTGTTTTAACCCATGAAGACCGGGAAAGCATCCTTGTCATTTTAGATTTCTTTGGCTATTCACAAATAGCAGATATACAAGCTCATAGCGTGGCACGAGTGCCGCGCTATGAGCTTGTAGATCTGCTATTTTAGAAAAATCGTCAAAATTTGTGCAAATCTTTGAATATATATTTTTTAAACAGCGAACATTTGTAACTCAAATCTTTGCTTCTGGGGGTCCCTGGATCAAAATATTTTGAGATTGGGGTCCGCAGCCTTGACATGAAAAAGTTTGAGAACCACTGATATAGCAACATAAGTTAAAAAAAAAATGTTAGCATTTAGAGGACATTTGTAAAATCGACCTCAGGTCTTAACGGGTTAAACAAGTAAACAACTCCATACAAGTGACAAGTTCACTAGGCTACAATCTTGTGTCGCTTGGGCACTTTGAAGCCCCAATGAAAAACAAAAACAAACAACAAAAAACACCACTTGGTAGGTGTGAAGATGTGTCATTGAATGAGTATGAGGCCAAGAGCTGCCGGTAAAAGGAAGTCAGTCTCCTCTGTCGACATGGGTTTAAGTAAACACGGGTAAACAGCAGCAAGATTTGTGAACGGTTGCGATAAAAGAAGGTTAGCCGATGGAATAACAACCACCCTAAGGACTACTAACCATTGTGTTTTCCTGCACTATCTGCACCAAGTGGATCTCTTACACAGACCTACTGCAAATATAAACGGAGCTGTTACCGTTTAAACATTTTTAATGGTTTTGGGGAAAATGCTGCTAATTGTCCCAAAAGTGACTGCTTGTTTCAAAAAGCTTTATAGCCCTGCAGAATTTTTTTTCTTAAATTGTTTTTATTATGTTTTGACACTTGCTTTGGCAATGTAAAGGGGTCTGTTTTCTCATGCAAATAAAGCTCCTTTGAATTGAATTGTTGGACCAAAAAAATAGAAAAAACACCTGTTTCCATATTTGCCAAACGTGGGACGTGACCTGAATGGATATGACTGACCTCACCCTGCCAGCCTCTCTCCTTCCTGGCAAAAACACTGTGTGATTTAGATAGTGTATTTTATTAAGGGTTGTTTTCGTTGCTGTCGGGCAGAAACCTCTCATCTCCATGTTCAACTTTTTGTGTTTTTTCGTAAATACTACAGCGTCTCACAAAAGCATCAAACACAGCAGATCCACAAGCTCGAAACACGGCGCAAAGTGAAGCGTTTTGAGCTTGTCGATCTGCTATTTTTGAATTTGGACATATGAGGTTTCCACCTCACAGATGCGTAAAAAATAAAAAAAAACTATTTTAACACATTGAATGCCAAAAACGGTCCGGACCGTTTTTGAGGGTCCAAACGAGAAGTGCCGAAAACGGTCCGGACCGTTTTTGACCCAATTCTATTTTTATACGAGTGGCCCACGTGGGGCGCTAAAACGAAACTTTGACATCACCCAAGGAGTTTCTGAGAAGAAGAGGCTGGATGAGGCTCCATGTCAAAAATCCTTCCGGTCGGCGTTTTCAATGTTATCTCCTTGACTAAAAGCTTAATATCTCCATTTCTTTTTAATGTGGTGGAAACGAGCCGTTTCCGATCGGCGATCACGCTGCAATGGAGGATCGCGTTGGAAATATTATTGTTCCAGGCGTTAGTCGGGACCCTCCGCCGTCTCGCACGCACGCTTTGTTTACATGCACTTCCGCGTCGGGGCTTCTGCAGCACGAAACGTATAACGCAAGTGGATGGAAGAAATGCAGGCACTCAACGTATAATATTTTAATAAACCTCTGGCACCCAATGTGTTAAGTGTGATGTCAAATGTGATGCCAAAGGCTTTTGTTGTTTGTGTGAGGCAGTGTTGATTTTGACAGCAAATTATGATTTAGCTTTAGTCATAGTCGTTTGAATAAAATTCCAGTTAGTTTTAGTCACATTTTAGTCATCTGAAATGTTTTAGTTTTTGTCTAGTTTCAGTCGACTAAATAACATAAGATTATAGTCGACTAAATTTACAGTTGATTTAGTCGACTAAAATGTATTTTGGCGGTGCCTTGATGGCGTCGTAATGGCTGATTTTACACTTGGTTGAATGCTGAAAATAGCCGATCTACAAGCCTACAACGCGTCGCAGCGCGACGCGTTGTGAGTTGTAGATCTGCTATTTTCAGAGCGCAGCACACAAGCGCAACCAAACATAAAATGACTTGTCTTAGTTCTACTGGATCTCTTCTCCACTGGTCCCTCCCTAACATTTTAGTCTAGTTTTTATTGACGAAATTGTCAATATATTTAGTCTTAGTTTTAGTCATCATAGCTTAGTTTTTATTTAGTATTTATTTAGTATTCGTCAGTGAAAAAAGGTAGTCGACGAACATTTTTCGTCATAGTTTTAGTCGACGAAATAAACACTGATGTGAGGACCAAAATGGAAATAATACTTTATAGTATTTTATATCCTCAAACTGTGTTAAACAGTACGATTTGTAATCTGTTGCTTTTAAACTAAACTAAACTCAACTCAACTCGGGGACATTTTCAGATGGAGGGGTCTGTGGCCGAATATATCAATTTGTGGGGGGGGGGGGGTCCTTGGCACGAAAAAGTTTGAGAACTAACTGCTCTAGTCTAAACACACCCGGGGTGAACTGAGGCAACCCAATGTCAGAGCGAGCCAGAAGAGTGTTTGTTAAAGAACCAACTGTGATCCAGGGGGGACTTGGCTGTGCTTTCCTGGGGACTCATTACAGTCTGGGGACCATTTCAGGAGGAGTCAAGCTCCTCTGGGATTTGGGGAGGAGGAGGAAGAAGAAGGGGGAGAAAGAAGAGGAGGAGGAGGAGTAGGAGAAAGAGGGGAGGAGAGGGAGAGAGAGCCGGGGGATTGAAAGGACCCCTTTGTGGTGGCAGTTCGTTTAAACGCATGTCACAGAGGGGAGAGGAGGGTGCTGAGTCACCCATCGCATCGCTGAGGAATCCCACCGCGCACCGCCGACCACACACACACACACACACACACACACACACACACACAGACGCTTGTATTACAATACTTGTGAGGACATCAACATGATGGTGAAGGCAATTTCATGAATGCTGTTTTTACACGTTTCTTTTGGCATTTCTTTTAACCCTCAAAGCTGAACATAGCAGATCTACATGCTTGTAGATGTACTATTTTCGGTGTGTATTTAACAATGTGTCTTTCTCTAATTATACTTGTGGTAGTGACATTGGTGGCCCTCACAAGTATAGTATTAACACGTGCGTACACATGCGCAAACACACACACACGCACACACACACACCTCCCAAAGTGTTCTTGGATGCTGGCGACTCATGTCGTTTTTTTACTAGCCATGGTTCCCTGTTCAAAACAGCTTTCATGTTTACGCTCCCTCAGTGCTCCTGGTGCCAAATTGAACCTGCTCTCTTTGTCTCCGTACCCCCCACCACCCCCCCACCGCCCCCCCTCGGTTTCCTCCCTACCTCTCAGCGCTTGTAGTTTGTGCTGAGGTCAGCTAGGGCTGAGATAAAGCCACAGAGAGGGTTTAGAGGGACAGACAGGAGACATGAGGAGTGGACAGATAAGATTGTGACACTGCTCTCAGACTGTCTACATCAGTGTTTTTCCAAAGACAGGTTCGGGACCCATTTGTGGGTCGTAGACAAGTTTAAATTTTCACATTGTGACGTGTTGTAAGCTTGTATATCAGCTATTTTCACTAGTTTGGGTCCCAGGGAGGCATCAAATTTCTCTTTTGGGAACCACTGGTATTTTCAGCTCGACACCAAAATACATGATTAATTAAGCACAACATTTTTTTTTTATTCCTGGAAAATAAAATCTTTTAGGAACATTTCTGAAATTCTTTTGAAAACTTTTTTTTAATTCTAAGAAATATATATATATATTTTTTAATCTTTTGAAAATAATAATACAACAATTTAGGAAACAAAGGGGATATTTACTCACAAATGGGTCTCGACTCATCGTTTGGGAACCACTTGTCTATACATTCCAGTACCGCGTCAGTGCATGGTAGGAATGTCCCACTATATGTCAGCAAGTCCGCTAGCATAGCGTGGACCTACAGTACAGTATATGTGGGCATGGATGCATGCCAGCCCCCCGGGCGCCATGCCAGTACCACAGAGGTTTGTTTCTTGTCTGTCACAGTACTACGTTTATTTAATAATAATGTTTTTGCATTTATTTTAATCTGCTGTATCATTGAGTGCATTTACCATCACAGCGAGTAAGAGAAAACACCTCAATCATTTTGTGTGATTTTTGGGAATAGCTGTATGTGTCAGTCCTCACCTGTGTTGATTCCTTTGATGGTATGATAATAAGATCATCGAAAAGCATCAAAATTAGCAGATCTACAAGCCCGAAACGCAAAGCTACTTTTGAATTTGAATCCTGAAAAGTAACTGTTTTGGACATTTCCACCCGACAGAGACAGAGATATATTAGCAATGATGGGTACTTACTCAGTGTGTATGTGTCACACAGAATATCTTCTAGCAGAAGATACTCTTATGTACATATCTTATGTAGAACTGCGCATGTGGATGCGGTTCAGGTATGTGTGTGTGCTGCTGGTGCATGCTGGGATGTTGAGTTTACCTGACAGTGTCTCCATTGTCTCCTCTGACTGTCCCCTCATACGGTCTGTCCAGCTCCGAGTCCTGGGACGCCCGGCCACACTCTGACACTGTGTGCGCGTGTGTGAAAGAGAGAGAGAGATATATGCACATACAGACAGACAGAAAGACACACAGACAGACAGACAGATTGGGAAATTCATATCACACACTGTACAGTGTTGCAGTAGCCAGACAGTTACTGTAGGTAGATATCAAACATCTGGGACACATCTATTGACAAAGTAGTTGAGGATTACCCCATAATATAATAAGAAATATGCGTGACAGACATATGATTTGACCAACCACGGCCCTCCTTTAGACTTCCGTTACAGCCCAATACATCAACCACCTTGATCACCTTGTTAATCTCTGTGATTAATCTAGACCATACAATGATGGTAAAATAAGGCAATAAAGTACAAAAGAATGTAAAATCAACGACATGAGGTATGAAGTCTGCCGGGCACTTCATTTTCAACACGTCTTCATTCCAGGAATAATCCTGACAAAATATGGACCAAAGCAGATATTGATATTCCAACATCGCTGTCATCTCTCTCAAGTCTCAACCAACTTGTTCTTCTGAATGTTTTTGCAGAAGCGTCTGGCAGTGCTTTCTTTGGACTTAACATCAAAGAAAGACGAAAGACCAAGATATAAAGCCTAATAAACAATAACAGGCTAAAGGGAAAATAAACTGTGCCACAAATATGTGGCAGACTGTTCGGCACAGTGCAGGTTATATAGGCATCACGCCCCAAAAACACATAGTATGGACATGGCAAGCGCACGGACACACAGGGACTGGGAACGGATCTGTCATTTTGTCATTTCAAGATTTATTTGGGCTATTCAAAAATAGCAGATATAGATATTTGAATATATATTTTTTAAACCAAACATTTGTAAAATATTTGATTCCGGGGACCCCCAGAAGCAAATATTTGAGTTACAAATCTTTTTGTATATCTGCTATTTTTGGACGGACACACACACACACACACACACACACACACACACACACACACACACACACACACACACACACACACACACACACACACACACACACACACACACACACACACACACACACACACACACACACACACACACACACACACACACACACACACACACACACACACACACACACACACACACACACACACACACACACACAGGGATTCTGGGGGTCACCCACTGATGCTGTGATGCAGGGAGCTGGCAGTGCTGCTGGGTCGGCTGCCAGAGCGCGTCGGGGGCCGCGAGCCGTACCGTGACGGAGGCAGGCTGTCTTCACTCCTCTGTCTGCTCGGCGGGTGCTCTCTGTCTCTGCCACCATCACCTTCCTGACCCCCCGCCGCCCGGAAGTCCCTGCACACAGGTACACATGTAAACACAAACATCAACATTGATCATTGGGGGTACTGCAGCAGTTCTCAAACTTTTTCATGTCCAGGACCCCCAAATAATCTGGGGGCCCCCTTGAAAACAAGATGGTTCATCTCAAGGGGTTATTCCCAATAATTGGAGTGGCGGTTCTGGACAACTGGATATGCGCATGCGCCGAGTTTGGAGTTGGTCGGTCCCATGAATGCACATGACCATATATGGGCATAGCTGTCGTATCTGTGGCTCTGGACAACCGCATCTCTGTATCTGTCAGTCCTTGCCCCTTTTATGTAACCTCACTCCGTCAAATGGAAGAAGCTTGCGACACACATTTTGTTTCACAGCGTACTTGCATCTGAGACTTCGGGCGCAGAATCGATGACAGACGGAGTTTCATTTTTTCAATCTACTAGGCAGGTGATTGGATGATCCCGCCCCTAGCAGCCGCTGATTGGTTCGTATGCGCAGCGGTTCGGGCAGCTTTACTCTGTGAGCAATCCCAGACCCTCCTTCCTGAAACCAAATGCAATGCAATGCATGAGATTTCCGGAGGGAGGGGGTGTTTACCAGGCTACCTTTTATGGCCATATATGGAGATTGGTGATGTCATCAGTATATGCCCATATATGGGCATGCCCCCTTTTGTGCCCATATATGGAGCTGACTGATTTGTTTGCGCCTGATGCCATGACGACACATCAAGGTTAGACAACACACTCCAAATTTGGGCGTAGCAGCATTGGGAACTCATCTCATTATGGTTATGGCTGAGTCATAGTGACATGAGCGTGACTACGTGGTCCGCCGGCCGACCGGACACATTTTAAAGCCAATTTGAATATAAGATTTTGCTGGGGACCAGCTGAAGCCCCCTCAAGGACCCCTGGGGGTCCCACTCGACCCTACTTTGAGTACCACCGGGGTACTGTATTGCCTCAAACTCTGCAGGGCTCATGAGGTTCACACGTTCCCACAGAGGGATTTCAAGGACCCAATCAAAAACAATCGATAATTGTAGCCCAAACTCTACGTGTTCTTCTCCGACACACCTGCAGGGGGCGTTTAAAGGACTCTGCAATAACTCCTGGGAAACATACTTAAGTACTCAGGAGACTGAAAACAATAGCCCCAGTGGCAGGGAGAGAAAGAGAGAGAGGGGGGGATACAGGTGGGACAATGCAGGGGTGAACCTGAGCTCCCAGGGCACTAGTGGGACGTGTAGTGACACATCCTGCCCGCCCGCCCGGCGAGGCCTTTTGTCTGGTTTCCAGGGCAGCCGTGCAGGGTGACCTCGTTCAGAGGGCTGTGGATTACGTGGTCACGCTCACCAGAGGCGAGGTTGCTTCATGTTCTGCATCAGGCGCGAGGGTTGTATTATACTGTATATATATACATTTAGCTCTCTTCCAGAACAACGGCACAGTTGTTGGCTCAGGGCTCACCCAGAGTTAGTGCCGAAGTGTCCTTGAGCAAGACACTGAAGCCCTAATTGCTCCCGATGAGAAGGTTGGTACCTTGCATGGTTTCCTCCGCCAGTGTATGAATGTGTGTAAATGGGTGAATGAAATGCACATTGTAAAGCGCCTTGGATAAAGGCGCTATATAAAAATTCACCATTTTATAAAAATGCACCATTTAAACCTCGGCCAGGACACCCATGACCCATTCAAATTGCATTATATAACAAAATGTGAGACGCCAGAGGGTTAACAATGAATGATACCTTAGTCAAGATTCTGTAGACAGATAGATAGACGTTTATCGATCCTGCAGGGCAAATTCAGTAGCCAGAGACAGCACAGCAGTTACAATACAGAAACACAGTAAACTACCGGTAAGTAAGATAAGCTACAGTAAGAGTAGCGACACAATAGCTTAGGACTCAAAAAGAAGAAACGGCATCACAAAAACACCATCAGCCATAAACAACAGTATACGACAGCAGGATACTGCATAGTGCAGTATCCTGCACTATGCAGAAACACATACTGTACACACACATCAGTGTCGTTGACATCAACAGAATACACTGGTATCAATACTGTGTCAACAGAATAATCAGTGCAATATAACCGCACCCTACGGTCTTATTGAGGAATAGAAAACACCTGATGGTATGATTACAGTCTCCATGTCAGAGCCAGTGTCCATACGGTCATTGTTCTGGTGTTACGCCAAAGAACACTTCAATTGGACACCTGGCCATTCATGGACACAAATCAATCAGTCCTGTCACTTTACGCTTATATCACTGTCACTCTAGCCACTAGCCCTAGCAGACAAGTGCCAACACTTTGTTGTCATTTGGTGTCCTATAATGTATATAGTGTCACAGTTTCCTCATCTGCAGACAGACACGTATAGCCTCTTTTGTCTCCAAGCTATAGTCGCTGAGAAGAAGAGCAAACACTTATGTGTCAAAAGGAGAAATGCTCGTAATGCACTTGTTTTTTTTACTGTCCTGGCACACAATCAAAGTAGGTTGCTTTGTCATAAACTGCTTACCCCTCATTGTCTCACTAAGTCGAGGTGGATCGATAGAATGCTCGCACGTCTTCAAGAAAACTAGTACAGTAGGGCAACGTAAGGATACACTAAAAGGAAGCATGCTAGTTTATCTAGTTTGGTAAATGAACACCGGCCACCTGTTTAGCTGCAGCAGGTAAAGTTACTCTACGACTTCCACAACAACATGTCACTTGAGGGGGGTCTAATTTTATTGTCTTTTAGCCGCTAGCGGCTCCCAAACTGTGTGCCGAGGCACATTAATGGGTCGTGACACAAGTCCAGGTGTGCATTGAGATTATTGGGATTATTGTTGCAATATTATACAACTATACCAAAGTTGGCCGTGTTCGGGGGAGGGAAGCCGGGCAGGGAGGGAGATCTTGGTCGCTGCACGTACTCCTACGGGTTGGGGCGGCACCTGCAGAGGCGCTGCGTTCTCCCGGTGGGGGCTCCTCACTGGCAAGGTGAGCCAGTGGGGTAAAATGGCAGTGGCAAGCAATGGTAAAAATGAATTGACATAACGACTAAATTGGGAGAAAAAAATGGGCAACAAATAATTCATTAATAAATAAACTATATTTGTTAAAAAGTACAATTATTTATCTTTACATTTTATTAGTTACTGTAACGCCGACTAACTTTTGTTGAGAATGGAGCTCTGGTCCAGACAGAAATCAATGGCATATTCATTGGAATTAATTTCTGTCTGGGCCCCGAGTCACATTCTCCCCAAAAGTTGTGCTGTACCTGAATGAATAGGTCGAATCAGATTCAGGATTTTAATGTCTTGTCTTTATGACAAAATAAAGCCCATTTTCAAGCATTTCACGTTACATTGTCAAGTGCAACAGAGCCATATCAATATTGAGCATATGACGGCAGATTAGTAGTTCTTAGCACAAGCCTAGGCTACTGTAAATCAACCAGATGAGATAATTAGACTCACCTGCTGCCACGGAGCGGCAGTAAAAGAGAGATCGCACTTCCAAAGTGTCTACATTGTGTAAATCACAAGCACATGGTTTTCTTATCGTAAATATGAAGTTTTGCCAAATTCTTGCGTTTAATCCAAGTCTGTTGTTTTGCTTGTCAAGTGGCTTTAATAGAAATCGGATTTCCTCTTACAACTGTAGTGTATTTTATTTTACACAACTGGAAACGTGTAATGTTATTAGACAACACAGGTTTTATTTTGAAATCTGCCTAGTGGAAGTAGATGAAAACCGAGGGGTCTCCGACTGACTAATCGAAATGTTGATTTTCAGGTGGCAGTGCCAGGGCCCCCTTGGCTCGGAGGCCCCTGTGCACGTGCACAAGCCATAATCCGTCCTTGATACAGACGTATACACCCTATACAATCATCCTGCATGGTGCAAGACAAGAGACACCGTCAATAAATATTAAAGTATACACACATAGACAGTGTGGTGGAATTCACGGTCAATCAATAATTGGAAATGAACGGGGTCAGAGGCACTACTTAGAAACGTGTTGGTGCTTTAATACAAGGCTCCCCAAACCTTTCAGGCTGTGACCCCTCAAAATAGTCATATTTGAACTGGGGACCCCAACAAGTTGTAGATCGCCTATTTTCTAAACTTTTTCCTCTTTCTTAGGTAAGAAAGAGGCAAATTTCACCAATCTTTGACCATTTTTAAAGAACAGTTTGTTGGTTACTTTTGACGTAGTAATGGTCTTATTCGTTATGAGGTATTAAAAAGGTCTTAGTTAAAAGTCCTTCAATTGTCACTTTATAAATGTGCAGATACCCTGTATATCTACTTATATTGTATGTTGGTTTGTTTACTGTTGAGTGAGAAAACAATGTTGCACATTAAGCTAATCATCTGGGGACCCCCCAAAATCATTTGGGGACCCACAGTTTGGGAACCATTGCTTTAATACATGGGTGGACAGAGGAGATGTACAGTGGGTACAAACAGGCCTGTGGAACAGTCGTTCTGCCTCGAGCACAAGGAATAGTTGCACTGTCATGTTACAAGGACAAGCTGTACCATAAACAATCAGAGACACATCTTGGCTCTTACGCCATGCAAAATATCAGGTATCATAGGGCACAAAGATGAACACCATAATGTACTGGAACTTATGGTGGTTAAAAACCACCATAATAGCATAACTCAATTGAAAGGACCACAATGGAAACGAGCCTACGGGCTTTCTTGAAGAATCCCTTAGAATTCATTGTCAATATACTGTTCAAACAATCAATCAATCAATATAGTTTTGACATGGTTATGAAAGTTAGTTATGAAATGATGGGCAGCATGTGTTGTCCCTGCTGGCCGTAACTGTGTTTGTTACTTACAGTAGAGTATGCATTGTATGTGTGTGTACAGTTCGTGTGTCCTACTCACGTGGCGTGGGTGTTTCGGTGAGCACTAGGGGTGACAGGCCGTTGAAGAGGCTCGTCCACACTCTGCTGAGGCACAGGTGCAGGCTTCCTCCTCGTCATGTTGGTCATGATCTACGCACACGCACAGGCACGCACACAATCGATGTAAACACAATAACCAATTTGAATAAAATAATCTGATTTTCCAAAATGCCGAACATATCCAATCTCTACAACGCGTTGTGAGCTTGTACCGTAGATTGGCTATTTACTTTATTTTGCACGACAACCGTACATGCGCCGTACTGCAAAGGGTAAAGTAGGGCTTAAGTTAGTTAAAGCTGCACTATGTAACTCTCCTCTTCTACCCAGGATTTGAACCTGTTTTCCTGCTTAAGTGCTGACATTTTTACCATTGAGCTAATAGAGCCAAATTGGTCAAAATTGGTGGCAGACTCTGTGTCTAGGTGAGACATGACCTTTGACACAATCTAAATGTCTCAATAGAAGAGCATTGCAAGCTTGTACATCTGCTATTTTTGAACATTTTTGAAAAAAAGTGTGTGAAAGAATTTTGAATCATTTTTTTTAACACAAATCTTCTCTTCTGGGGTCCCTGGCACAAAAAAAATTCAGATGGAGGGTCCGCGGCACGAAAAAGTTTGAGAACTACTGATTTAGAAGGCATTTGTAGAATCAGCCTCAGGTCTTAATGGGTTAAACCGGTCAGTTTAAAGTACAGGGACACATTGACATCAAATCTCCGCAAGGCGCACGCACGCACGCGCGCGCGCGCACGCACGCACGCACGCACGCACGCACGCACACACACACACACACACACACACACACACACACACACACACACACACACACACACACACACACACACACACACACACACACACACACACACACACACACACACACACACACACACACACACACACACACACACACACACACACACACACACACACACACACACACACACTTACTTCAGCTGACAATAGGGGTGTTATGTACTATAAGTCATAAATCACAGGTGTGATAGTGTGTGTGAGTGTGTGACAGTAAGACGTATGTAGGCCACCAGCCCATGTAGGGAAGTAAGTGACAGCGTATGATGACTCTGATAAATTTACAATAGTGTGACGGGAAGTATGTCTGTGTCTTGAGATTTTCCACAGACGAGACGTGGCAATTAACCCATTTAATCCAGGAACGCATCCTTGTCATTTTAGATTTTAGCTATAACCATTATTTTATACTTTGGCTATTAAAAAATTGCAGATATACAAGCTCATAGCTTCTTTGGAAACATTTTTTGAAACAACATTCTTTACTCAAATCTTTGCTTCTGGGGGGGGGGGGTCCCTGGAACAACATATTTTGATAGGGATCGGTGGCCAAAAAAGTTGGAGCACCACTGATATAACAAAAATAGCTTTTCCAAAAGGATTTAGAAGACATTTGTCAAATGTTTGACAAATGAACATTTAACAAATGACAAATGTTCACTTTAAAAATATATATACAAAGATTTGCACACATTTTCACGATTTTTCCAAAAATAGCCAAAGAAATCTAAAATGACACAGATATGACACAGATATGGTGTAATGTGTAATCTGTCGGGCTACACTAAGTAGACCTAACAAGCTATTTCTAAGCTCCTACCTGAGGCTTAGCATGCCCTCGTCTTTCTCTGCCTGTAGGCAATTAAACGTGGAAATCTCGTTGCCGCGCTATGAGCTTGTATATCTGCTATTTTTAAATAGCCAAACTGCCAAAGTATAAAATAATGGTTAAAGTGGTTAAAATGATTGTGGCGCTATATCAACTACTTTTGCTGGGGACCCCCTGGTACCCCCCAAGGACCCCTGGGGGTTCCCGGACCCCACTTTGAGAACCAATGGTCTAAACAGTATAATAGCCAAAAATAAACAATCTGTACATTGAAACTATACTTACTCCCAGGTACTCTGTGGTGAGCAGGCTCTCTCCACACAGCTCTCCGGGCTGCGGTTGCAGTTCTTCTTCTTTATCCAGATCCGACTCCATCAAATCTTCCTGTCATTAAAAACGACAAAACACACACAATAACAAACAATTAATGAGAGAGGAAACACCTAACAGGAGGAGTTCATTAACAAAATAACTGTCATGTAATGCCACGCATTCACAAGAGAGTTGGATTGATTGATTGAATACCTTATTATACAACAGGTAGTTCCGACCAAGCAATCTGATTGGTTGAAATAGCTATCTACCCGTGCTTCAAACCAGCATCATAGCACGGGCCTAATCACATTAATAAATCACTCCGCACTGCAGTCCGCAGTCCGCACCTGATTAGACCATATATGTTACAGCTGTGCTCTGACGTCACGCTGTCCCACGGTAGGAAAACAAACAGCACGGCGAAAATAGCCGATCTACAAGTTCACAACGCGTCGCCAGACTCGCCAGGTATCGCACGGCGAAAATAGCCGATCTACAAGTTCACAACGCGTCGCCATCGCGACGCGTTGTCAGCTTGTAGATCAGTTAATTTGGCAACGTGACACGGTCGTACGACGGAGCATATAGCCTACTGGAATTCATTCCGCTGCGCAAATCACCTCAGCTGTGTTGATGAGACGGTGTCTCAGGCTCATAGCGCTGCTACAGGGACTATTTAATGTCTCAGTGAAAAACTCTTCTCTTTACAGGGAAACGGATAATAGCGAAACATTTTTATTATGAATTGCTCCACAATATGAATACATTTGGATGTGTTTTGTTGGTAACTGTTGTATAATCGCAATATTACACTCGAGGGTGTGCTTTACCTTACATTATTGTCACTTCTGTGATGCGGACGGAACTCGGCTTCGCCTCGTTCCTGACCGCATCACAGGCGTGCCAATAATGACAGTAAAGCACACCCTCTCGTGTAATATTGCTTAATTAACATGCTTATTAACAGTACAGGTAGTACAGTCAAATGTTATGCTAAAAGGCTGACACAAAAAGTGTGTCAGTGTGAGGTTTGGGAATACATTAACACGGTTTCGGATGTTTGGGAGACACAACCCTTAAAACATATCTATTTATTAGTCAGTCATAATTGAAATTTCCCTTAGGAACGCACTGAAAGTTATCCATAGTACACTAGGTTTTGGTTAGCAACATACGTATGTAATATTACGGGTTAAAATTGTGGATGACTCTTTGCTGTTAACCCATTAAAACTGGGATCTGTGTCATTTTAGATTTTAGCGTTGGATATAAAAAAAAAAAGGAGATATACAAGCTCACTGCACGTCACTTTGTGCCACGCTGCGAGCTTGTACATCTGCTGTTTTTAAAAAATCTTGAAAAAGTTGATTTTTTTTTTAACGCAAATATTCTCTTCTGGGGGTCCCTGGCACCAAACATTTTCAGATGGTGGTCCAAATACATATCAATTAGGGGGTCCTTGGCACAAAAAGGTTTGAGAACTACTGGTTTAGAAGTAGTAGAATTTTGCATAGTAGAATTTAGCATAATAGTAGCATTTGTAGAATCGGCTGCAGGTCTTAATGGGTTAAGTGCTGGCAACCTTGTTATAAAAGCATTAATCACATGAGCACTAGCATCCCTTATTCTGGGCATGTCATAATACCAAGACCAACATTTGGTGAAAATGGCCGATCTAAGCAACGCGCTGTGAGCTTGTAGATCGGCTATTTTCTGCAAAGAGATGTGGTGTAGAGGGATAATAGGAGGGGACCAAGTATAGACCCCTGCGGGACCCCGGGCCAACTGAAGTAAATAGGGTTTAAGTGGTTAAGAGCACCCACTAGTTTTAATTGTTTGGTAGTGCTGGGCGGACGGACGGGCGGACGGACGGACAGAGTGACCAACCGACCGACTGACCGACATAACCATCCTTAGAGCACTGCAGAGCAAGAGGAAGAAAGAGGGAGGGGAGGTGGGTGAGTCGAAGCACAAACAAACAATAAAAACCCACCCCACTTTTGACACATTTCCCAAACATGTAGATGGCAATCTCAACGTGACACAGATATTGGGTGTCTCCACCTGCCACCTGTGTGTGTGTGTGTGTGTGTGTGTGTGTGTGTGTGTGTGTGTGGGGGTGTGTGTGCGTGTGTGACGGCGATAAGCCTGGCAGATTGAATTCTCTGGGAAAGTGGGTTAGTTAGATAAGGCACACGGTAGCGTGTTAAGGGGGGATCGTGCAGGGGGTCACCCAGATGTGTGTGTGTATGTGGATGTGTGTAGAGCCCGGCCGATATATCGGTCTGGGTGATTATGTGATATATCAGCCATTATTGACGATGGAATCAGCAATTATGCAGCCGATGTGTTGTGATTTTTAACTACCTACTAATACTGGTAAAAGCAGCGAAATCTCGGGTAAATGTTGTGAGTGAGTGCAATAGAACAGGGCAGGTTTGCACTGAATCTGCATTTACCCTCGATTTTGACCCTTTACCCCTGTGGTCCAGATTCACTTTTATTCCCGTTTGTATGAAAGCGGCTCCTATTTAAAGTTGTATTAATATTTATTCAACATAGATTTAATATTAATTTTCACCGTACCATATTGTGCTGGTGGCTTACTCGTTGGAAGAAGCATCCGTGACAAATGACAAGGAAAACCTCTTTTAATGCCGCAACGGCTCGCAAATACCTCACCTACATACCAACTTCAAACTACTGCCTCCTACATACTCCATCACATGGATAACATAACACATATATTCCCATAAGACATCCCTGTAATGCAGTCCCAATGCTAATAATTACACAATAAAAATGACAAAGTAACTTGATACGCCATTGCACCCAGGGGCCATACTGGGATACCTCCCCAGTCCCCTTCCACTACTAATAGCCTTGGACGCCAACAAATAAATCTAGTCTTTTGGGAACATGTTTTCTATGTCGAGTGCAGTTGCAAGGAGGGGCAAACAAAAAGAAATGTTATAAAAGATACATCTACTTTTACACAAAGTCTTTTTAATATGCCGCCATTATGAAATGAACAGTGTTGAAGTCACCGCTCTCAGTTACTTGTCTCTCGATTAAACAGCAACTCATTGAAAAGGTACGACTTGATTAGTTAAAGAGTGAAAGTGCACTCTGCCTGTGCATTGCTTATGGGCAGAGTGAGATAGATCCTATATAATAAGCCTACCTAATATACTGAAATGTCACAAATGACATAATAACATTTCATATCTTCCACTTGTCCCATACTAGAGGTCCGGCCCACTAGCCGCGCACGGGGCTCTAGCGAGGGCTCGCTTATTTTGGGGTATTCTTTCTCTTTTTTTTTTAATTAAAACGAAAAAAAATACATGGTGGACCCCCTAGGGGTCCGCGGACCCCCTGGGAGTGTTGGGACCCCCGCGGACCCCCGTGAAACATCGCGGACCCCTTCGGCTGTTTTTTTTTTCTTTCATAAAGGTGGTTGCTTGTTTCTGGCGCACATCTGGCAACACTGACCTGTCTGCTTGTCTTTTCCCAACGTGGGAGACTGCCGAGCGGCTGCGTTGAGACACTGGCGTGTTTTAATGTTTTGTGTGGGATGTGCATGACATACTAGCGTGAGTGTGGTGTGATAGAGAGACATGAGCAAAGTGAAAGCAACGGCGGGGGTTGAAGCGAAATGGTCGCGTCGCGTATGTTGTTGTTGTGGGGAGATTTCAATAGCGACTGCGTGGTGTTGCGTTCGGTTTCGCTCGGCAGTGGTCGGTGGCGGTGCTCACGCTAAAGGGAACAAAATGGTCTACCCGTAATGTTGTCCGGCTCGCGGTGTTTCGGTTGCGCTCGGCGGTGGTCGGTGCTGACGCTAAGGAACAACATGGTCGACCCGTAATGTTGCGAGTTTGTGCTGGCCGCAATTAATTATGCTCCGAGGAGGCAAATGTGTGGTGAGCAATGAAAAGTAGCCTACGCCACCCGTAAATTAATTGCGCGCGTTGTGGCTTGTGTTGTTAGTGACATGTGATATGTTGTTGTTGTGTTTACTGCAAAACAATGACATGGGGAAATTATGGCTTTTCATCTTTCCAATGTATTATAGGATATACCATTATGTATATTGTCTCTGTCGGGTGGAAACCTCATATGTCCAAAACTGTTACTTTTCAGGATTCAAATTCTAAAATAGCAAAACTTGTATATTGTACAGCAGACACAACTAAAATAGGGCCTGCGTGAGGGTGTGTGTAGATGGGTGAATAATATGTTGGTAAAACATGGCCTTACGTCATCATCCTCCTCTTCCTCCTCGTCATCTGACTCGGGCCCCTCTTCCTCGGCTGCTTTGTACACAGAGACACAATGAAAGTACAGAATCAAATACATTGACTGACAGATACATTAGATACAAAGTCAAGTATACACGTACATGCTTCATATACACACCATATAAAACACTTTTTGGCCCAAAATATACAGTTAAAATGCAACTGTATTCCCTTCAATCTTTCAGGTGTGTATTACAATAAGAACCTGTCTTATTGTAATACACACCTGGTCTATAAAGGCTAAGCTAGATTTGTTACTTTTTTTCTGTCTTAAAGAAAAATAAAATGTCTCCCCAAGCCTGATTTACACTTAATTGCACAGTGGTGTTGCATGCTGTAAATAGCAGATCTACAGTACAAGCCACAAAACCGGCACGCAACTAAGTATAAATCAGGCTTTAGTCGTTGCCAATTCCCACTGAAAATGGATTGCAGAACAAATCAAATTAATTTCTCTTTGCATTTGGGGAACCTAAGATCCTTCCTGGGGATTAAAAGCTGATATGGATGGATGGATACTGACCTGAGTTGAGTTGCTTGATGATAAACTCTATCTGCCTGTTGAGAACTGGGTTCTCTTCTTTTCTGTAGCAGCACAGAATCTCCTCCACACTCTGCATGAGTGTGACACAAACACACACTTCTGTGTTACATTAATTTACACTTACTTCGCATATACTGTATATCGTCGCTGTCGGGTAGAAACATATCTCCATATTCCTTTTTTTTTTTTCGTATTAACGGCCTACTTGATCATACATACTACAGCGTTACACAAAAGTAGCAATTCGCAGCAATTCGCAAGCTCGAGCTTGAGCTTGGAGATCTGCCACTTTTGCTGTTTTTGAATTTTAATCCTGAAAAGTAACAGTTTTGGGCATATGAGGTTTCCACCCGACAGAGACGATATATCGTTTTTTTAATGACACCTGCTATTTGCATGCATGGTAGACTGTGAATACACAAACTTAACCATCAGTATGCCAACTAGGGGTGCACATGCAACAGTTATTTGAACCAATTGAGTTTATCAATAAAAATGTGTCCTTGTAGTTCCGCTATTAGCCATTTAAAACAATCATTTGGACCTTTTCGTTTTCGTTTTTCTCCTATATGAGAAAATATAGAGTCCAGGGTTGAAAGTGTTTAATCCCATCTCACCATCTCCCTGGCTTCCTCTCGCACTGAGGGAACAGACAGGATGCTGTATAGGGCGCCATTCACATACGGACGGATCTGGAGAACACGAACACGAACACACACACACACACACACACACACACACACACATTCTTTAATATTGTTCAAACCGGTCAACAACATCTATGTCATTTTTTAACATGATAGTGGTTGCAGCAGAGTGCCTCCCAATGTTGCCATGTCCGCTTATCATAAGCTTGGGCTTGTTTTTCTGTAAAGTCGCTTGTAAATATTGGTAGTTATATGGGTTACGTTTTTTTGGGCTTGTTTCCAAAGTATTTGGCCACAGACCCCCCATCTGAAAATACTTTGTGACAGGGACCCCATATAAAATGTATTTAAAATGTTTTGTGAACTTCCAAATTATTTTCAAGATTTTTCTCTCACTCTCGTGGCCTAGTCACTTCTTTTGGGCTTGTTTTTAGACCTGACCGCTTGTTTCTCTTGCAAAATCTGGCAACACTGTTGCTTCCTCTACCCATCTACCCGTGGGAAATACATGGCCACAGAAAATACTGCCAGGTGTCCATCGATATGTACCAAATATCACAGGACCTCAGACATAACCTCTTGTTTACACAAAGTAACAGCTTAATAATTGTTAGATATCAGCGGTCATGATGCCATTAAACTGCATGCAACCATTGCAACAATAAACAGACTGTAACAGATGTGTGTTGGACTGGAGAGTGGTTACCAAAGATTCACAGCTTCTGTTTGTTGTTTTTATATTAATGTTTTCAACTATGAAAACACAGCCTGACTCTTTTTTTTTTTTTTTTTACCTCTCTTTGGTAAGTCTCCATATTTTTAACAGCCACATGTTGAGTCGACCTTGAGTGTCCTTGACCAAGACAATGATGCCAAAGACCGTAAGCTACAGTACAGTTTGTGTTGTTGTTGTGCGTGTGCGTGTGCGTGTGTGTGCATGTGTGTGTGTGTGTGTGCTTGTATAACTATACTTGTCAGGGCCAAGTGTCCCCACAAGTATAATAGAATTTGAGAAATAAATAAATTGTTGCTGTCGGGCAGAAACCTCTTATCTCCACATTCTAACTGTTTGTGTTTTTTCGTAAATTAATGCTCTACTTGGAGATCTGCTAGTTTTGCTGTTTTTAATTCGAATGTTTGTTTTATGGTTAAAATGAGATGTTAAGAGTTAGGTTTACAATTAGGAAAATATTCAGGTTGGGGTTAGAGTTGGGATTAGGCATTTAGAGGTAGGGTTAAGGGGTTAGAGTTATGCCTGATTTGTACCTAGTTGCGCGTGCCTGTGTTGCGCACCGAAAATAGCTCACCATTGTGAGCTCGTATCTGCTATTTTCAGCTTGAGGGTTTGGTTAAAAATGGCCGTGAAAAAAAAGTGAAAATGGCCTTCATAAAATTGCCATCTTAAAATATTCATGTCCTCACAGGTATAGTAATACAAGAATGTGTGTGTGTGTGTGTGTGCATACTGTACCTCATGATTCTCATGTCCCAAGAGGTCCGTTAGGACTTTCAACACGTGTTTAGCATTCTCTGCACACTTCCTCTTTCCTGTACGAACACGAACACGAACACGAACACGAACACACACACACACACACAAACGCCTTTATATTAAATTCCTCTACGATGCATTAAATGGCATTAAGCCTCTGTCTGCATTCCTGCTTGTTTTGCATAATTTCGTCTTCTTGGAAATGAGAATGAGGCCTTTGAGGTTGTTGTTGTTTTGGTCTTCCTGCACTGTCTGCAACTGTCACAGTCTTTTCTTTTAACTCTTCCTCAGTTTAGATTTGATTTACTGCGTTTTCTATTACATCAAAGGACCTCCAGTATTAGATTGAGAAATTCTATAAAGAAGAGGCCTGGGGCAATTACACAAGAAGCAGAAGAATACACACAGAGACAGAGAGACAGAGACAGAGAGAGAGAGAGAGAGAGAGAGAGAGAGAGAGAGTGTTCACAGTGTGAAATTAAGTCAGATACACTCTAGATATCGTTGCTGTAGGGGCAGAAACTGTGTATCTCCATATTCGAACTTTTTGTATTTTCATAAATTAACGCAGTACTTGATCATACTACAGCGTCACACAAAAGCATCAAAAGTAGCAGATCCACAAGCTCGAAACGCGGCGCAAAGCGTCGCATTAGTTTGAGCTTGTAGATCTGCTACTTTTGCTGTTTTTGAATTTGAATCCTGAAAAGTAACAGTTTTGGGACATATGAGGTTTCCACCCGACAGAGACGATATGACGCATGAGGGAAGAACAGTGCATTCTTAAGACACTATTTTCAGAGATGCTGCAGCAGACCGATCCAATTTGATTGGTGGTTTTGTTCTTCAGGCTAAATCATAAATGGGCCATAACAGTGTCTTTAATGCAATTATCCATCAGAAATAATGCTGTACAGAAGCCTTGGAGAGGATAACGTGGATTACAGCAAGTTGACATCATGGCCTTTTGAACGGATTTCCTCCCCAGAACGATGCTTTATCGTTTTAATCTATATGACAGTTCTGACCATGAGGTCACAAACCTCTTACATGACGTGCATTAGACTGGGCAAACACAGAGCACTGTGTTTAAAGGGATAATTTGATTTGATTCGTATTGATTTCCCATTTTTTGCTGGTTAGTTCCGTAACCCAAGCTTTTCGAGCTTGTGGATCTGCTACTTTTGATGCTTTTGTGTGACGCTGTAGTATGATCAAGTAGGGCGTTAATGTATGAAAAAACACAAAAAGTTTGAATATGGAGATAGCAACGGTATATGAAGGAACCTGTGTGTCCTGTGTGTTCAGTCGGTGTCGAGGCGGACAGTGTACCTTGTGTTCGCAGGCACAGGTTCATGAGAAGAGCCACGGAGTACACCAGAGTGTAGTCGTTCAGACAGTCCGAGTCCTGGAGCTCGTCCACGAGCCAGCCAATCATATCGTCCGCGATCATGGCTGTCTGTTGGCTCCGCCTATCAAAACGTGACAGTAATTAGCGAGGGGATAAAATAGGCGAGGCGACACGTCGTTGTTGTTCTAAGCCTGAGGCTGGCTTTGTTTGTTTAACCCACAGATTTATCATGAATATATACAAAGACATCTGATACATGTAAGGCACTGTGTAAATTATGTCCCTCTGCCAAGAAGCGAAATTAAAGTTCCATTGTGCGACTCGCAGACACAATAAACATGGGGGAATTACGATAACAAGCCATTGTGGTTCAAAACAAAGCAGCTCTACACCTCACCTGAGAAAAAACGAATTACAGTCACCTAGAAGACTGGAACCCTATTCGCACGGGACTAGTATTACCTAGGGACCCCGTGTCTTTTCGATTTCACCCCTCCACGTCTGGGTGGTGGTGTGTGGTGCATCCACACAGGATAAGCGTCTGTCTTTTTACTCTAATTTACTTGATTTTATCGCCTCAGACTTTATTGACAATGTCATGTCATCCACTACCTGTACCAGGGGTAGTCCGGGACCCCTAGGGACCCCTTGGGGATCCTCCGAGTTACTAAAGGGGGCTGCCAAATGCTTATCGTTGCTGTCGGGGACAAACCTCTTATATTAACTTTCCATATTTAACTTTTTTCGTAAATTAACGCCCTACTTTTTCATACTACAGCGTCACACAAAAGTATAAAAAGTAGCAGATCCACAAGCTCGAAACACGGTGAAATACGATGCGTTTCGAGCTTGCAAATCTGCTACTTTTGCTGTTTTGTAGTTTGAATCCTGAAAAGTAACAGTTTTGGACACATCAGGTTTCCACCCGACAGAGACGTTATGAAAGGACCTTTTTTTTCTCAAAACATTTGGCAAGCAGTACTTCTTTGGAAACTCATCAATCTAATATATTGCTAGTTTGAACACTTTAATTACTCTTTCATCTTAAAATAGCTAATAACCGAAAATAGCCGATCTACAAGTGTGAGGTGAGCTGTGACTGCATAGCTAGCAGCATTATCTGAGCAGTGGTTCGCTGTGATTGGTGTACTTGTGTGGGGGCTGTGACTGATGAATCAGCATCGGCTGAGCTGTGACTTTTTCTGTATTGGTCTACTTTTGCTGGGATACTACTTTTCTGGACACACACACACACACACACACACACACACACACACACACACACACACACACACACACACACACACACACACACACACACACACACACACACACACACACACACACACACACACACACACACACACACACACACACACACACACACACACACACACACACACACACACACGTCCTAGATGGCTGCCCCGTTCTGAACCACACCTTTACAATTATTGCACAATGGCAGCTTTAACATGATGTTCAAAATTGAAATTTAGGATACAATAATACGATCCAAAATCATTGTGAACATCATTACAAAAACAATAGAAGGAAATACAATAGCCATTGTCTGTTTTTAAATGTTTCAAGGTTGATACATAAGTAATACCTGAGGCTGAGTTTCTGCATGGCTACTAGGATGTTTTCTCGGCCCACAGAGTCTTTCTCCTCCCTCCTCAGGGTCTCTGTCAGGAGTTTCAGCAGAAAGGGGATCTGGGAAAGATACACACGACCTGGAAACAGCAACAGAATACTTAATTGGCAGTTTAAAAAAAGAATCACAACAATGTCACTATTTAGGAAAATGCCAACGTGGATTACACAAAAAAGCCAAAGATTGTTTCCATTGTGGTCCACCTTGAAACATAGAACAAGACAAACTAGAAAAAGTGCTCCTCGGAGCACAGGTCTCCGCCAGGTCAGGTAGGTTATTGTGGCCTCCTGGTGGCGCTATAATAGGCCAATGTTTAAAGGGTGCCATTTGTTCTTAGGCCTTGCATGGCAATCGGACACTGCATTCATGGTTTGAGGCATTTTGTGCAAAAAAATGTTTTGCTAAATTAGACCTGCTGGTGGCGCTATAACAGGCCAATTTTAAAAGGGTGGTATTAGTTCCCAACATAGTGTGACATAGTGTGACTGCAATCGGACGGTGCGTTCATGATTTGCGGAATTTTGTTCAAAACAAGCCACTACTGAAAACTTTAGATGTCAATCTTAGCCAATGAGGATGGAATATGAAAAATCAAACACATCCATCTTGATCACATGACTATGGAGATCATGTGTACCGATTTGCGTGAAATTTGAATAAAATCGGAAGGAGTAATATTAAAAAAATTGTTTTACATAAGTCGGCCTCCTGGTGGCGCTATAAAGGCAGATGTGAAAAATGCAGGGCAAAGGTTTTTCCTTGACCTCTAGGGAGTGCGCACACAAAGTTTTACACAGATCAATGCAGTTATAGGTAAAAACATGAATCGGCCTGTTATAGCGCCACCAAGAGGCTGATTTGAAAATGTTCAAGTGGCATTTATTCCTCGGCATAGTGGAAATATGCGTGCAACATTTCACGGAAATTGCATGCTGTGTTCATGATTTGAGGCATTTTGTTGAAAACGGAGCACTCCTGCAAACTTTGGAAGCCATTTTGAGCCAATCAGGATGGAATATGAAAAATCTGAAAGACGCGTTTTGTTTAATGACTATAGAGATACTGTGTACCGATTTGCGAGATTTTGGGACAAAATCTGTAGGAGTACTGTCAAAAAATATGTTTTGCACAAATCGGCTGCTATAAAAGGCCCATGTGAAAAATTTGGGCCAGAAGTTCGGAATTGGCATCCAGGGAGTGTGTGTGCACAGTTTCGCTGCGATCAAGCAAACGGTGGCGGAAATTAGCTGGTCACAGACGGACACACACACATACGGACGGACGGACGGACGGACAAACGGACGGAGGGTAAAACATACTCTCTCGCCATGCCTTTCGGCCTGGCGGAGACAATAAATCCTTATGTATAAAGTTGGGAGCAATACATATAGGACAAGAGGTACCCCAAGAGAAGAATCCAATGCAGAGGCTATCCGGGGTAGGGATCTAACTATGACCAGTTATTGTTAAAATGGAGCCATGATTTGTGGTCATTCTTAAATCTTGCACGGGAATTTAGGGATTTCAGGGCTGAAGGGAGGGCATTCCACTGAGTAGTGGCTGTGTAAAACTATGGGGGGAACAAGATCATATGAACTTCCCCTGGTTGGGTACCTGTGAGCATCCCTCACTCTGTGTGCAGGTAAATAAGCAAGTATTTGGGGACAGTAGCATCTAGGATCCTGAAGACCAGACACAGTGAGAGCTGAGATACTCTGAGAGCTGAGATACAACACTCAGGGGTTACCATAGTGATCGAGAGACAACCAATAAGCTTGCTTCACTGGATAAATGGTCTTACCCTGCCATGCTCCAGGCCCTTGTGTCATATGTAGAGGAATAGCTCATCAATTTGTCACCTCATGGCAGTAAATTCAGCTTCATGGATTGAAACTAATAACAACCTCTAGCCCTCAAGCTATAGATTGTTGGCTAGAGTAGCTGTTCCAAATAGGTTTTATGAGATTAGCTTAGCAATCAGTTTACAAGGTGACTCTGGGGTAACTTTCCCCTCTATAATATGGGAAGTGCTTGGCAGAGAACAATAAAACTGAAATGCTCTGAAGTTATTTTTTGTTGAAAATTTTCAAGCCTTTATTCAATAGTGACAGTGGAGAGAGAGAGACACGGAACGGCAAGAGAGAGAAATGGGGAAGGACATGCAGCTAAGAGCCTCGGGTCGGATTCAAGCCCGCGGGTAAAGGACTGAGCCTCGATATGACATGTTCTCAACCAGGTGAGCTACCAGGCGCCCCCCAATAAACTGAAAATGTAGATGTCATGGAATGCATTTGACAAATCGCATACAAATTCGTTAAGAGAATAAATGTGAAGCATGCTCTGAATCTAAAGTTTAAGGCAGAGGTTCTCAAAGTGGGGTCCGGGGTTCCCCAGGGTTCCAGGGGGCTAAATTTGGCAATAATGCATCACAATCATTTTAATCACTTTATCCATGTATGCGTTGGCTATTAATTAAAAATGAAGATCTTCTACGACAAAAATAGCAGATCTGCTACATCAGCTATTTTAGATGTTTCTTTTTTAATGTCGAAACCTTTGAGACATTTTTTATTATTTAGATTTTTTTTAAACATAAATCTTATCTTCTGGGGGGTCCCTGGCACGAAACCTTTTCAGATGGGGGTCAGCGGCCAAATACATATACATTTCAGACTGGCAGCCCTTGAGCCCAAGTCCCATTTAATGGCCTATCCAGATTGGTTTAATAAAGTCTGAAGGGCCTCTTTGTGTGGAGTTTGCATGTTCTCCCCGTGTTCCCTAGGGTAGGTACCCTCACAAAAACATGCAGTAATCCTGGTCACTATACTGCCTCCCCCTGGCCAGCCGGGGCGCCTGATGGAGGGGAAAGGAACTGGTTGGAATAACGTGTTCCTTCCACACGCTACGTCCAACCAGGGAAACTCTCCCCTGTCAGGTGACAAGGTGGTCAGTTGGCTCTCATGCATTGAAGGAGGCATGAGCTCGGCCCTGGCCTCCCTAGGTTGGCAGAGGGAAGGTAGTGCCCAGGATTACATAGACATTTGGCACTGGGTGTAAAAAATGGGGTTACAAAATCGTGGGATAAAAATTAGGAAAAAAATATATAATAAAGTGAAAAGTGAAAAACTTTAACCAAATTCCTGGGTGGTTTGAAATGTGATTTAAACATTACTTGTAAATAACAGTGTGGACGGTCAGTCCTAAAGATTTATCCTGCATTCCGACTCTGAACAAAGACTATAGTTCCTAAAAAAGAAGAATCTGAAGTTGCTCCAATTGACTGGAACAATCCTCCTCTTTCTCTCAGATCTGTTACCTCTCTTAGCTGCTTCAGGACTTCCTTATATTCACATCTCAAAACAACCTGTTCATGCTTTGTTCAACTGTTTGTACTGACTTTGATTCAGGTCATGTACTGTATTCTCCATTTCTGTTGAAAATGAGTTGAGGGCTGGGGGTGTGGGTGGGTGAGCAAGCTAACTGTATTTGTGTGTGTGTGTGTGTGTGTGTGTGTGTGTGTGTGTGTGTGTGTGTGTGTGTGTGTGTGTGTGTGTGTGTGTGTGTGTGTGTGTGTGTGTGTGTGTGTGTGTGTGTGTGTGTGTGTGTGTGTGTGTGTGTGTGTGTGTGTGTGTGTGTGTATGTGTTGTGTATTTGTATTGTATGTAATGTTTTATCGTAATGTTATATAGGACCCCCTCTAAAATCAAATGCTGCATCTCAAGGAGCTGTCCTGTCAATACATTCTGACCAAAGCCTTAATGACCTGTCTCAGCACTCATTTGACATGATAATGTAATTATTCATAGCGTTAAACTGTAATAGAATACTGTTTCCAAATGTGCAAATCGCCATCCATTCACGAGGTGGTGGATTCATGAAGGGTTGCAACTTGTCTCTCCCTTTCCCCCTCCTCTGATGAAAAGATAATTGGGCTGACGTTTAACCACAACCACTTTCTGCATGATGGGTTAGGCATTGTGTCAGCAAGATGAAGCTATTGCAAAACAATTTTAAGTAAATACCCTTCGTAGTCTTATTGTAGCTAATGGCACCCCTGCTATGGAATATATTTACAGTCTCTCTGGCCACTATATTATATCAACATTTATTCAATAACCTTTCACGTAAAGAGATAAAAAGGTTATATCATATGGCTCTTACACCGAAGAGAAACATCTACTGTTGTTGGAACCAATTATATTAGAATATAGGCCAATGCAAGTACTATATAACGTTGCTGTCGGGCAGAAACCTCTTATCTCCATATTCTAACTTAATTTTTTTCCGTAAATTAATGCCCTGTTTGATCATACTAAAACATCACACAAAAGTATCACAAGTAGCAGATCAGCAAGCTCGTAAATCTGCAACTTTTGATACTTTTGAATTTGAATGCTGAACAGTCACAGTTTTAGACATATGAGGTTTCCACCCAGACGGAGACAATATACTGTACTTAACCAACCTAATGGTGTATACTGGAGCACTTACCCTCAGCAAGGGAAGCAAACGCATGGATGAGGCGAGCCACGTACTGACGGACAACCTCATCTCTGGACCTCATCAAATGAAGCACAGTTTTCTGCCATGGGAGACACAACATTTAGGCATCAGTGCATTGAGGTTGCATAGATTTAAGAACAAGCGTGTTTGTCTAGATTTGGTTTTCCAGATGTTTTGTTTTTGATGATGACAAAATGATATGTATTCTGCTTATCATACCAGGAAATGTATCAATAGGATTTTCTAAGCTTGTCAATAATTGATCTGACCTCTCACAAGGTTCAAGGTGTCTTGGTTGCAGAAGAACCCTTTAACGTTGTGGGAGAGGTCCGATCGACTTCTGACAAGCTAGAAAAATGGCATAGATTAAAAACATGCCATGTTTATCTAGAATTGGTTTTCCAGATGTAGAGCATGCTTTGTAGAGCTTGTTTGCTCCATCGTGATGTTGACAAAATGATATTTACTCTGCTTATCACAACAGGAAAAGTTACCAGGGGGGATTTCAAGCTTGTCAATAATTGATCTGACCACTCACAAGGACACTCAGCTTGTGGCGGTCAACAATTTCCTTGAGAATTTCCATATTTAACCACACACCACAAAAGGCGCTTTGGCCACATGACACAGGCGAGGTAAAGTCCTGCTCAAACAGCCAGTTTATGTTTGAGGTTTGATGACAAAGTAATGTACGTACGCCCCGCTGCTATTGTCAGGCAGCATAAAGCAGTGTAAACTCTAAGGTTGACTTCAGTGTCCCATGAGGCTTCACTGCACAGTGGATCGAAGCTTCGCAGACAAAAGGAAGGGCTGTGAGGTGAGGAACATTTACACTTGTGATTGTGATAAGGGCAAAGCTCTTAAACATATGGCCTGGGGCTATAGGTTAGATGAATGGGAGATGTTGGCGTGGCTCAGCTGCACAAAGCGGGGGAAAGAAACTCCAAACTAAACTAAAACAAAACACAATAAAGAGAAGAGTCGGATAAAGGCAAGTCAGTCCTTCAGTTCAGCCCTCTGACGATCTTCTGAGCAGGTGGAAACGTTGGAACATGATATGAGGAATGTCGCGTTTGGCCATTCAAATATTAACGAGGGCAGTTACTAAAGCACTAAAGAACTGTGCTATTGCCACTCAAAACTTAGGTTGAGGTAATTTCAGAAGAAACGGATCTATTATGGGGCGGTTATTTGGAAGTTGACCTCCGATGGTTGTTCTTCTAATCTAGTGCAAAAACAATTGAGAAGGGAGACCACTGTACAATGCAAAGGAATAGTTGTAATGCCTCCAAACAGCTATTTTGCAACTTTTTGTTAAGGCAAAAAAACTAACAATTAGCTTAAAATCTTACAGACTACCCAGGAATGCGTTTCGAGTACAAGAACTCGATCTTCCTCAGGCAGCAATGGTAAGCGTGTGAAATCATGTCAAAAAGCCACAAGTTTCCCAGGGGGGAAAAGGGTGTGTGTGAATGATGGGCATCACTTCCTGTTGTCAGTAATCCAATTCATTTGAGTGATCCGTGTCAGTCAACAATAATGTGGGAACACAACCTGACAGAAATCAAGATCTCCCTCCACACAGCTGATTCAAATTAATGATTTTTAAAGCGCTGAAGTCACTTAACAAGCACCATTTAATCCCCATGCAGAGACTTAGGTATCACAGCAGCAACAGCAGCCAGTCAGAATGAAACACAGGACAGGAGTTATTCTACTGCAAAGAGCAAGTGTCAAGAGCCATTGATCATTCATTAGAATCAGCTGTGTGAGGAGATATCTTATAGGGTAAGTAGGCAGACTAATGAGACCCTTTTGGATTTCTGTCAGGTTGTCTTCCCAGGTTATTATTGACTGACACGCGGATCACTCAATTGAATTGAACGACTGACAACAGGAAATTATGCCCATAATACACGCAAGGCCTCATGGGACACTGGACACTCGTGGATAGGGAAGGGGTCACATGCATTGAGTTGCTCACCCAGCGCATGAGGCGAAATCACCCCTCTTCCGGGTTAGAAAATGTGATGGGCGAGGCCTATTTGGGGCCACTGTGACAAGTTTTGCGTCACAGAGGTGCGCAGCCCCGTATGCAAGATTGTGCGCAAGCTTGTGAATCGAGCCCATTGGTCGAAACCGTTTTCGCTCGTTCATGTACAATGGCCCCAGTCGTTTTAAGCTGCAGTACCTATGAATGGCCAGCATGTCCAATGCACTTAAATGCAACCACTGGGTTCTGGGGGCTTGGTCACATCATAATCATTTGAGTACTAATCTCTCAAGAACAGGGGTTCCCAGATTGTTTGAATACAGGCAGGTGTGGTAAGGGTGTGGTCTGTGATAAGTACATCAATCAAGATTGAAGCCAAAAAACTTAATCAGGGGGGGTTATGTGAGTTAAACATATTACCATTAAGCCAACCACTGGTCAATAGCCTATATACATCCAGATAAACACATGTCCAGACGTACATTTACACACATATGTATATATTGTTTCTGTCGGGCAGAAACCTCTTATCTCCATATTCTAACTTTTTGTGTTTTTTCATAAATTTGAGCTTGTATATCTGCTACTTTAGCTGTTTTTTTTATTTGAATCCTGAAAAGTAACAGTTTTAGACATATGAGGTTTCCACCCGACAGAGACGATATAATCTAGTGTTGTAATCTAGTGAAATGAAGTGATGGCCACACCTGTTTGGTGCTGTAGCGGTCCAGCAGGTCATTACTGATGTACGCCTGTAGCACCGTGTCTCTCTGTTCACCCTGGTGAGAGCGGGTTAACCTCTAAAAAAAACAAACAACAACAACAAGGGAGACACAGATATTAATGGAGGCCCAAAGACTGTGCTTTATTCAGCTTTAACACTTTGCACTTAAATTCCATGCATGTAAAAGTCAGTTCGGATCAAACATTCCCAATGAGACAAACATGTTTTATGTTTGTCTATGTGTGTCAGAGAGCAAACTTGGAGTTTGTTGGAGGTTGAGAGTTTAAGAACGTAAAATGTGGCAGTAGTAGTTACATTTCTAGTCTCGCAAGCCAGACTGTTGCCTCCCACAATTTTCAAATGCAACGGAAGCTCTGAAAATGATCAGAGGTACGTTTTTTTTTAAATTTGCTGCTAATCAGAGATGGAAATTCTAAAATAAAATGTTAAGATATATTAAAGTATATTTTAGTGAGCGGAAATGACGAACAGATGACAGCTTCCGTTCTTGGCTTTCTGGACTCGGGAGGTGTAGTTCCAGGCTCTATATAGCATTCGGAGATTGTGGAATAGTTGTCTGGCTATGAAAGACTACATTTCTTCAAAGAATCAGCACTTGGCGTATTGCAAACAAAATAAATATGACTCAGACTGATCAGCTCTTCTGCAAACTGATGGTAGAGAGAATCTCTGAACTGAATGTATTCTAAAGCACTGGTTCTCAACCTGTGGGTCGGGACCCCCAGGGGGGTCCTCACATGATTTTGGAGGGTCCCCAGATGGCAGTGAAGTGTCCATTTAAGGACTTTTAAGACCTTTTTGATACCTCAACAAACAAACAAAAAAAGGGGGAAAAAAAGAAAAAGACCATTACTGCATCAAAATTAATCAACAAAATATTAAAACTGGTGAAAAAAAAAAGAAAGAGGCAAAAATTGAAAGTAGCTGATCTACAAGATGCGAGCCATTGTGAGCTTGTAAATCTGCTATTTTCAAAATATGTATCTGTGGAACCGAGTCAAACTAAATATAACGCCTCAACTCCTACATTCCAAGTGCTTGTCGGGGTGGGGGGTCCCCAGTTCAAATAATGATTATTTTGGGGGGTCCCCAGTTCAAATATGATTATTTTGAGGGGTCGCGGCCTGAAAAGGTTGAGAACCACTGTTCTAAAGCAGACTTAATTCTGGCTTAATTTACATTCTACGTCTAGTTACAATTTAAGCAGTTATAAGATGCTCTTATCCAGTCAGTGCGACTGCAAGACTGCAAAGTGCAAGATCAGAGTAAATGTCATGGACCCTAGTCAACCAACAACAAGGGGGATGCAGTCAAATAAGTGCCAAGAAAACAATGAAGTGCTACAAAGTAACTAGGTAAATACAGTGCCAAACCTAGCATCTGTCTAAACAACATGTCTAAATAACATACTTAGCATCTGTGGACAAGCAAATATCACATAACATTTGTGAGCAAGTAAATCTGCATAGCATAACCAGTATATCGTCTCTGTTGGGTGGAAACCTCATAAGTCCAAAACTGTGACTTTCCAGGATTCAAATTCTAAAATAGCCAAAGCAGCAGATCTACAAGCTCAAAATGTGTCGCTTAGCGCCGCGTTTAGAGCTGGTAGATCTGCTTCTTTAGATGCATTTGTGTGACGCTGTAGTATGATCAAGTAGGGCATTACGAAAAATCACAAAAAGTTAAAATGTGGAGATAAGAGGTTTCTTCCCGACAGCAACGATCTAACAAATGAGTCCAGCTCCATTCGGGGTCTATTGAAAAATGGAACCGATCTGCAGCCGTATACTCACCCAGCGCAAGGCCTGAAGCAGCAGGGACCTGAGCCTGTCAGTACCTCCGAGAAGGTCCGTCCTCAGCTTGTCATAGTCCAGAGAGGGCAGCAGGGGCACCTCTTTGGTTCTATGTCATAAGAATATCATAATTTCGTTTATCAGTTATAGCCTTATTCATTCACAAAGACAATGAGAAAATAGCATTTGATCAACACTTTAATATATACTGCAGATTATCATAACTGTCCATGAGGAACTGCCCCATTGAACACAACAGGATTCCCCCACCGGAGTGGGGAGGGAGTTGGCTGAGAACACAGCAGGTGCTTGTTTGTTACACACTATGCAGCCATTCTGTGACTTGCCTGAGGGCTGATATGGCTTATCACCCTCTTAATCCTTTTGTCACCCCCTCGCCACCCCCCCCAGGGAAAATATATAGGCAGGGTATTCAATGTATAACTCCATGGGTTTTATAAGTATGCCAGCTTAAGTTGAAGACTTACTGTGGTGCGATTGCTGCTCTTAGCATTGAGGAGGCCTAGGAAGTGACAGAGAGAGAGACATACAGCAGAAATAAAACAGAGAGATATAAAGAGAGACAAAGAGGAGGTTGAATACACTTCCTTTATAACACAATATGTACCAACTCTCAGAATTTCATCATGACCACCTTCTATATTTACTATAAAAGATGCCATTAGATAAACAGGTGTCATTTCATGCATCCTACAACCACATTCCTTCATGCTTACTGCCTCATACTTACTAGCCTTGGATAAAGACAGTCATCGGTCATATTGATGTGACAGTCTTGTATCAAGGCTAAATACTTACCAGAGTATAGAATCATGTTAGTTTCTGTACTGGAAGTTTTTTTTTTTTAGGGGTTTGGCCGTGAGTGCATCATGCGTGAGCTACTGGAACATGCTCGCGGAATCCCAGAGTGTAATGTACGTTATTTGGCAATACTGCCCATGCAAAATGAGTGACAGGGACACCGACCAATTGGATGAGAAAAAGAGACGAGGGTTAGTGAGTGGCAAACAATTCCTTTTCCCTGTTGGCATCTCATTCCATTTTGCGGGATCGTGGCACTTCTCCCTATGGGCTATATAGCATAGGGGATTTCCAAAGTGAGTGTTTCTTACGTCTGAAACAGGGGACTTTTTTGGCCCTGTAATGTAACCTGTAGACTGAAAGGTTTCATGACCTTTTCCCCGAGGAAGGAAAAGGTGATGGACAAGGACCCAGGCGTAGCGTTGGCGGGATTGGGTGATCCGGGGGGTGGAAGCCAGACACCTGGACCCTGCTTCCCTAAAGCATGTTTCACTGTGACATTTGACCAGCGAGAGGGACCCGGGTCATGATGCAGGTACACTACACTGTGACCTGGTGTGACAGGTCACACTACAGCGTGACAGGTCACACAGGTGTGTTGAGGACAACAGCTTTCACCTCCTATAGCTGCGAGGCATTATATTTCCCCAGAGCACTCTGGTTACTCAACCAGTGGATGCGCACCGACCATATAAGTGCAACAGCTTGGGTTCAAGCCCAGCTCAGGACCCGTTGGCAATGCCCCCCCCCCCCCCCCCCCCCCGGCCCCTCCCCTCTGTCCTCTTACTCCCCACTGTACTCAAGTACAAGTTATTCATTCAGCCATACATACAACGGGAACTCTCTCATATAGATTTCATATAATTGTACTGATGTTAACTAGTACAATGCAATACGCACGAAGCCGTGGTGAGTAGTTGTCACCCATTGTTGGGTGTTATTGTTGTTTAAATGGGATATGGTAGGATTGACAGAGCTGTGAAAGTTTTGGTTTCTCCCCTAGCTAAATAAACAGAGAGAGATAGTGATAAATGGAAAAACAAATGTGTGAGACACATGGAGGTGGTGGTGGTGGTGGGGAGGGGGTTAGCCATACATACAATGGGAACTCAATAACTCTCTCATATAGTTTTCATATAATTGTACTGATGGTAACTAGTACAATGCAATATGTATGAAGCCGTGGTGAGTAGTAGTAACCCATTGTTGGGTGTTATTGTTGTTTAAATGGGATCAGGTAGGATTGATAGAGCTGTGAAAGTTTTGGTTTCTCCCCCTAGCTAAATAAACAGAGAGAGATAGTGATAAATGGAAAAACAAATGTGTGAGACACATGGAGGTGGTGGTGGTGGTGGGGAGGGGGTTATAATTGCGCCTCAATTATGGTGTTATGTTGCGATACAGGGAACAATCAGTCTTTATGCC
The DNA here is from genome assembly GCF_963280865.1 of Gymnoscopelus braueri. NCBI lineage: Eukaryota > Metazoa > Chordata > Actinopteri > Myctophiformes > Myctophidae > Gymnoscopelus > Gymnoscopelus braueri. The sequence goes on along the minus strand of NC_137607.1, from coordinate 45,632,315 downwards.
GGTACAAACCTGATCCTGAATTCTGAGAAGTGCAGCACAGGGTTTTTAAGGTTGTGGAGTAGAGGGGAGAGAGAGATCTCTAATGCTAAAGAAGACATGTGGGTTTGGAGTTAGGGCCTCCTGTTATTCTGAGTTTGCTCAGCTGCTCTTTCTAGACCAGGGGTCTTCAACAGGGTGTCCGGGACCCCTAGGGGGTCCTCAGAGTTACTACAGGGGGGCCACCAAATCTTTGCGTGATAGGAACTTTTTTTACATTAACCAGTACCATCCCTATTGAGGAGAACTTTAGCCAAAACTAGAAGATTTGCCAGCTCACAACTAGCAGACAAAAATCTGCTATTTTCAGCAAAGTGTTTTGGTGTAGAGGGAAAAAAGAGCAGACTAAGTACAGTGTGAAAGGTCAAGTTTAGTCACCGTATTGACGGTTTAAGGGATTAAATGTCTGAAAATACACATTAACATGAATCCAACGATATTCAACTACCTCGATTCAAACCCACATGGAAAACCAAACATAAATCAATCAACCAATTAATATGATTTATATAGTGATAAATCATAACAAATTGTCTCAAGACACTTTACATGTAGAGCAGATCGAGACCATTCTCTACACACAGCAATGGTTATCACTGTGGGGCCAGGGATCCTTGAGGGGAGTTCCAGAGGGTGCCCACGCTAAATGATTGAGAGCTGGGAACCAAGTGGACCAATACAGGACTGTAAATGTGAGAATGTACAAATAGAACCAAATGGATCTATTTGTGGTTCAATTTTTTTAAATTAAATCAAATAGGGGGTCCATGGCATAATGCATATGAAACTGGGGGTCCTCACTGCTCTACAGAGACCCCAAAAACTCCCCTTTAACGGGAAGAAACCTCAAGCAGAACCTGACTCTTCTAGGTGAGCAGCCATGTCTCTTGGCCGGCTGGGTTGAGAAACTGCTCATCCAAAGGGGAATGTCACTTGGCCAAGAGAAATATTAAGCCTCATGTACATGGTGTAAGACGAGCCCTGTGAGCCAGATTGTTTTTGGCTCATCATTGGCATAATTGGGGAACGCATGTCACGCTTGTCAGTGAGCCGATGTATTGAGTATAAATGCCCAGAACTATGGGCCATGAAGCATAGCTTACAATATCTTACACAGTAAAAAAAACTAGGCTTTAGGCAGGTCTACTCTGTTACTGTAGGCAGTTGACTTTAATAAAAGTCTTGTGAATTCAGCATAGTGTAAAAATCTGACTTAAGGGTGCAGCAAAAGTTTCATAGCAAATATATCTCATTATTGGAAGTATTCAATTGCAAATGATTAGTCAAATATCATCCAGGTTAATGCATGCTGAGTCTTGCTCAGCACTCCTTATTCAGCGCAAGAAATGACCACTTCCCAAAAGCTGATACATTTTGAATATATTACTATTGTATAATCTCTCAGCCTCATTGGTAAACTAGACCAGCAATGATTGGAAGCACCTGCCCTATTCTACAAACACTAGTTACTGTGGCCAGTGGGTGTCAGGTTTGACCTAACCCCAAACCAAGTGCTCAATTAGTTACCACTTTGACATTTGTGTCAACATCATCAAAAGCATTGAGAACCATCTGGGTTATATAATACACGCTTGCATCAATGATTCATTATTAAACAAGATTGCTGCCACTCTGAAAGGGGCTTTAGTAACCTGATTTGAACGCAGGTAAAAAGCAGAGTGAGGCAATTTACTACCCTCAAACCAGAGGCCTAAGATTTTAAGTTCCCCCACTAGCAGCCCCTAGAGGCCATGCTGCTTCTTACACCCGACCAAACCTGAATGGACCAACATTGTCATCCATAGAGCCCTGTGCTCTCATCAAAAAGGACAATGTGGAAAAGGACAATAAATAAATACATTACCAAATTATTCTCAGTGGCAGTATTGCATATTAACCGAATGATTCAAGTGAAATAAAAGGAAAGGTCATGGTGCCACCTACAATCTGTGGGGTTCATCTTGTGTGCAAAGTTGATATTTTTGGTCTGAGGGTGGTAAAGGAGTCACTCAAATTGTTAATTGTCGGCCCATTCGATTCTGAGATACAGCACTAGTATCTTGTGTTGTGTTTGCAAAAAATGCACATCCCTGCCAAAGGGCGGTGTCACAGTAAAGGCCATGGGGTCACCAAAAAGTCACAATCAAACCAGTATGTTTTTGTTATCGTCTCTGTTGGGTGGAAACCTCATATGTCCAAAACGGTTACTTTTCAGGATTCAAATACAAAAGTAGCAGAAAAAACACCAAAAGTCAAAATATGGAGATAAAAAGGTTTCTGCCCGACAGCGACGATATGTTTGGGATGCAAGTGTTGGACGGACGTTGGCCCCCATTAGTGGAACTAAAATGACCAGGTAAGTAAACATTGGAGCTAAATGGGTGGGTGGTGGGTGGGTGGACGACGGCGCTCAGGGACTAGGGCACGTTTAATGTCAGCGACATTCTCAGAGGGAAGCCCTTGTCTTTGTTGGAAGAAGCGGCTGGATAATAGGGCCCATTCTTACCAGGAACAAGGGCATACATTGCATTAAACTAGGCCAATCTAAAGTCTCCAACTCTAGGGAAATGGAGCAGAATGTAGGGCAAGCAGCACAAAGGCAGATGAAGAAAGATATAGGAGTGGTAACGAACGAAGAGACGTGGAGAGAGATAAAGAGAACGGCGGGAAAATGAGGCAAGACAACTAGTAAGGGTGGGGTTAGTATGTAAAGATGAAATTCTATAAAACTTACATAGCCGTCATCATAGGGACTCATAGAGTAATATCCCTTTATGGGCAGAGCAACACACACACACACACACACACACACGCACGCACACACACACAAAAGCAGAAACGCACACACAAAGAAAGGAGTTTTTGAGTTATAATGACATGAAACAGAGTATACAGTGAGACAGATGCAATTACAGCAGATTTGAATGTCAAAGGTTTCTCTACCATTAGAGATGGTAAAGATTGATAGGGTATTAAAGCTACACAATGTAACTTTGTTTTTATGAATACAAATTTATTTTTGACCAATCTGTGTGGTAGAGTATGTTAATACAATTAACACAATTGGGGTGGTTGTATTTGGTCTGGTAAGAGGACCAATACAGTTTCAAGTGTTACCGCCTAAAGGTCAAACTTCAATTTCTCCCCTGAGCAAGCAGGCATGCTCCATTAGCTCAATGGTAAACATTTCGGCACTTGCACGAGGGACCTGGGTTCAAATCCTCAGTAGAACCCTGAAAGTTACAGAGTGCAGCTTTAAGTTGTGATTCTGGATAATTGCTATTGTGTAACGGTGAGAAGAATTTTGCACAGACTGCTAATTGAAAAATGACCAGTGTAGCAGAATACCTTAACCAGTCTTATTCTATTCCATTGTGAAATGGGACATTCTGCACAATGAATACTTTTACTTTTGGTACTTTAAGTATACTTTGATGCAGGTACTTTTGTTCTTTTACTCAAGTGCATTTTGAATACGGGACTTCTACTTGTAACAGAGTATAATTATCTACATTGCAGTATTGATACTTTTACTTAAGTAAAACATGTGAGTACTTCTTCCATCACTAGTGGCACAGTGACTATTACATATCTCTGAACAACATCAGCCACAGTGAATGAATGAGTTGTTTCCTGACCTGGTGCTAGTATGTTTGTAAAACGCCTTTGGGCTTAAAGCACAGTTTGTGCGGACTCACTCACAAGTGAATTCTAAGAACCTCTCAAATGACAATACTTTCTATTGAACCTGTTGCACTTTGTTTAGTTTGTTACGTAAAACCAGAATGCAGAATGCAGTGGCTTGACAAGCACTGTCTGGCAGTGATGATTTATCTGATTTTCTCAACTCAAAGCTAAGGCGAGGCATTTAATAAAGTTCTTTTGTTAATTTGAACAGCTTAAGCTAAGCTTTTACCATCGCCAGCTTACGTAGGTGTTGACGCATATTGCTCATTATACGCTGTTGCTTGACTGTACATACTGTAATAATCCATATACACACAGTGTAGGCTGGCTGACTCTGTACATATAGTGCCAATAGTCTTTATCCATGACAAATGTATGGTCATATAACTGGTGATAGATTGTAAATTATTATACTATCTATCTTATCTATTTAATAATTTAACTACTGTACAAGTTCCACAGTGAGCCTATTGATATTAACCCATTGATACCTGGAACGCTTCTGTGTCACTTTAGATGCCTTTGGCTATTCAAAAATAGCAGATATACAAGCTCATAGCGCGGCACCGAGTGCCGCGCTACAAGCTTGTAGATCTGCTATTTTTGAAAAATCGTGAAAAAATATTTTTTATATTTTTTTCAAAAAACTGTTAGGATTTAGATTTTTTTCAAAGAATCGCCTCAGGTCTTAATGGGTTAAGCAGGTGTATAGTGAATAGAGCTACTTGAGGATCTTTTAAAATGTATTAATAACTTCACTTTCAAATTCACCTAAATACCTTGCCTGCATATTTTAGTGACTGTGTCCACCCTGAGTGACGCAATTACTCCTGCTATTAATAATACGGAGTGCTGAGGATAAGTTGTCTTTCATTTCCCATGGTTGTTTTGTAGGAACACCTTGACCTGAACGCCTGTGGGAATTAAAAGTGTTGTTGTCCTCTCTGTGAGGTGTGCAAAGGAGAGAGAGAGAGAGAGGGTGGCGGGGGGGGGGGGGGGGGGGGGCAAGGGGAGAGGGAGAGAGAGGGAGAGAAGGCGAAAGTGAGGGAGAGAGAGAGAGAGAGAGAGAGAGAGAGAGAGAGTGCTGTGGGTTCTCACTCACGGTGCCAGGCCTGGTGAAGTCGACACTCTGTGACGCACTCTGCCTCATCTGGCCGCTGAACAGGCGAACGCACACACTCTGCAGGTACTCCAGGGAGATCTGCGAAAACACGCCAGGCCTCTTGAGCTTTCATGTGCTGTGTGTGCGTGTGGAGAGGCAGGCGGGCTACTACGTTTATGTCATGTGTTAATAAAGGACTCATTTGGTAGTGGAGACTATAGGTTCTTCATCATTTATGCGTAGGATATGTAACAGGTGCTTTTTATTTGTGTATTCTTTAGTTATTATGCATGTGTCTGTGTCACCCTTCCAAGTCGTGTGAGAGTGTAACTGCGTGTGCATGAGCATGCCTGTGTGTGCAGTGCACCCATTAATAGGTGGCGTGTGTGCTCAGCCGGCGGCCCTACCGTTTTTCCGCTGACGGTGGCCTCCAAAGAGTCCACCAGCTCGGCTGCCACTCCTATCAGGTTGTGGTAGTCAGCCTTGATGGTGTTGAACCGCCTCAGGTAGCTGGCGGCCCGCCGCTCTGACTCAACCAGCTGCAGTTGCAACTGCTGCATGGCCTCTGTGTGTGGAGATGTACGTACGCACGTTGACAAAGGGAAATGAAATAATACGGTTGCATAATTTTGTCCAGTTTCTAATCATTTGTATGTTAGCTAGCTGTCTATTAGACAAGCAAATATCCACAAAATAATCAATACAAAAGACTGGGAGAAGAAAAGAGAAGTAGAAAATTGTGTCTTTTCTCTGTATTTCATCCAAACCACAGATTGCATACACATACAGTATGTACTCTTCATGGCAGATACAGTACCTTTGGTAGTCCTCCCACCATCCTTCTATACAAAGTGTGTTTAAGGAAATACACACCAAACAATTAACACACAATGGCTCATCATAATAAATTGTTGATATCGTAGGCATATGGTGTACTCATTCAAAACAATTTCCAATAAGTGAACAGATTCAGTTTCAGCATTCTGCCAAATGATCCTTGCCACAGGACACACCTTGAATGATTCAGAAAAACCTTATAACCAATAACTAACCATTTCTTTGGTAGATTATAATATAACATTACTGTAATGTTAATCTGCCAGAGTGGGATAGAATTTTACAATGTGAGGAAGCTGATCCACTGTAACAATTGTCTCCAGCTAATCTCTATCTTTTTCTCACTTGACCTTAAAACCTAACGTGAGTTCGAGTGAGTCACAGTGAGTCATGGCGAGATCGGATGCCGCAGCATTCGAACGTAGCCCATTCGTAAACAAAAAAAAAACAATGAAAAGCAATCTGAGAGGGTGGTTATGGATTACGGAAACGTCCAGCTTTAGGTGACCTTAGTTGCCTGGAAGTCCTTAGTTGCCTGGAAGAAGGTTTGGAGTTACATATATATTTTTGCAATCTTGGATGTGCATCTCAGCGGCCCCTTTTCCACCGGAGTTGAACCGGTTGGTTCTTTTTTTCTCGCCTAATTTTGAACCAGTTCAGTGTGTTTCCACAGAAGATGAATTGGTAGAGAACCCTAAAAGTTGGTTCGGAACTAGATTGGAAGATGCAGATGCGACATAAACAATGGCAAAAGCAAGCGAAAAATCATCATATCAATCATCATAAAAGAAAAGGGAAACTGTATCTGCCATTGTCAATTTAATTTCCCCTGTGAAATGGACAGTTCAACCAATCATATTCAACACATTGCCGGCCTGGACTGCAATCGAACCTGGGGCAATTGGGGACTCCTAGCTGCTCCCCAGGTCTCTCTAACCATTCAGCTATGTCGCCTAAAACTGCTGCTTAAAACTGGTGGAAACGCAAGCTGGTTCGCGGCCGGTTCCGTGAAAGCACCAAGGTTCCAAGAATCTAGAACAGAACCAGTTGCAGAACTGAAGTTCTTTTGGTGGAAACGGGGCCAGCCAGGAGAAGGCAATGGCAGCCAGTCTGTACTCCAAGTTACTTGGATCCTGACTTGTTGTTCCACTCTCTTCACTGGATGATTTATTATTTAGAAGTCATTCTCTGCCTGCGGGGGGCTCAAAAACTTGTACTTAATGTGAAGGCTGTTGTTTTGTGAGGCGACGCTGTGTGAAGTGTCAGAGTCTCAGAGTGAGTTTTGACCGCTGGCCATTTGGCAGGATCACACACACACACAAACACTGCCATGGGGCACAATTCAGCGCTAATGTGAAAAGTTGATCTCTGCGCTTTGTTTGCAGCTCAGTGTTTGACAGAGGTACTGCTACTGATATTACACCCTGGTGAATAAAGGAAACCTCGAGGAAAAATACCAAATTACCAAACATTACTCCGAAATGTCTAGACCTCCTTATTGCACTGTGCTTACAGCAGGCCCCTTTTCAAGCTTCATGTTCCATTGGCTGGTTGACTGAACACACTCGCTCTTCAAGCTCCCTGCTTTTTTACACGCACACAGCTGCAGCCGGGAGCTGCCCCAGTACCACCACCGTAGCGTAGCGTTCCACTGTTGAGGTCGGGGTCGAGTGCCTTGCTCAAGTGCACCTCCACGACTTGTGTGTTACTCATTTTCGTTGCTGTCGGGCAGAAACCTCTTATCTCCATATTTAAACTTTTTGTGTTTTTTCATAAATTAGCGCCCTACTTGATCATACTACATCATCACACAAAAGCATCAAAAGTAGCAGATCCACAGCTCGAAACGCGGCATGAAGCGACGCGTTTTGAGCTTGTAGATCAGCTACTTTTGAATTTGAATCCTGAAAAGTAACAGTTTTGGACATATGAGGTTTCCACCCGACAGAGACGATTTACTCTTTCCCAGAACAACCCACCTTCCAGTCACACTTCCTTCAAGTCCTTCCTTGTCTCTCACATTTCTTTTTGGTACTGCCGTCGTCATTTTCGAAACATGACAACCTTTGGCCACACCACCAGACAAAAGGATACATATAAACTAAGCAGCCTTGGAGTGTTGGACGCCTTCAGTGTCGCCGAGAGAAACGGCTCCAGCCTCCCCTTTAATTGTGGTATCCAGGCATCCTAAACAAACATGACTTATTAGTAATGGGCTCTTGAATAAATACAGCTGTGTACATTCAGGGTGGGGGTTGGGGAGGTGGGGGTGACAGGTTACATAATGATAATAGCCAATTAGCCATGGAATACTGACTGACCATCTGTAACGGTTGACATTTTTAGATACGTAAATAACACAATTCTGTTCTGTTTGTGTGAGCTGTGCCGTGGTTACACAATGCTCTGTGTATTGTCTTGTTTGTGGTGTTTATGACATGTATTAATGTGATCATATGTTATGCTCTGTTGATGAATTGAATACATTTAAATATAAATGTATTCAATTAAAAAACAAGTGTGCTGTTTACATTTTCGTCTAATTAAGTATTCAATCAATCAATCAATTTAGTTGTAAAGGATTTTGTGAGATCAATGAAATACTACTACCACAAACTAACTTTTATTGCAACTACTGCTGCTATTGTGTGACTGGTACAAATTGGTGCCGGAGCTTCCACTATATAACACAACAATGCCCGCTACTACTCCTATGAGTGGTACTACTACTTCTATTCTTACCACGAGCAGTACAACTGCTGCCAAAAACCTAGTCTATAGGGGCACAGCGTCCCCGAGGGAAACCAACTGCACTGATCGGCAACAACACACTCGGGCGTATCAAGCTACTCAGAAGGAATGTGCTCCGAGAGGAAATGTGCCAGGCACCTGGAAGAGCTCCCTGAAGGAGGGGTGGATGGTAGGGTTTGGAACAAACGGCAGGGCGTAGTAAGGCAGGAACTCGGTGGTTTGACTCAGTGCTGCCCCTCGCGTCTCCAGGTACTGCTTGAAGCGAGGGATCCTCTCCTCGAACGCAGCCTGGTCCTGGGGAGGGAGAGACAGACAGGTGATATTATAATAAACCCCAACGACCCGGAACAATCCTGAGATTCTAGAGTAATGATGTAAGACAGAAGTGTCAGGACAAGAAGTGATGATCAAGAGTATCAGAAGAGGGGTATAATAACCACATGAGACCTATTTCATACTTTCTAGATAATTCATTATGGAACTTTTTGAATATTTACGCCTATAATGACGTGACCAAAAATTGGGACACCAGGTTTTAAGGGGAGGAGTGGTGCAGTTCATCCCCTGTCCATATGGCAAATGGTATGCATTTCTATTTCTATGTACAGTATATTAGTAGACTGTGCATAGAACTCCATTATAAGGAGCTCTACTGCCACAATTACAAAGTGACGCATATATCACATTCCTCACACATCATGCTACTCTTATTTATCCCATATATTTCTCATTGGGTTTCCCTGTGGGAAAGTTTTGCTCAATCGTTTACTGGAATAAAAAAAGGTCTGGTCCCAAAATGTGAACGTATTTCACATTATTTTACATTGACGCTGTGCGTCAGAAAGTAATGATCATTTAGGAGCTCTTCTTGTCTTTGCCTGAGAGCATATCGTTTCTGTCAAGTTGATTTGAATCTAAAGTGTGTGAACTGAAAAATGCATATGGATGAACCATGGTGCCTATAGGCTAGATTCAGATGAACCAAATATAATTTCTAGTGTCAAAAACTACATTCAGTTGAGCACTGTTCCAAACCCTCATGCAAACAGTTCAATTTAAAAAACATTTGAGTTCAGAAACATGGAGGCTACCATAGTGCAACGAGGACATCTGTTGGCCAAGGATGATTTGAAGTGCTTTGTTTGACTGACGTCATGACATATGTATGTCTAGAATGAGCTGACATGTTTTGATACTGAGGCAATGCATGTGCATTATTTAGTTTACTAAAAGTATGCATGCCAAATGCATGTGTAATAATGTGCTATGAAATATAATTAGAAAAGGATGCAGTATTCCTGTGTTAGGAGATTGTTATGAGACTACACTGGACAGGCAGTATTCAACCACTTAGAGGTTTGAACTATTACATGTATTAGTGTATAATACATCATATTTTGATTATAACTCATTCTAATGCACTCGTGATATGGCTTTGATGGCTTACATTGTGCTTTGCACAGTGTTGAGTTAAAGATATATAACTATTTTTCATAGTGCAGCGGATAAAAGCAATATTTTGGGAGAATCGTTCACTTGGTGATACAAGCGTGAAACTTGGTACAGATCATCTTTAGAGGTCATTTATCGATTTTTTTAATCGAGCCACTTGAAAATCAAAGATGGCGGCCATTTTTCAAGATGGCCGACATCTTAGTGGGCAGTTAAGTGATATGATGGTTTATTTGGTGATACAAGCATGAAAATTGGCATGAGCAGTCTCTGTGGGTCACTTGACAATAGGCCACCCACAGCTACTTGAAATTTCAAGATGGCGGCCATTTTTCAAGATGGCCAACACTTTAGTGGAGCAATTAAGTTATATAATGGTTTATTTGGTGATACAAGCATGAACATTGGCATGAGCAGTCTCTGTGGGTCACTTGACAATAGGCCACCCACAGCTACTTGAAATTTCAAGATGGCGGCCATTTTTCAAGATGGCCAACACTTTAGTGGAGCAATTAAGTTATATAATGGTTTATTTGGTGATACAAGCATTAAATTTGGCATGAGCAGTCTCTAAGGGTTGCTTGACAAGAAAACACTCCCAGCCACTTTACATTTCTATTTTCAAGATGGCCGCCCCCTGGATCCTCAAAAGATACATTTTCTCATAGAAATTTATGTTTTTTTTTCTTTAAGGACGATTATACGATTATTATTATTATGCTAAAGAACAACTTTTAACACATCACAATATAGTTGTGTTGATTTGTTGATCATAGATAGATTAGATAAGAGTGAATATCTGCACTACCAGGGCACACTGGTGATATATCACTGCTGTTAAACTCAGAGTGGGGTTCAATGTCAGCTAATTGAAAGTTGGTATCCCAAATGCTGTCTAATTTACCCCAAAACAGTTAGATAGCCGCACCTGAATTGACAGGTTGTGCCAGCACGGGAGAGCCGAGCCAAGGTTAATGGGGTTTTAGTTAACCGGATGGTGTACAGATCGCTCAGGATTTAAATGGCATTGGATGAACGATCGAACTAAGTGTAGGGTTAAGGCACGAACTTAGTTGTATCCCATACATCAAAGTGCTTGGTAAAAGGTGGTAAAAGGATAAACCCTCGGCCTCTGCCTATGCTGCAGACATGGCAGAAGCCATCATAACAGTTGTGAAAACTAACTGGGACAGATGTTTAATTTGTCAGCAGGTCACCAAGGAAAAACTCATTCAGCCGAGTTTATTCAACAGAGAGCACGATCGTACTGGTTATGATACCATTGCAAGAAATGTTCCATTATTTCATAAGATCAATGCTCTGCCTATCTTACTTAGTCCAACCCGACTAGATGAAGGTGATGGCATAGAAAGCACATCGACAAGAAACAGAGCAAAATATAATTCAAGCTGTAAACTTAGGTTCAACAACACAGAGCTGGAAAGGGCCCAAAAGAGAGCATCTACATCTGCTGAAGACACTGAAGATACCAAAGATATCCATGTCAAGAGGCCAAGAAGATCTAATGTATGACCGGTCCAGCGATGTCACAACTGTGAACGAGGCCAGGCTTGATCTCTTTGCCAGAAAGCAAAGACAATATGACTTGATCCCACCAACTCAAGCAGCACTCAAAGAGCATGCCAAACATGCTTCTTATGAGGCTGGATACGTGTGGGGACAGGCATTGAAGCGACATCCACAAATGCAGAGCCCATCTGACTGGGGATGGGTGGAACAGGACGAGAAGTGGAAAGTCTTCTGGACTCCACTTCCACCTATTGCGGAGAGTTGTTGGGAGTTGACCAAATGTGGGTGCTCCAAGGCATGTACTGGAAGGTGTAACTGCTTCAGATATGGACTCAGTTTCACATGCCTATGTAGTTGCCCCTGCTAGAACCTATTTGCATGTTTATTTTGCCAGAGTTATTCCCTGTTGTCCTCTGTGTTTTCAAGTGGAGGCCTATGGCTCGGCTTCCCCTCGTCACATCGACGCATCATGTTTTACTTTTTATCTAGTCTATTACTGTGTAATTTTCAGTTGTTACTTTGTAACATTGCTTCCACTGCCTTCCACTGCCATATCTAACAGTGAAGCACATTTTCAGTTTAGTTCCTTAGTATCGTTTGTCATGGTTCCGTGGCTATTGCCATTCAGTATTAGCCATTACTCATAATTTTGGAGCACTGTCCGTTCAGCACCACAACTGTGCTTATCAGCACCACAACTGTGCTAATTTATTCATCTTATTTTTTGTTTCCCCACCCCTTAGTATTTATTTGACACATGTAATGGCTGTTAGTTTAAAAAAAACTATATATATATATATATATATATATATATATATATATATATATATATATATATATATATATATATATATATATATATATATATATATCCTCCCTTGTGACTGTTACCTTGTCGTGGTAAGGGAGCTTGTTTAGGCCTACCTCAGTGAACCCTGAGAGCTATGCCGGTGGGAGGCAACTCCTGACAGGTCTTACCAAACTGGACAGGTCGTGGGCGAGGAGTCAGACAAAACACAGTCAAACAACCTCTCTTGACAGAGCTTTTTGAGGAACCCAATACATTTCTATGAGAAAAGGTATCATTTAAAGATTGACATCTTGAAATTTCAAGTGGCTGTGGGCGGTTTCTTGTCAAATGACCTTTTGAGACGGCTCATGGCAATTTTCATGCTTGTATCACCAACTAAATGATTTCTTAAGCTTAACTAGTCCACTAAGGTGGTGGCCATCTTGAAAAATGGCCGCCATCTTGACATTTCAAGTAGCTGTGGGTGGCTTATTGTCAAGTGACCCACAGAGACTGCTCATGCCAATTTTCATGCTTGTATCACCAAATGAACCATTATATAACTTAAATGCTCCACTAAAGTGTTGGCCATCTTGAAAAATGGCCGCCATCTTGAAATTTCAAGTAGCTGTGGGTGGCGTATTGTCAAGTGACCCACAGAGACTGCTCATGCCAATTTTCATGCTTGTATCACCAAATAAACCATCATATCACTTAACTGCCCACTAAGGTATCGGCCATCTTGAAAAATGGCCGCCATCTTGGATTTTTGAGTGGCTCGATTAAAAAAGTCAAAGAGTTGACCTAAAGGAATGTTCATGCCAATTTTCACGCTTGTATCACAAAGTGAACGATTGTTCCTACTATCCGCTCTACTATCAAGTGAGAGAGACCTCAAAGCAAGCAAGCAACCAAAGTGAACTGCTTCAGAAATCAGCTTCAGAGGAACTTTTACAGAAATACTTTTTGTAGTTGAACACGGCAACTTATGAATAAAAAATACATTTCTGTTTGAATTTTAGGCTTTGAAGTTGCACAGATATGACAAATAACCTAAATATAAAAAGAAATGACTGACATAATTAATAACTTTATACTTTAAAAAAAACATTAATAGTGGAAATAGCTGATCTACAAGCTCAAGCTTGAAGACCTTCTATTTCCACTACTTTTTTTCCCACTATTTTTGAAAACATAAAAAAAAAATTAGCAACGATTATGACGGCTATAAAAATAATAATAAATAATAGCGATTAGCGATTAGCCTATAAAGTGTATAATAGTGTACATACAGGTCTGCCTAAGTGGCTCCTCAGTGGGTAGATGGTAAAATGGATTTGAAGATAGAACTCCAGTCTCTGGGCCTGGGTGTCCATGTCCCTGAGGTCAGAGGGGACGTTCTCAGTCCACAGCTCAAAGAACACCTTATGGTCTCCGTCATCAAAGGAACTGAGGAGGTCTCTCTGCAGTGGGCCAGTTACAGCAGCAGGTTGGTTAAAGGATTGATTAATTTAATACTTAATTAACAGTTTGCAAATAGTACAGAGGTACAGTTATACAATAAAGCTAAAACGATAACACAAAAGCCCTGAGGGCTTGTTTCCTTTGTGGTCCTATGTATTCAATTCATCAAGACATATAAATATATACAATACTATACAAGAGATGATCAATACTAGGAGCAGTAAAAGTATATTTACAGAAAAACAGTGGGGGGTCATTTCTTTTGGCAAGCTAGAAGACTTGTCTATGTCCAGTTGCAAATTGCAGACATGTTCTCTTTTATGGTGGTTTTGAAGGAGGGCAGGGAGTCATACTTTTTGATGGCTGGTGGTAGGGAATTCCACATTGTGGTGGCATGATAGTAGAATGAATTCATTCCCATGTTTGTGCCAAACTGTGGGGAATGAGATTAGTGGCCCAAGTTTAGGATTCTATAGAGCACCGAAGTCCTGACATCACTGCCGCTAGAGGGCACTATCCCCCTGGGTCGAGGCGTTATTTTTTGTGTTGAAATCCCCATAGAGGAATCTTAGATCTTCTCAAAAGAACTGTGTTAGAAAAATCTTATATGAGGCATCTAAGATTCCCCTATGGAGATTTCAACACCCTACCCAGGGGGATAGCGCCCTCTAGCGGCAGTGACGTCAGACTTTGGTGCTCTATAAGGGCTGTCTGTCCATTTCATCAATAATTGCCATCATCACCAGATCTATCTGTGGCAGATCAACATGATCACTCAGTTACAATTTAGGCATTTAGCAGCTCATATCCAGAATGAGTTACAAGTGTGACAGTTGAACAGAGGGGTCATATTTCTATACTCACGGTTGTGGCACAATACTGTATGGTTTTCATTACGGTGTGCTTTACCCACCCCACAATCATAACTTACCCAGGAACGTGTGTGGAGTATTGGTTATTAAGATAATATTAGGAGGACATTATTACCTGAACGATAATATTCTTGGAGTCTTTAAGTGTGTCTCCTTGAGGCTTGGACACAAGCTTGCCTTTGTTTTTGCACTCCTTGTCAAAGCTGTAGACTGTGTCGTCAAATTTCTCATACTTTAGGTACTGGTGAAAAAAAGATGGGTACAGAACAAAAACACATTTCAAATTACAATTCAAATACAGAGCATAGACACAAACTACATCTTTTTACACATATCATTTTTAAGCCTAAAATCTATTGTACTGGGGGCGCTGATAGCCGATAACCAAATGGGCTCCTACAGGTCCATTTGGTTGCATTTGTACACTCTTGGAGTTAAATGAACACTGAGGAATTCAGTTTGTGTACGTTTGTGCAGGATTTCAGTGTGAAGTAGAGAAAGAGGCACAGATAGAGGGAAAAGGGCATTCCGTGACCTGTGTTTTAGCCGGGTAGCTCAGTATTCCACACAGTCTAGTTATGCACGGCAGAGCAGCTAAAACAGCAGTGTTCATATTTCCATAGATTAAAGCAAAATAAAATCTCACGACTGGAAAAAGTCCTAATGTGCGATTTGTGAAACACACTAGTGCTGTTTCCTAAAAGAAATTAACAAAATATGTAAAATTATGATGTTTTAGTAATATTGTTCCTGCTGTTCTCTACATACAGCCAACCAGGTGAAGAAATCACAGATTATGGCTTTAACCTTTGCTTTTATGAAATATTCGAGACTATTAAGATTTATGGAAGATGCTTCTGAACATATTGCTAGTTTGACCACTTCAAATGCTCTAATCTTAAAATAATAACAGAAAATAGCAGATCTACAAGCTTTGAGAGCTTAAAGATCGGCTATTTTCACTGCACAACATGTTTCCATAGAAGACATGTTGGCTTCTATGGCATCCAAATGACTGAACTCAGTCGTGGCGACTGAGAACTTGAATCCATGCATTTCATACCTCCTTGATCATCGTGAGAAGATCAGCTTCATTGGCCAAGATGTCCCCCATCTTCTCGCCTGCCTCCCTGGAACTCATGTGAACACCAACAACACCTACAGGTAGTGCAGTTACTGTAGGCCAGCCATCAAACAGCTTCCATCATAATAACACTGATGATGATGACGACCACTCCTCAGAACCTGCAGAATAAATGTTGTTTGTTGTTGATTTATTCTAAATAGCTCGACTTCATCTTTCTTGATGAATTGAATACACAGGACCACAATGTAAAACAAGCCCTCAGGGCTTTTTCTGTTATCCTTTTAGCATTATGGTATAGTAACTGTACCTCTGTACTTTTGCGAACTGTTAATAAAGGATGCAATCCATCAAAATCTGACAACAAACAGGTTAATTATTATTACTAGCCTGTAGGTTTGACGACGTTTTGGCTGTGTTTGGGTTGGTTTCTTTTTGAGTACTCGTTGATATGGTGTTTCTGTATTATTGTTCCTCATTAAATGTCTCGATGAATCGAACACACAGGACCCAATGGAAACAAGCCATAGTGTTTTCTTGAGTTTAATGCTTTTAGCATCCTTTTGTATAGAACTGTACTTTCTGTGCTTTCTTTTTGCAAACTGTTAATAAAGTAAAGTAATCAATCAATCAATCAATCAATGTGTACCAACATTTTCTGGCGTTAGTGATCAAACGTTTTAATTAGGTGTAATTAGTCCCTACATGTCAACTAGCAGGATGCTAAGTAGGCAGCAAACAGATGTTAAGTAGAGATAGCTGCATAGGCTACTGCTGCTGCTAGACAAGAGCAATGACTAATACCTCACCTTTTACACAAACATCCCTCTGCTAGAGGATGTTAGTTGATATGACAGTGTGTCGGTAACGATAAGTAATGTGTAAGTATAACATCCATAGTGCTGTTCATAAACTGGTGCATGATGGTTAGCAACAGGACGCCACAACACAACACCTAGCAACCAGCAGCGTTGCCAGAGTTTGTGAGAGAAACAAGCAATCGGGTCTATGAAAACAAGCCCAAAAGAAGCAACTAGGCTGTAGATCTGCTATTTAAAAAAAATAATCTTGAAGCAATTTTGAAAAAATGTGGGATGTTTTCTAAAACATTTTAACAACACACATCTTGTATGGGGCTCCCTGGCACAAAATAAAATTCAGATGGGGGGATCAGTGTCTGTGGACAAATACATATTAATGTGTGGTCCTTGACCTGAAAATGTTTGAGATCCACTGGTTTAAACTACATTAGGAAACAAGCCCGAATAAGCAACTACACTTTAGAAACAAGCCCAAAAAAACGCAACTACCAATATTTACAAGCGACTTTACAGAAAAACAAGTCCAAAGTCGCTTATAATAAGTGGACATGGCAACGCTGGCAACCAGTCTTTTTTTTCTCTCTCCCCCCAAAAGAACCTCTTCCGGGCGCATTACCGCCTCCTACTGATCCGGAGTGAGAACTGAAGGCTCTGGTCCAAACCATAGTGGTGTAAAGTAACTAAGTACATTTACTCAAATACTGTACCTAAGTACAATGTTGAGGTATTTTTTACGTTACTGGAGCATTTTCATTTTTTTTAAATACTTTTACTTCTGCTCCACTACATCTCAGAGGCAAATGTTACCATTTGAAACCTGTGAAACGGGACATTCTGAATATTGAGTACTTTCTACTTTTGGTACTTTTAAGTACATTTTGATACCAATACTTTTGTACTTTACTCAAGTAAATATTTCTACATTGGCATTGCAGTGTTGATACTTTTACTCAATAAAAAACAGAAAGGAGTACTTTTCCCATCAATGGTAACCAAATGAAGACGAAAATGTTTAAACTATTACTTAATTTGCTATTTTCGGCGCGCGACACCATGGTGCGATGAAGTACCGCCAGGGGGCAGCACGCGCCGGCTGAACGTGAAACCCACACACACACACTTGTAGCTCATCATAATATTATCAATATATCCTTTATTGATAGTCATTATTAATCTGTCAGACCCACTGAAACCAAGTATGACACTAAACTCCACGTGGGTTGATGTGGACAAGCTCACTGATCAGTTCGTTAAGTTAGAAAAGGTAAGTTAAGTAGGCTAATTAATTATCCATGGAACGGTCATCTGTCATATAATATGACAGTCATGGCTAGCCAATTCATTTGCTGATGAATTCACACAGGTCACAACTAAACAACAACACTTTAACGTAGTCAATGATGTTTACCCGGGATTCATACGATAAAAACCCATTTTGGAATGAATTATAAAGTTATCAGGGCATTCTGTTTTCTTTATTTAATCTTCAAATAGCAGTGATGTGGTGGAAAAAGTACTCACATGTTTTACTTAAGTAAAAGCATCAACACTGCCATGTAGAAATACTCTGTTGTTACAAGTAAAAGTCTGGTATTCAAAATGTACTTGAGTAAAAGTACAAAAGTTTTGGCATCAAAAAATACTCAAAGTACCAAAAGTAAAAGTACTCGTTATGCAGAATGTCCCATTTCACAAGTTATCATATGTGTAAAATGCATAGAAATCTTTGAAAATAGCAGATATACAAGCTCATAACACCTCACAATGCGACGCATTTTGAACTTGTAGATCTGCTATTTTCAAATAGCCAAAGTTACAATAGGGCTGAAGTGGTTAATGTATGTTTTGTAATAATAATCAAAATCTACAAAGTAACTAGTAACTTTAAATTAATACGTTTTCAAATAATTGTAGTGGAGTAAAAAGTATTTTTTTTGTCTCTGAGACATAGTGGAGTAGAAGTAAAAGTACTGAAAATTGGAAATACTGCAGTAAAGTAAATATTCCTGAAAAGCATACTTAAGTACAGTACTTCAGTAAATGTACTTTACACCACTGCTGTTTTCTTTATTTCATCTTCAAATAGAAAATAATAGAAGTGAATGGCTGCAACATCCTGTTGGACATGAAGCTGGATGACACTGACAGAGCTCTGAGACTCTCTCTCTCTAAGGAGAAATGTTTTACTGAGGGTGAGTTTACTCATTAAATGATATTTAATCTGTATGCTGTTTAAATTGAGGATGACTTTTATATTTTCATAATTTGTGTATACTGTTTAAGTTTAGGTGAGGATGAGTTTAATAATGAAATCATTTTTTTTCTCATGAGTTTCTGGCTGCATAATATGAACTTGTATTTTGTGTGAAACAGATATCTGGGCCTTGGACACCCTCTTGTGGTCATGTTCGACTGACTGTGTTAATGCCCTTACAGTCTATGTGCTAATGATGGGTGATTGAATATTGAAACCAGTACAGCTAGCTGATAAACAACATTCACCAGCCTCTATATCTATTTTTAACTAACTAATATTTATTTATAAATAAAAAATGATTTGGGATGGATAGGTAACCAGCCAGAGTGTCTGGTAAAGTAAATATCCTTACTAACCAAATCTAGTTAAATCTTTTATAGAGAAAGTTTTATTTCATTGAGCTCTGTATGGACATTTGTCCATTCATTTATGTTGATTTCAACTGAAATCACTAGTCTGACACTTCATATTTGATATTTCAACTAAGTTGTGGACTGTGTTGCAGACACTCAGGATATGCTAGGTCTACTGACAGGACTCCAGAACGCTGTCTCGCAGCAGTGTAAACTCAGAGGTATGTGTGTCATCTACTGTACAAGTAAGCAATTTTAGGCTAAAGCTTCAGAACAGAATCAAGCGAGATACTAAAGCTTGATTCTGTTCTGTTTGCAAGCTTCGGTTCTATAGTAGAACACAGTACTAAATACTTCACCATAAATGTAATGATAATAATCTAAACAAAACTACAGTATATTTTGTTGCCTACGCTAAGTTATAGAATTACTGTTTAAACCAACCTAAGAATGGGAGCAGTGTGGTTTCATAGGAGAGATACTGTAGCTGTTGCCTTGACAAGGCTATCAGGCTACTGCTGAATAATACAGGCCAACATTGCATGCACAACATTTGCAACCTGCCAAAGACCAATGTTAGTCCACTAGGATCACAGGAACATTTCTGACCACTGATGGGTCTGACCAGATACTACTTGGTTGTGTGGTTGTTGACAGAAAGAATATAAAGATCACATGATGTGAAGTCATGAAAAAAACATCTTTAAAACAAAACTCCAGATACACCAAACACCATCGCTAAATAAATCTGCAGAGAAAATTCCATGTAAGGATCTGCATTGTCTTCGATTTCAACTTGTGGCTACTTTATCCTGATGAACTCTCACACTGAAATTGTGTTTCTATTGCAGAGGAGAATGAGAAGCTGAAGGACACTATGGCTGACGTGAAAGAACAGAATAAGCAAACAACAGAGGTTAGGAGTAAACATTTTAATTACTGTTTTGGCTTTATCTATACCAGGGGTTCCCAACTTTTCTGTTGACATGGACCGGCTGACAGTTCATAAAATGATTGAACTTGATTGATTGATTGATTTATTACCCATGCCATGAACAACTTGTGATACCTTAAGTAAGTAAGTAAGTCGGAGAGTCTTATTGTCGGTATCAGCCGAGAACACGGGAATCTATCCCCGTTACAATGCGCTAGGCTAGACCCCTGGGAGATGGATTGCTGAGGTGGAGCGCCACACCTACCATCAGCTTCCAGTACTTACCGCACAACTTGCCGTACCCAAGCCAACCGAGTTGGCGGTGCCCGGATTTGAACCCATGACCTTGTGGTCCAAAGGCGGGAGTTCTGTACCTTAAAATTGACAGCAATACCAAGACTGTAACATAACACAACAGTACTGTAGATGACTTAATTTGATTCAGTGTGGATGCTGTGTTCTGTGGTCTCCTATGTTGCCAGTTCCAAGAGGCTAAGATGCAGATGCTGGTTGTTGAGATGAGAGCAGAGGAAGAGAGACACAAGGGGGAGCTGGAGGATCTCAGACAGCAGTGCAAGACTCAGATGGAAGAAAGCCATATGGATTTCCTCCATCAGCGTAAGCCCTAAGTCATGGGAAATACATCAGATTGATGATCCACAGCTACTGTACTGTATATCAAGTCAATCCATCAAATTCATTCATATTGATAGAGCATATTTTACACAACAAAGCTAACTGGTGAACTTAAGGAACATGACCTATAATCATAACCTACAGTACATTGCGAGTGATGTAAGTGAAAAGAGACAAAATGGGATAAATAAATACAGCAAGGATGAAAGATGGGAAGAGGGTGGTCAGTCATGTTTAGTCCATTGACTGACTCAGTGAAAATAAGGTTTAATTAAAGTTTACATTTCTATTTCATTATTATTATTATTATTAATATTATTATTAATATTATTATTATTCACTGCTTGAAAAATAACCCAACACGTCACGTGTTGTGAGCTTATAAATCAGCTATTTTCAGCGTGTGACACAGAGCATGAATTAGGCAGAATACTCCATGTTGCGACAACTTGCGAGACACATCAACTTTTCAACATTCATTCTATCCTGTGTCACTCTGAAAAATACGTCACACAATACAGGAGTTAGATACTCTGGAAATGCCATTTAATCTGGAAGTTCTGCTGCTGCTGTTCTTTCTTTGCAGTGGCGGTTAAGGATGCAACGCTAAAGAAGGTGTTGGAAATTAAGGTGGCTGACATGGAGGAGCTGAACTCCAAGTTACGGACTCAGGAGAAGGAGAGTCAGAGTGAACTTCTAAAACTGCAGCTGGAGGTTAAGATAAAAGCACCTTTACTACGATTAATATTATTATTATTGTATTATGGAGAGAGATTCACATCACAAGTAATGCATTTATTATTAGTTTATTAGTTAATTATGAGCACAGCATCAATTCCTTAAGGGCAGCAGCAGCCTCAGACAATGCAGCAAACAGGCAAATGAGCAATGCAAAGTTCAGCATTTAACCATTTAAAGTCTTAAACCATGTATACTTCGTTGAGCGGAGTCCCTCAGGGGTCTATCCTACGCTCCTTTTAGTGCTCACAGAGCTTGGCTGTCTTTAATTACACTGTGGCCCTGTAATCTTTTCACATCATGAATTAAATCTTTTGGGGGGGGGACTATTGTCATGGCAGATTGGAGGAACGCTGTGCCTCGCAAGTCCACATGTTACGTTTGTGACGTCCGCGGTCCACGGTCGACCAACCCACCCTCTAGGCAAAATATACCAAGGTTCTGGGGTGGGGCATGCATTTCCAACTTGAATCGTTACCAAGTAGCCTAAGTCATAATATTACTTTTATTAGTCACTTGGGAACAATGCAAGTTGGAAATGCATGCTCCACACAGTAATGCAATACCCAATGTACCCGTTGTCAGAGTACCAGTGGTACTCGTCCGTCCGTCCGTCCGTCTGTCTGTCTGTGTCCCTTTTATGCCCAAATATGGGGTTTAGGCCAGTCTATGACGTCATATTGATGACATCAGCGTACTCCATATATGGGGTTTTATCAATATGTTTTGGATATCCGCTGATCCGACGACTTCCCGCGTGGCCCATCACTCCCTTGGGTCCCTGTCGATACTCACGGAGGGTTTGAAAGTCAGTTGGTCCCATATATGGACATATATGGCCATAGCGGTTTGGATCAGAGTTTCTGGAAAACCAGATCTCTGTATATGCCTACATAATCACTAATCAGTGTATTGCTCAGATCCACTCCCTTGCCGCGGAGTTGAACCTGGTCGATCGGACGGTTCTCGAGACACACGTGAACTACAGACACACACACATTGTAGGATTATTATTATTATTATGATTATAATTATTATATCATTTTCAGCCTGGCAACACTGTTTTGGACATGTCATCATAGGCAAACTTAAAAAAAACAAAACATTTAAAATGGGGCTCCAGGTTGTTAACCTCTCTCTGTGTTTTTGGCAGTTTGGGACAAAGCTCAGTAAGATGCAGAATGCAGCACAAAGGGGTCAGGAGAAGCACCAGAGCTCCACCAGTGTGTTTCCTCAGCACATGTTCAAGAGGGTGAGCAGTTACCAGTTACCACACCTCTACAGGTGCATGTGTCATGTTTTCTCTTTACCACACAGCTTAAAACTTCACGAGATATTAACTCCCCACAATCACCTGCAGCTCACAGTTTAATGTGAAAAGTATGATGTATTTAGTTTTTATCTCCTCTTGTGTGTGTGTGTGTGTGTGTGTGTGTGTGTGTGTGTGTGTGTGTGTGTGTGTGTGTGTGTGTGTGTGTGTGTGTGTGTGTGTGTGTGTGTGTGTGTGTGTGTGTGTGTGTGTGTGTGTGTGTGTGTGTGTGTGTGTGTGTGCGTGCATGCGTGCGTGCATGTGCGTGCATGCGGTGTACGTATGTATTAACCGCCTGTGTGTCATCAGAAGCTGCAGTCCTTACAAGAGGAGAAGAACAGGGAGATTGAGGCTCTGCGTCAGAGAATCAAGGAGTTGGAGGCTCACCAGCGTGCCAGTGTGTTCACTGACAACCGTCTGAAGAGGATGAAGATTTAGCTTTAAATTTAGTAGCCATGTCATAGTAGCCATGTCAGTCTTAGGGCACACATTTTTCATTTGTGAATATTTTGATTTTGTTGTTGTTTGTCAAAATATAAACAAGCCTATAGAGGCCAGTGTGAGTACAACTCTTTTGGTTTGTTGAACCTTTATCCCTGTTAAACCTGTTTCCTCTTGGCAGTTTGCAGTTATGATGGCTTTTGACTCATCTGAGATCTGTTCTGTTTTGTTTTTATAGTTGTATGTATTTTAGAGAAGGTTACATTGTCAGTTTGTACATCATTACAGAAACAAGCAATGAATTGAATAATAAATGATTAAATAAACTGTAACTGTGTGTTTGCAGTGTCACAGGCTGGGGGTAGGACCGTGATTCTCAACCTTTTCTCGATCAGGGCCCGCTTGAAAATGTCAAAAAAGTGTTCACGGCCCACCCATCTGTCCACTTAACCACGGCAGCCATTCGGCTGACGTGTTAAGTGGACAGATGGGTGGGCCCTGTGCATTTTCAGAGCATGTTATTTTAATGATCAATCAATTGATTGTGTGTCTTTGATCAGTATACTTTACGTTCCGATTCATTACGATGAAAACACATTTTTCAAGGTTATAAAGAAAACATACCAAGATTTGTTTTTACATTACTTTTTTATATGAATGTGTTTTGCCAATTATTTTGGGTCCCACTTGCAATGTCCTCAGCTCCTCACGGCCCACCACTGTGGGCGCCGGCCCACAGGTTGAGAATCGCTAGGATAGGAGATCATGGGGACTGCTGCAGGAGACAAGTGTGGAGATGATAGGACATAGGAGCAGCTGCATCTTTGGTCATAGGTCCATCACACAGTAAACACAGGCAATGTGCCTGCTCAAGGATAGAACTTAATAATTACAGACAGAGTCTAGCCGTCTATAAGAGGTCGGTTTGTGTGTGTGTGTGTGTGTGTGTGTGTGTGTGTGTGTGTGTGTGTGTGTGTGTGTGTGTGTGTGTGTGTGTGTGTGTGTGTGTGTGTGTGTGTGTGTGTGTGTGTGTGTGTGTGTGTGTGTGTGTGTCCGGTCTTGCAAACCGCTGGACCAGTCATTGCCAAATGTCTTGTGCACAGACATAGCCTATCTCCACTAATCTTTTTTAAATATTTAACTGTCATTTGCTAATGGAATTCAGTGGGATTGGGGGTCTGACCTTAATTGCCCACAGTCATATGTCTTAGATACTGTATGCTCTCCAATCTCTCTTGTAGAGTGTATTATGTAAGAAGAGAAGAAAGGTATAACACCATAATTTTTCATTGTCACGTCTCTTGGGAAAACTGCAGGTAATTTGGCACATTTGACTGTGCCAAATTGGAGAAACCTCACCTAACAATCACCTACACAAACCAACACATATACATTTCTATGAACTTTAACCTTTCACCAACAAAACAAAATCCTCTGTAGGTCAGTTCACTTTTGAACAAGCTCACAATGTGTAAAAGTATCAATTTTACATTGTGTAGATCAGCTATTTTCAAAAGATTTTTTATACATTTGCAAACTTGAAATGGGACATTCTGCATAATGAGTACTTTCCACTTTTTGTACATTTTGACACCAATACTGTTGTACTTTTACTCAAGTAAATTGTGAATTCCGGACTTTTACTTAAAAGTAAAATTGATACTTTCACATAAGTAAAAAAAAAACATGAGAGTACTTTTTCCACCACTGCCATTATTTTGGTTCACGTCATTCCAGCCCAGTTGGTGGCGGTAACGCGCCAAAGAAAACCTTCAACCGGAACCGGAAGAAATAGTGCAGTTCCATACATTTTTTGACCACATTGTGTGTTCGCGCGGTACAGTGTGATCTAACATGAATGAATGGTTTATATCATGAATGAATGAACGTAAACGTGTGTGGTATAGATCGTCCTGCAGCAGAGTGGATCGTGCTTTGACACAGAGCAGTAGTGAACACTGAACAGTCCTAGTGAGAGTAAACAGTGTTTACACTTCATCTGATCTGACTGGTAAGTTCTGTGGAAGCACAGCATGAGGCTAATGCTAACAGCTAAAGCAAAGACTAAGTTACAACACATGTTTTCACATAAACTTACTGAAACATAAAAAATTATGATTTTCGTCTGTTTTATCTGGTGGCTTCATTGTAGCTGTAGAATACATCTCTCGTAGACGTATTTATGATTCTGACGTTTTCAATCTACGAGAGTTGTAGGGTTCACCCCCCATGGACACAGAGACTGTCAGCACTATACTCCGTAGACTCTCCAAACATGTACAAATTGAAAATAAAGGTACTTACCCCCATGCCCCAAATGTTAACTCTCGCTACGGGGTAGTAGTGTAATGTAATAATCCATATCTTTCAATAAAGAAGTGTTTTAATGCCGTCTGTGGCCGGTTCTGTTGGAAGTTCCCAATGGGCGGTAGTCACGCGCCCATCTGGTGAAACCCGGAATTACACTCAATGTAAACAGGAAGTAAACGAGGGTGAAAAAATGGCGTTCGGCCACCGATGGCATTAAAACACTTCTTTATTGAAAGATATGAATTATTACGTTAAACTACTACCCCGTAGCGAGAGTTAACATTTGGGGCGTGGGGGTAAGTACCTTTATTTTCAATTTGTAAATGTTTGGAGTGTCTACGGGGTATATAGCCCTGGTTCAGAGCGTTAGTGAGTTCCCTCTAACGCCTTGGAAGACCCCTCGCTCTGCGCATGTACAAGGAATTCCACTGCCCTGCCAGCGCTCAAGAGTAGTGAAAATAAACTAAACCATTTCGCTACTTACCGAAGCAAAGGCTGTTTTGTGTTGTTGAAAGTCTATTCTCTGAATGCGCGGGCCTCTCAGCACCCCACCTACTCTGTAAAATACACTTTTTGGGCAGAAAATAAAATATGTCAGCGAGACGGAAATTATTTTTATTACTCCACAGTGCCCTCTACAGATCTGGAGGATTTGCTTACCATCAACCAAAATCTGTAGAGGGCACTGTGGAGTAATACAAATAATTTCCGTCTCGCTGACATATTTTATTTTCTGCCCAAAAAGTGTATTTTACAGAGTAGGTGGGGTGCTGAGAGGCCCGCGCATTCAGAGAATAGACTTTCAACAACACAAAACAGCCTTTGCTTCGGTGAGTAGCGAAATGGTTTAGTTTATTTTCACTACTCTTGAGCGCTGGCAGGGCAGTGAAATTCCTTGTACATGCGCAGAGCGAGGGGTCTTCCAAGGCGTTAGAGGGAACTCACTAAAGCCAGATTCCATTCCCCAAAGCTCGGTCACTCGCTCACTCTCCTCGCTTCCTCCACTCGCGCCTAAGCCCCGCCCCTGCGAGGAGCCGAGGATTATTTGTGAGGACGAGTGGTCGAGTGGTTGCCGTCAAAGGATCGGACTGCACTGGGTCCGTCATTTCAAAGCGACAGAAAATTCCGCGATCACTTATGACGTTTCAAACAGCTGGACCAGAGCCGTGGATGAAAATATACATGCATAGAATAATATGCAGGTATAGAATAATACAGAATATAAGAATAAACAATTCATCAATGTGGATGGCCACATTGTTATATTTATAGTTAACATTTTGTGCAAAGCCATTTATTCCTGAAATAGTGAACGAAGCGCCAGGATGATTAAACATTTATGAATTAAATCCTGACCCGTCCCTCTTTTTGCTCTTACAGTCCCCAGACCCCCCACCCCCCGCAGCAGTCCCGCACGGCACTGCTGCTTATAACAGCCACCGTATATTACAGAGTATGTCTGACTCTGAATTACATCATTCATGCAGGGTGGCCATACGTCCTCTTTTCCCCGGACATGTCCTCTTTTGGGGGGCTGTCTGGGGGGTTTCATAAAATCCTTCAAATGTCCGGGGTTTGAGAGTTTGGGTGATATCCCTCCCACTTCTGGGACGAAGAAAAAAGAAAAAAACTCAGACGATTTTGTGATTTTGCTTGATATTGTTTGATAGCGAAATAAATCATGACTGATAGACATGAAAGAATACCCTTCACAGCTAATAGAGAATTTTAAATTTTAAGAATCGGTTCAGAATTGAATGAATACGGCTATAGTTAAAGCGTAAAGTGTCCTCTCCTATATTCAGTCTATATATAAATACAATACATTATTTTAAACATAATCTTTGTCACAGTAATTTATAGTAGTCCATGCACTGCATTGAGACATGCAAGGAGAGAAATGAACTATCAGCTTTTGAGACAGAATAAGTGTGCACAATATATTACAATGTATATAATTGTATTATACTTTATATCGTATTGTTGCGTCTTTTCAGTCAATTTACACTGTGTGTGTGTGTGTGTGTGTGTGTGTGTGTGTGTGTGTGTGTGAGATGCGCAAGTGATCGGCGGGGGCGAAGGGGGGGGGGGGGGCAGCCGGTGGTTTCGGGTTTCAAGCATTGTTTTTGTGGCCACATGTGGAGGAGGACCATGTATACGTCACGGGAGAAGGGAAAAAACAAAAAAAACGTGTACACGTGATGCGGAAGTCTGCCGCGGAGGAGCTGTGGAGAGTGGTCGAGCCTACACTTGATGTACACTCGCTAAATGCGGAAGTAGAGAGCCGACTCGGCTCCTCCACTCGACTCCACTCGCCTCCTCCAAGAAGCAACTGAGTAATTGGAATTTAGCACATCCGGTTTGGAGTCGAAGTGACCGAGTGGGAGTGAGCGAGTGGCCGAGATTTTCGGGTTTGGAATCTGGCTTTACGCTCTGAACCAGGGCTACGGGGTATAGTGCTGAAAGTCCCTGTGTCCATGGGGGGTGAACCCTACAACTCTCGTAGATTGAAAACGTCAGAATCATAAATACGTCTACGAGAGTTGTATTTTACAGCTAGTGCCATTGTATAGAGTGGAGGCTACATGTCAGTGTTGTATAAATCTGCCTCTAGGCTGCTTGTCATGAGTTGACCATTGTAATCCAGGGGTTCTCAACCTTATCATGTCAAGGACCCCCAGAATGATATGTATTTGGCCGCAGACCCCCATCTGAAAATGTTTTGTGCCAGGGACCCCCACAAGAGAAGATTTGTGTTAAACAATAATTAATTAGTAGAAGTGCCCAGTTCTCCTCTTATCCAAATTAATGACATGTTTTCCTGTGTTCCCCTGAAGGACCATAACCCTGGACACAAATGGCTGGAATATTGTTTGAAGATATTTTTGACGTGAAAGACATTGATCCAGATGGCAAGAAGTTTGACAGAGGTGATTTTTTATTTATTTAAATTGAATACATTAACAAATTGCAAACAGTGCAGCAGGTACAAGTACAACTACGCAAGTAATGATAAAAGGATGACACAAAAAGCCCTGCGGGCTGGTTTCCATTGTGGTCCTATGTTATGTATCGTCTCTGTCGGGTGGAAACCATATATGTCCAAATCTGTTACTTTTCAGGATTAAAATTCAAAAGTAGGTCGAGCTTGTAGATCTGCTACTTTTGACGCTGTAGTATGATCAAGTAGTAGGGGCTTCAATTTATGAAAATACACAAAGTTAAAATATAGAGATCAGAGGTTTCTGCCCGATAGCAACGTTATAATCTGACTTCAAAATAACATGAATCAGGGAATGAAACATCAACACCTGGCTGGCACTAGCCCCTTTCGGGACCCTGTTTACCTTTTTTATATTTGGGAAGGCGGTATCCAGGGTCCCTTGTAGCTCAAAACACGCTTTCTCGTACCGGCGGCTACCACTGTCTGGTCTCGGGCTTATAGCTCGTCGCTTAGAAGTTGCAGAGATTTCTCAAAGGTACCAACATGAGCAATACTAACGCGCGAGAAAGCGGCATTAAAGCGCGCGGCTCGGCGATGCCGTTTAACATTTTTAATAATTTAGTAAAACTTAAGCTCCTCTCTCACACTCTGCTCCACTGCCCATGTCCCGCCTCCCCGCGGTGACTGACAAGCTGCGCGTCCTACCATAACTCTATGGTTCTACGTTACTGCCTCTGATTGGCGAGCTCCTACATGCTTGTATGACAATCACAACGCGAGGAGGCGGGACATGGGAAGTGGAGCTGCAGGAGCAGAGTGTGAGAAAGGAGCTTAAGTTTTACTAAATTATTAAAAATGTTAAACGGCATCGCCGATCCGCACGCTTTAATGCCGCTTTCTCGCGCGTTAGTATTGCTCATGTTGGTACCTTTGAGAAATCTCTGCAACTTCTAAGCGACGAGCTATAAGCCCGAGACCAGACAGTGGTAGCCGCCGGTACGAGAGAGCGTGTTTTGAGCTACAAGGGACCCTGGATACCGCCTTCCCAAATATAAAAAAGGTAAACAGGGTCCCGAAAGGGGCTAGGCTGGCACCAACTACCAGTGACCAAGCCAACATATCAGAGAATGTACTTCCCTTCCAAATGTTTTTATTTTTATTTTATAGTAATCTGTAGATGTGGAATCCAGCAACTACAGCAGTGTATCATTGTATGTTGACTTCAGTTAATTGTAAAACGTTTTAATGATATCCTGTATTGATTCTTTTTTTGCCAGTGTCACGTCTGCACTGTGAAAGTGAATCCTTCAAAATGGATCTCATCCTGGATGTGAACATTCAAATCTATCCTGTGGATCTTGGTAAGCAGCAATGTTTTAGTTTTGGATGGGAAAGAAACAACATTACTAACAGATATAATAGGCATGTCACGTAAGTCAATTGATATAAAGATCTATCGAAGACAAATGAGCAAAAGCTGAAGTTCAAATTGCTACCAAGAGCTTGAACGGCACCTGCTTTTTCATGTAAAGAGTGCATATTGCCGTCAACCACTTAGCCCTATAAATAATGCTTCCTCATACAGTGAATATAGCAGATGTACAAGCTCACAGTGCATTGCGGCACGTTGTGAGCTTGTAGATCAGCTATTCTCGCTATTTCTGAAAAGTGTGAAATAATATGTATATAAATAGTAAATACATTTGGGATGGCGCCAGGTTGAAATTGGTTAAAAGAAGAGAAAGCTACTTTATGACAACAACTTTGAGTTTCCATAACATAACTACTAACCCTAACTAACCCTGCTTGGTAGCCTAATTACTGCAACATGTATTAGTCAATAAATATCATTGCTAGTTTGAAACTCTAAATGTAAACTACATTCAAGGTTTCAGAACAAATTAAATAGTCATGATTCAACACTGAATCTATTACAGCAGTGGTTCCCAAACCTTTTGGCTTAAAATTAGTTGTCTCCCTGGGACCCAAACTCGTGAAAATAGCCAATGTACAAGCTCCCAACGTTGTGAGCTAGTAGATCTGATTTTTTTTTTAGATCTGATTTTTTCTTCTAATTTATAGAATTTCTTAGATTTTTCATTCATTTTTTTAATTCATTAAACGTGATTTTTTTTTCAGGGAATTGGGGGAGGGTTGAAAATCTTTCAAAATAACAATAATCAAAAACAAAATGTAGGAAATGAAAAACAAAGGGATATTTACTCGCGACCCATGAAAACGGGTCCCGACCCATAGTTTGGGAACCAGTGCATTACAGTGTGTTATGAATCCAACATACATTCATGTGTCCCTCTCATCCAGGTGACAAATTCCGTTTGGTTATCGCCAGTACATTATATGAGGATGGAACGCCTGATGATGGCGAGTATAACCCTCAGGATGACCGGCCGTCTAGGTAATGGTGTTTTAAAGTGATGTTGTACTTTGGCTACCTGAAATAGTCAATAGATAAATCAAATTAAATAGAGAATTACTGCAAATGGGTCCAATTGTGTGACACTTAAAGTTTGTCAGTAGTCGGCTCCTCACCACAGCCTTTGGTGTGCGTTACCTTTCCTGCAATATTTATTTTACTCATCAGCGTTATATGACCCAAGTTCATCATAGCTTTACATAAGTGAGACACGTCATCCATGTTGATAACTTAGATTTGTGATAGCTCATCTCTCTCTCTCTCTGTGCTCCATCAGGGCGGACCAGTTTGACTACGTGATGTATGGGAAGGTCTACAAGATCGAAGGTGACGAGACTTCAACAGAGGCTGCCACGCGCCTGTAAGTTATGGCTTTTTATGTAAAATAATAACTGATTTATTGGACTGTACTGTATATGTTGTAGGGAGTAGGATAACGTTACTTACAGTTATCTCTGTGTCTTAGTTGGTCACAATTGAGATAACATTAAAGGACCACTGTTTTTTTTTTTTTAAATAAATTCTTTGGGGTTATTATGCCTTTTTTATTTGATAGTACAGTGAAGAGTGACAGGGAGAAAGAGACGGGGAGTGAAACGCAGCAAAGGCCGTCGGGGCTCTGGAATCAAACCCGCAACTCGCTGTCAGGCTGTTAGTGGCCACTATTAATAATGGCTTTATCTTTTGATTTCATGGTTTGCATTTTCTCTAAAAGCTTTTTTTTTTAAAGATTAAAACATTACAGATCATAACTAGCTAAACATGCCAGACTGCTGGTATGTACTAGTATTTTAATGTCATGTGGTTTTAGGTTGACTGTCTGCATCGTTCTTTCAGCGCTGCGTACGTGTCCTACGGAGGCCTCCTCATGAGGCTACAGGGAGACGCCAACAATCTCCACGGCTTTGAAGTGGACTCCAGGGTTTATCTCCTGATGAAGAAACTGGCCTTCTGAAGTCTCAACTACAGTCCATACAACCATGGTTCTCACTGGTTCTCATTGTCGGGTCTGGGGGGCCCCATCAGGTGTCCGAATGGACCCTTTACGGGTGTGTAACTCTGGGAGTGTACAATGTGTTATCTCACGGACCCCCCCCAATCTATACTGTAGAATCTGCAGTGTTAACTTAACTCTGAGAGTGTACACATGGAACCAAATGGACCCTTACAGGTCCATTTGGTTCCATGTGTACACTCTCAGAGTTACAGACCTGCAAGGGTCCACTTGGACCCCCCCCCCCTTGTGATCCCCGGACCTGACTTTGAGAAACGGTGATTTCTGAGCTGTGCCTCGCCCTCATCATGGTTCCTCTTCCTGTCGGTCTTGACACACGCTGTCACACTGAACTGAAAAGTGACGTCAAAGAAGACAAAAGTGACACATGAGCCCATTTTTCAAAGGAAGTTCAGAAAAAGATGTTTGAATGCTGTAGGGTTGATATGGAAAATGTGTTTTGTTTCATTCCTTCATTTAAAAGGGTTCTTCTAATGACATGGGCTACTTACTAAAGACTGCGACATTACGGAAACGATTAGCTCTATGTGTTTGTCATAGAACGTGTAAATAAATGGGTTTTTTATAATTATATATATATAATTGAGTTTGGCCTGGTTATTACGCTCACTTTCCTTCTTGTATATCTTTTATCTGTGTGTATATCGTTGCTGTCGGTCAGAAATCTCGTATCTCCATCCATATTTCAACTTATGTTTGTGCGTAAATTTGTGCCCTACTTCATCAGACAAAAGTGTCCCACAAAAGTATAAACTCTGAGCTGTAGATCGGCTATTATATGTTTTGAACATAATTAAAAAATAATAATGGTTTTGGACATACAAGGTTTCCACCAGACGGCGACGATACACTGTTTGATCAAGAGGCTCCAGCGCAACATGCAAGTGACATCTATGGGAAAGACATCAGTAAATGCAAATTTTGGTTCAAAGGAACAGCATCTCTTCCTCAGGTGACTGAGAATGTCTATGCAGGACAAACAGACTTGCCAGCAAGAACAGTCCAACTACAGTAAAGAGAAGGTTATAGTACGGTTGCAGCAGTACATAACCCATCATTACAAAGACTAATGCACGTTTGGGGATTTTGTTGGAACAGAAACCAGAGGTGCTGCTCTACAGAGATGTAGGGGGAAAAAAGGTTATTATGGCCATATGAGTCATCCTTCAACATATTCTCCAGTAGTAGATAGATGTGTGGTGTAGGCTACACCAGAGACCGGTACAGGCCTGAATGATTGTCCCCTTCACTCTGTTAATACTTTAAACAACATCAGTAAGCTAGCCTAAATAAGCAACTACACTTAGGAAACAAGCCCCAAAAACCGCAACCCGCAACTACCAATATTTACAAGTGACTTTAACAGAAAAACAAGCCCAAAGTCGCTTATGATAAAAGCGGACTTAGCAACACTTTTGCACTGTGAGTGTGAAGATATCACACTCCAGTAGATGGCGATAATGCAACGCCCATGGATGCCAACCGCTGGGAAGAAGAAGTCTGGCAACATCCGGTTCCCCATAATAAGTAGTGTTGCCATGTCCGCTTATTACAAGCGGACATGGCCCATACAAGATGTGTTTCAAAAATATTCCCAAATTTTCCACATTTTCCTCAAAACTTTAGCCACTGCATATAGAGCATCGCAGTTCCCGCCCCTTCCGGGTTCCACCGCAAAATACTCAATGCATTTTTCCCATTGACATTTCCAAAAATATTTATATCAATTAATTTAAGCCTAGAATCAAGCCATAAAATCATTGATTGATGTAGTTTATTTAGAAAGACATGAGAATAGTACATGACAGTACATAACAGTACATGGAAGTACAAATTCACAATACAAGGTCTACTAAACTGGAAACCCTCATTAAGCATTACGCTTGTTTAAGATGAGGACCCCATGCACACAAATCATGATGAAATATAAGAGGCAGGCAGATATACACACTACTATACAGAATGTCATACAATCAGCTTTCAGGTTACTGGTATGACGAGAGAAAAAAAAATATATATATATATACAAAAGAGGAAAATGAAAGAGGGGGGGGGGGGGGGTAGGGAGGGGTAGGTTAAGACTTAGACAGGGGCCATTTTCGAATTGCAGCCTCCTGAAGGTGTATCTTTAGGGCAGTTTTGAAAGTGAGTAGGGTTTTACACTCCTTTACTCCTTTTGGTAGGGCATTCCACATTTTTGATGAATAGCATGAGAATGAGTTCATACCCTTAGTTGAGCCAAATCTGGGTTGAACATGATCAGTGGAGCTGCCTCTGGTGTTATGATCATGGACTTCATTAACATTTTTGAAGTATTTTGACAAATACAGGGGGATCCCAATGTTGTGGTGTATCTTGAAGACCAGGCCCATAGCAAGTTGCTGTACTCTGTCCTCAACCCTAAGCCATCCAATCCTAGCAAAATGAGCAGGGGTTAGATGGGTTCTGTGATTGAGGCCAAGAAGTAGCCTTACAAGTTTGTTTTGGGATGTTTGGAGCCTTGTTTTTAAGGCCTTGGAGGTGTTGTGATACCATGAAGTGCATGCATAATCATAATGACCTTGAATGAGGGCCCCTGCAAGAATCTTCAGAGTATTCTTACTGACTAGGCGATCAATCCTCCACAAATAGCGTGTTGTTCGGTTGACATTTTTGATCACTTTTTCGGCGTTTTTGTTACCGGAGAGGTTTGCCTCCAAGATGGAGCCCAGGTAGGTAATTTCATCCTTTCTTTTGATGACATTATCACCCACTTTGATCGTGAAACTCTCTGCCTTGCTAAGGTTAGGACTGGACCCAAAGAGGATGGATTCAGTTTTACCCAGGTGTAATGAAAGTTTGTTGTCAGAGAGCCAGATGCAGATCTTGTTGAGTTCGGAGCTGAGAGTTTTCTCAACCTGCAGCCTGTCCCTGTCCGAGACTAGCAGGGCCGAGTCATCTGCGAACAGGAACAGCTTGCAGTCGCAGGCCGATGACATGTCATTCACATATATCAGGAACAGTAAAGGTCCTAGTATACTTCCTTGTGGGACACCACAAGTCACAGGGAGGGGGGGAGACTGGGTGCCGTTTACTTCCACCACTTGCTCCCTCCCTTCCAGGTAGGATCTCATCCAGTTCACTGACGTATCATCAAAACCTATTGCTTTGAGCTTATTGATCATAATTGGGTGATTGACGGTGTCAAAGGCCTTTTGGAGGTCCAGCATGACCATGCCGCAATATTTGCCCTTGTCGACATCTTGTTTGATAGAGTCGTTCAAATAGAGAAGGCATGTGTCAGTGGAGGCATCATGACCATAAAACGTTTGATTCTGTGTTTTTTTTTGTTTTGAAAACGGCAAAACAAAGGGTATTTATTAAATATAGTATATCATATAATTAAATATAAAATAAAATAAAATCACAGAAAAAAACGTTTTATGGACTGTGCTCATGTGGCCTCATCGCTTCTTTTGGGCTTGTTTGCATAGACCTGATTTTCTTATTTCTCTCACAAAACCTGGCAACACTGATCGAAAGAGGGGCAGGGCGGGGCGATGTGCCTGTTGGAGGGAAGTTCAAAGCAGTAAACAATGACAACACTGTGGTGTTGTTATTATCATTTATTATAACAGTTTATAAACAAACCTTTGCTAATGGAATGAAAACGTACACCGAAAATGTTAAGAATTATATGCGGAAGGAAGGAAGAAAACAAACGTGGAGTCGTGGACGACGTCGCGATAAATAGCTACAAATATAAACTTCTCTTAATAACACTAACACACCCCCACACGACGTTAGCATAGGAGTTAGCATCGCTAGCCGACACGACGCTGCTGTCTGAGCAACAACAACAACAACAACAACAACAAGATCACAAACAAACCCAGCTAAATGATACAATAGAAACCAAAGCATCTACAATGACTTGAGGGAGAGGATGCATCGAAGCAGGACCAGCAGGCTGGATTCTCTGGAGTCCAGGCTGAGGAAAGCTGTGAACAATGGAGACACCAGGTGATGTACTACCATTTAATTTAGGACTATTTATGTACTGGATTGATTGATTGAATACTCAACAGTTTGTAAAAAGGCACAGTTGTACAAATGGTGCTAAAGGGATAACACAAAAAGCCCCGAGGGCTTGTTTCCAATTTGGTCTTATGTATTCTTAGCCCTGAAACATGACTGTCATACCATGATGTGCCGAGTCCCCCTGGTTTATAGCGGTGTTCGATTTTTTTTTACATCATTGCCACCTCTCACTGTACATAAACGTTCAGATTTCAAATATAAAGTGCTTACCCCCGAGCCACGAATGTTACAAGGCGACCTGGACCGCGATAAGTACCCGTATCTCCCGTATTGTTCAATAAAAGGCATTTTAATCCCATCCCAAATTTGGAGAAAATGGCCGGCGATCGGATTAAAATGCTTTTTATTGAACATGTGAGAGTTGGCAATGTAAAAAAATACATTGCCTATAAACCAGGGGGACTTGGCACCATATGACGCTTGTATGAACCATGGCTAATGTATTCTATTCATCAAGACATTTAAAGACCTAAAATAATATGCAAAACATCATATATACTAGTAATTTAAAAAATAAAAATATGTAAAAGAACAGTTGTGGGGTGGGGGGTCATTTCTGGTGTTAAGCTTTGACTTTTTACTGGGACCAGTTACACATTGCTGGTGCTCTTATTTATGGTGGTTTTGGTGTAGCCTTGGATCAAGACTATCATAGATTCATTTTATTGATTTTGACATTTGCACAGGCCTATCTATGATATGCAAATGTCAACATCGATAAAATACATATGTGATAGTATTGGTGCATCTCCACCTATACAGTATGGTTGCACTGACAGGACCCCGTCACCCCATTAGAAACGGGTATTTCATTATAGCAGTGATTCTCAAACGTTTTAATTTTAAGGACCCCCTCAGTTTTATATGTGTTGATTAGGCCAAGGACCCCCCGTGACATGTGATATAATTGTATAATCTCTGGGCTGGGGCCACTATCTACATAATAAAACCCTAACTCTGATAGTGTATAACATGGTTACGGTTCTTTTTGTACACTCAGTTAGTCCTATAACTCTGGGGGTCCCTGGACCTCACTTTGAGAACCACTGCGTTTAGTTTTTTGTGTTATCTTGGAAATTATTCATATTGTGTTTGAACTTGTATCAACCCTCTTCTCACAACTTATGCTACAATGTGTCCTCATCTGACCCTAACTATAGTATGCACCATTATGTATGTTACAACAGTGGGTCTCAAGTGAAGTGGGGTCTGGGGGCCCCCAGAGGTTCCCCAGCAAAATAAGTGAAATTACTATAGCATAATCAGTTGAACCACTTTAACCCTATATATCTCTGCTGTTGGGCAGAAACCAGCTATGTCCAAAATATAAACTTTTCAGGAAAAGAAAAGTTTTTAGAACAACACAATATTGCCTCATCAAAGTTGGTATGGTGACTACATTGTCAGATACTTGAATGTGTCCTTATATTATCATCATTTTACCCAAGTACAGCTCAAGTTGAGTTAGGATTTTTTTTCCCGTCTGACTTTGTCATTCTAATCAATGATGGACAAACCACCTAACTCCACAAGTTGGAGTTAAGTGGTTTGAAGGACAGTTTGAGGATCCAATTGAGTTAGGAGGTTAAATCAGAAGCGCTTTTTTAAATACTTTTCATTGGTTCAATATTTGTAAAGCCCACACACAGACGTTAAGGGTGTTCAATAGCACTGATTTAATAAAATAAAATAAAAAGTTGAAGAACGGAGATGGCTGGTTTCTGCCCAACAGCGACAATATACAATTGGCTATATGAAAGTAGCCGATCTACACCCGTCACTTACAACAATTTGGAATATTTCTTTCTAAACACTTTAACAGCACAAATCTTGTATCGGGGCCTCCACAGCCAAATTCATATTAATTTGTGGTTCCTTGACATGAAAAAGGTTTAGAAACCTAAATGACAGTAAACTCCAATATTGCACCTCTAAGGACAGTTTGGTTTCTTCTCTTTGTCTCTGTCAAGGCTTTGTTTAAATCAAATCCACCGTTGTTATGATGTTATGAGCAACCTTCTGTCAATAAACTCTGTGCAGCCATGATTATTTGGGGGAGGGCGAGGGGATCGTTTTAAATCACTCAACGACTTCCTGTGTACCACCTGATTGGAAATTTCACATATCGTCGCTGTCGGGCAGAAACCTCTTATCTCCATATTCTAAACTTTGTGTTTTTTCATAAGTTAACGTCCTGCTTGATCATACTACAGCAGTGTCACACAAAAGCATCAAAAGCATATCTGGGGGTGCCTGCTGGCCTAGCGGTCCAGGCGCATACCACATATTGGCTTTAATGACAGCACGTCGTGGGTTTGAATCCTATTCCCGATGTTTGAATAAAGGCAGAAAAGCCCCCACAAATATCTTTTAGCAGATTTGCAAGCTTGTGAGCTTGTAGATCTGCTAATTTTGCTGTCTTTGAATTTGAATCCTGAAAAGTAATAGTTTTGGACATATGAGGTTTCCACCCGACAGAGACGACATGAAGGATGCTGAGTGATTTAAAACGAACGCTCCCCAAAACACAAACACTTAAAAATAAATGAATCCTGGCCGCACTGAGTTTATTTAAAAGAAAATGCAAAGCCTTGACAAAGATAAACCCAAGCTATCTGTAGAGGTGTAATAATGAGTTTGTTAGAATAGAATAAGACTTGACTTTTAATCTGCCATGTGTCATCCCTGTTACAATAATACATAGCAAACAATAAGACAATAATAATATTTAATGATAATGTGAAGTAAACCTAAATATTAACTGATTTCTATTTCTTTCACAGAGCTGTCCAGGCACTTCTTTCCCAAGGTGCAAGAGCAGATGTTGTTGACAGTACAGGGGTGGCTGCTATCCACCTGGCAGTAGGCAAAGACACAGAAAAGATCTCACGCTGCCTGAAGTTAATGCTGCAACATGGAGCAGACCCCAATGTCAGGTAAAGTTACAGCTTCTGTTTAATAACATGTGTCATTTTAAAGGGGACCGTTGTCCGAATTTATCATAGATAGATGGAATGACACCGTTGTCTCTATTTATCATAGATGGATAGATACCGTTGTCTTAATCATGAATCCTGTTATTGTGGAGAGCATGTAATGCAAATCTGATTCAACAATTCCCAATTGCAATATCATTTTACGTAGGCTGGTGGCGATTTTCACACTGTCAACACACAGTGTGACATACATTTGGAAGTGTTGTCAGGTTTCTCACATACTCACAGTATAGAATCATGATAGGATTCAAGTTGGCAAAGTCATACTCAAATATTCATTGCTGTATGACCGACGTATCTTTCTCAGATCTGAAGACGGTCTGACTCCCCTCCATGTTGCTGCACTGTACGGATGTTATCAAAACCTCAAACTGCTTCTGATGAATGGAGGGAACCCTAGTGCTAAAGATCAGGTACAAATTTCTTAGGGTTTGGATGTTTGGTGTCTGTTTCCTTATGAATTGTCTTCCAAAAGAAGAAGGAAAAGAGCCGTAGCAAATTATTAAATCAAGTTTGCCAACCTTAAGGCCTTAAAAAGTATTGGAAAGTCTGAAATGCAAATTTGAGTGGTCTTAAATAGTCAAAAAAGAATGTATGATGGATAGTGGTTACCTACACCTATTCCATTCTTTCTAATTTAGTTTGTGCTTTGTTCCACAAGCAAATTAAAGTGACTAATTGGGTTATTTTAGTAAAGTAAACCGTACTGGAGGGGTCATACCACTGCTAGCATATTAGCGTTGACAGGAATAGCTGGAAAGGTTATTTCAGAAATGACATGCACCTTTGATGGAGTGTTTGTGGTGTACTATCATGGTTAGCATTTGTTCTTGCACTGTATCTTTTGGGAACTTTCTTTCCCCTCTTTTTTATGTAGAGACTGACTGTACTGGTATATATCCTTATGTGTCATACTGGCAAGTTAAAATAGCCTACACCAGTAGCCTGTGCTGATAGTGTCACATTTACTTGGCAAGGACACTAAATCCATCTTCTGTTGTATTAGTAATAAGCAATATGACAACATGATTAACGCAATATAAATTAACGTTTATAAATGGAGCCAGTGTGTATCTGAGCCATGTATAATTTAGTGTTGATCCGATGCCAGTAACAAGGACATCAATATCCATGTGTTTCTGACAAGAGGAGACATGGCAGCGACTACCTAATTAGGCAACATGTAAACACTACCTGAAAAAAAGTCTTATTTTATGTATCTTTTTTTTTTTTGTTAAAAAGGGTAAAGTACTATAATATGATAGTAATCATTGCTACAGAGCGTTTGTTTGGTCACAGGGGTCTCTCCAGCTCTTTAGTAAACAGAACATAGAACATTTTCAGGTAGGTGACACATTTTAAGCCAATCAGGAGAGAACACTGAAAATGCATTTTCTGTTTAATAAAGAGCTGGGGAGACATTGGAGACTTATATGGACAGGACACTCTATAGTAACAAGCACTATCAGAACATAGACCCATTTAGCAATTAT
Organism: Gymnoscopelus braueri; assembly: GCF_963280865.1. Taxonomy (NCBI): domain Eukaryota; kingdom Metazoa; phylum Chordata; class Actinopteri; order Myctophiformes; family Myctophidae; genus Gymnoscopelus; species Gymnoscopelus braueri. The sequence continues at coordinate 45,591,949 of NC_137607.1, read as the reverse complement.
TTGAATAATTGCAAATCACTTACCCTACCTTTTAATTTAAAACATTACAAAAATAAATGTGTCTTTCACTGTGTCCCGATTGTGGTTCTGCACTCTCATGAAGTTTCATTATTATGTTCCTGTGTCAAGTGTGACACCAAGTGGTTAAATTTGGTATTACTTGGTCTGGTCTTGTTCTCAAACCTGTTCAAACATTTTTATACCGGCGGCCCAACTAAAGGTGTTAGAGTAGACCTTCACAATCCCTGACTGCATCCAGCAGACAGGGGACATATAGTAGACAAAAACAGTGACAGTTGACAATATAAGCAACTTACTGGGGGGAAAAAACAACAACACTAACACTAAGTAAGTGGTTATAAGCCTGAAGGTGAAGATAGTGTTTTTCCAGATACATTTTTAATCATTAATCATGTAGGCAGAAGAACAGTTAGAAGCAGATGGTTACAACTTTTAGCTACCTTGAATATACCACCGGAAAATAAGATCTTTGTTAATCCTCTATTGTTCTAATTAACTCAGATTGTGTCAGATTGTAACAGTATCGCTGGTAATGGTAGTTAAAGACAGCAGAGAAAAATATTAGGAGATGACAGGGAGAGAGACGGATGAAGGAGAAGATGCATTAAGGCCAGCTGATTGAAGATCTACAGAAATAAGAGGGAAAAGATGAATAGATTGAACAGAACAGGAGTCAACTGATGGAGATGCAAATAGCAGATTTTAAATTAAGAAGAAAAATGCAGTGAGAATGGAGAGACAAGGAAAGATGGAGGTACAGCAACGTTATAATTTTTTTAGATGCATATCTAAAATCAGCACATATGGTGACTCACATATGTAACAATTGTAAAGTATGTTAACCACTTGGGCTAAAATGATTTTCTTTTGTTGAAAAACACACACTTGGGCTTGCTATGTATTTAGGGTTTTTATACATAGAATAAAACCACACTAATTGGTACAAATGAACTGCTTAACATAATTATGTTTGTTTATATACATAGTATGTGTGCAGCCTAGGCCTGTCCCCGACTAAGGATTTGTTTAGTCGACTCTAATTGGCGACTAATTGCCAATAGTCGACTGGCAGTTTTTTTTTTTGGGGCCAAAATACATTTTATTTCAAAGGGCCAAGTCTACACAGTTTGTTTTGTCTCCAGCAGAGTTTCTAGTGTCTATCTCTCTCTGGAAGAGGTTGCACATGAACTCTGCAGCCGCACTGAGGCGCTCCAACACAAACAATACAAAGACGAGGAATAAGAAGAATAAAGTGGAAGTTACGTGTGGTTGCAGGCTTAGACTTGGCCAAAAAACTATTTAATTTTTTTTTGGCCCTTAAAAAAAAAAAAAAAAAATAGTCGACTCGGACCCCCCGCGACTAACCAGTCGACTAGTCGACTTAGTCGAGGTCAGGCCTACAGCCATAACCCCATAAGTTGGCAACCTTGCTTTGGCATTGCTATGACTGATACGTATTGCTTTTGGCATTTAACAATGATTCGTTTTGATGTAAAATCGCTCTTTAAATTTACACTCACAATGGTATTAAAAGTCCTAAAAAGTCTTAAATTTAAAGTGCTGATACCTACCGATACTGTGCCCTGTCATTATGTTTATATTTTTGATGCTACGTGATCCTAGTTTACTGAGGCACTTCACCAGTGATTCTCAAACCTTTTCAAGTCAAGGACCCTTAAATTGATATGTATTTGGTCGTGGACCCATATCTGAAAATATTGTGTGCCAGGGAGGGAGCCCCAGAAGAGAAGATTTATGTAAAGATAAAAAACAAAAATATTCAAAACATTTTCGATGTACGCGGAATTCAATTTAATTTTCATTCAGCATCTATCGCAGCGCTTGTAGATCTGCAATTTTTTTAATGGCCAAAAGGGGTAACCACCCCCCCCCTCCCCAGGACCCAACTTTGAGAACCAATGCACTGTCTCTCTGCATTTGATGTATGTGTTCACCTTGCTTCCTTGCTTGTCTGCTAAATGCCGCCATTGTTCCATGCAGGATGGAAATACACCCAGACAGCTGGCAGAAAGCTGGCAGAAATTTAAACCAGACAACAGGAAGTGTGCCCAGCTCCTTCATGAGTACCAGGCCAGTTCACCTGATGCAGAGGAAGAGGAAATGCCTCAGTTTCAGTACTGTAAGTGCTTCAATTAACATATTTATTCGTTTTTGTCCCGCACTTCTGCTGCTGCATGATTGAAGAGATTCTAATCACTCCTTAAATCACTCCTTTTTATATGTATGTCATAAAATGTACTGTATAATATTATATACTGTATATTTTTTGAAAATCTTTAAAAGAAGATTCGCAATAACTTCAACATTGACACCTATAATGACTAATGAAAATAGGGATGCCAGGTTGAAAATGTTTAAAGCTGTCTTCTCCCATCCCACAAAAACATCAAATGACCTGTAGTTGTAGAAAATAGAAATACATGTACAGAACAGACCTTTCCTTGCCAAGCTGTATGTTATTAAATTCAGTCCAAACATGTTTGATATACAGAGATGCATTATATGGTATCCATCCAATGTCCAATCTCTGCTCTATATGTAAAGTGTCTTGAGACAACTTGTGATTTGGCATTATAATAAAATGGCATTGAAATGGAATTGAAATCCATAGCAATAAGCATCATCTGGAAGTAGGTGCCTATGGCTTCTCTATACTCAAGCCTGTGCTGCTCACCTGATCTCTCCTGCTGGCTGACTATAACCAGCCTATGTGTGATTGAATATAAATAACTGAGCTTCGTTTATGTCATAGATATATTTTTATAACCTTTGACATCTTAGGCACAAATTTATAAAGAAATATTAATAATTCCTCCAATTAGTAAAATAAATGAGAATTATCTAGCCAAACCAAATACAATACATTCTAATCAGCTATTTCACAAATACATGTGGCATTTGAAGGAACATATATTATCAGATGTTGATCATTGGAACTGTGCTGCATATCATCTAATAATCACAGACATGGTCATATTTGACACAGGAAAACAAAATGCCATAGGAATTTTAATACATTGAAAACTAATTTTCCTTTTGTTCTCTATAGCCATTTACTCTGGCACGGACACTACCAGCTATCCCGAGTCTGACTGCAGTATGAGCTCCCGCTTATCCATCATAAGTGACTTTGGAGATGCCGCTCTGAGCAGCACGAGGTGTTCCTCCATGTTTGACCAGTCTGTCCTTAACGGCGCACCGTGGAGCAGAGAGTCTGGTCGAGTGCATGATGCTCGCTCCATCCTGTCCAGCACTCGTATGTCTGCGGTAGACGCTGAAAGCGCCCTGTCAATGCGCCAGAAAGACGTCCTGTTTGACGATATCAGTGCATTACCATCGGAAGCCAATGCAAAGACCGATATGACTGAGGTCAGGTTCTCCCGTCCATCAGTGGATGCTCTTCCGGTACGTAAGAGTGTGAGCTTCAGGGGCATGGATGAGTTTTTCCCTGTTTTTACTAGTCCTAAATCTCCAAAACGACAGCCGGCCGCCGAGGCTGACTACTGCCCCACCCACAACCTAACCTTTGACCTGTCCGAGTACTCCGGCTTCTTGGATTCGGAGCGCATGGTCACGGTCTTACCCCAGCGCCAGGGGATCGACGTCACGTCCCCGGATCACGTTTATGTATTTTGCAATCAGAGTAGCGAGAACTCGGAAGAGGATTTAGAGAAGACGGTCATCAGTCTCAGCAGCGGCAGTGGTAGCAGTCACTACAGCAGCTGTGAAAGTGACCTTTATACCAGCACCCTGGAAGGGCCCCAAAACCCCAGACCACGACCGTCAGGCCCTGAGGTGGACGAGAGCGATGCGAGAAGAACCGCTGGTATCGAATCTGACGATGATGAGACCCACATCTTTCCACACACTGACTCTGTGTTTAAAAGACAGGAAGGAAACCTTCCTCATGCTGACACAAGAACCAGCATAGAAGAGGTGGTATCAGATATGATAAATAACCTGGTTTTATCTGACCAAACAGCCCCAAGCGACGTTGTTCTAGAGGCTCAAAGCTACCCTCCAGAGGTGTCGTCTGTACATACCGCAAGTCAAGACACGTCGTATACTACTCCCCCCAGTGTGCCTGCAGCGCTGGAGGACGACTTTGAAATGACTTTCACCCCTAGTCCCTACGTAACGGGAAGGTCATGGTCGAGACAGAGCCGCTGCTCGCAGAGGAGCAGCAGAACATCCGACAGTCTCTTATCCACGACGAGTCTGTTTGAGCAGACTCTACCCACACCGGTACGATCGAGCCGCCGCACCCCCAGGTCTCAGTGCAGCAGTGACGACGTCTTTTACACTCCCCCTGGCGGGCGTTTCACGCCGCAGTTGTCTGGGAATGGGGACTGTTTGCCCTTCGAAGAGGAGACACAGTGCAGGACCCTGCGAGCAGGGTCAAGTGTTAGCGATAGCCAAGACGATACTCTTCTCATCAACAGGAGCCAGAAGGTTGATGAAACGCAGACTTTGTCCGACACGGTCGTACTGGAGAATAAAGATGACTCCTCAACAGACGACTCTGAAAAACGCCACAAAGAACTTATTCTGGCTATGCGGGCTGAGGTGAATGGCAGTGAATTTCTCACCGATGACCTGACGAGCACGGACGAGGCAGCAGCGAGGCATGATGCAAAACGCCTACCTGAATCCGACCGAGCCGGCAGCCTGAAAAGGGCAAACGCCTGGACGACCGAGGACTGCAGCAGCTCTCAGTCCGCGTCTGCGTCGTCGTATTCATCATCTTCTTCATCCAGCTCTAGCTACTTTTCCCCGCCTGGGAGGTCCAGGGGGGACAGCGACCCGCCCTACACCCCCGGCACAGGATGCACGCCTCGCTACAGCATGAGCAGGCTTTCGACTGGCAGGCGGTCGCGGCACAACCTGTCGAGTCTGTCTTACACCCCTGGAGGGCGACCCCACATCCAGGACCTGGACGAACCCGTGGAGTACCTCTACACAGACAGTGAACGGGGCCTGGAGCTCATCGAGACTCACATCCCCTCCTCGTCCAACACCTCCATCTGCTCCAGCAGCGACGAGACCGTACTCTACGACTGGCGCGCCATGCAGGCCGAGGTGACGAGGGGCAAAGGGAAGGAGAACCGGCAGCCACAGAAGGTGGTGCAGCGGGAGGAGGTGAAGGTGGTTGAGGAAGAGGAGTTGCCAGTCGCAGTCAGAGGGCTGACGGACAAGGATCTGAGACGCAGGCTTCTGGACCTCGGGGAGAGCCCGGGCCCCATTACCAGCCGCACGCGCCCCACCTACACCCGGAGGCTGGGTCGTCTATTGCTGGAGTGCAGCTCTCAGTCACCGCGGACGGAGAAACAGCTGGACAAGTCACAGACAGGTAATGTTGCACGTGTTGCTAATCAAAGGTTTTGTTACTGTCTTTTTTCACCCATGACTCGGATGTTGTGATGAAGATCTCTGCCACGGGGCATTTGGACTCCTCGTGGACTACTGCCATGTTTTTAAATGATTTCAATCAGATGATTATTACAATTTCATTTACATGAAGGAGCTATTTCAAAAAGCTCTTCTTAATGTTCTTGCACTTGATAGGTGTGGATTATAGTGCAGAACTGTGCCGGGCAATGCGGACATTCGAGCTCCCTGACTGCCAGGCTGATGAGCTGCTACTGAGCCAGGAGTTTGACCAACCAGACCAGAACAGGAAGTGGAGGGAAGGCGTCATTAAGTCCAGCTTCAACTACCTGCTACTTGACCCCAGGTCAGTTCTTTCTTTCTTTGTTTACTTTTTATAAATACAGTTGCACCTCTCTTAATGGTATCATTAAGTTTGTCTTTTTGCTAGCTTTGCGTGAGATTTGTTTTGTTTCACTGCTGTCAAAGAATTATTCTTACTAGTCAAATGCTGAACTGATTATTCAGGTTTCATCAAATTGCATTATTAACCATTTAAATCCTATAAACTTCCCCCTGGGGTCTATAATTGGTCCCCTCCTTTTTTGATTGATTGATTATCTTTATTGATTATGAAATAAACATGACGTGTCGGTCCAGGCACCCTAGGCTGCAATGCCAGCCTGACAATGTGTCGTGGGTTCGACAAGCTTACAGCTTGTTTCTATTGCGGTCCTTAGTATCAGGTGTGTATGAAGTCATGTAGTGTTGTGAGAACATGAATGTATAAATGCAGAATGTGCTAATGTGTCCATAGGCACATATGAAGAAGTCTCTAAGTAGATGCGTGGGTGTGCCTGCCACTCAAAGGGGTGAGGGGGTGGGGGGCTCATAGGATACAGACTACAATATACCATCTACAATAGAGAGAAGAGCGTTCAACCAGGTGCTCAAAGGATATCAAAATATAGTTAAAAACATAGATGCTTCAAGGAACAGAGGAGAGGCGTAAAATCAATGTACCTTAATCATATATTACAAAATGTTAAAAAATATGTTTCGACCAAACTGGTCTTCATCAGGGCTGCCTTAAAAAGCCCCACAAAAATATACCATCAAATATACTATTAAAAAAATAAAATAATAATACACTAGGGTTCATGTTGTTGAATATTTCCCTTTCAGAGTGACTAACAACCTGCCATTCCGGAGTCGGAATATGACACCCCAGGAGTGCTTCCAGACGTTCATCGGTGCCATATTCTACGTGGGTAAGGGCAAGCGGTCACGGCCCTACAGCCACCTCTACGAGGCCTTGGAGTACCACAGAGAAGACAAGACCTCCAAGGTAGGACACGTGTGTGTGTTCTCTATGAGCAGGCCCTCCAAAGAAATCTGTATCTGAAGAGCATTCGTCTCTGATATGGTATGAAAGCTGCAGACATGTTCAAAATTATTAGATTTGGTGTGTAGAGTGGAAAAAAGAGCAGTTGCACCTCAGGTCCGTTTTACTGAGTATATTGAGTTTATGTGGTTACAATCTGGGAACCCATTTGGTACAAAAAAAAAGGGGGAATTTTTTATTTATTTTTTTTGCCTCTGGGGGCAGGACCTTCTTTTTTGTGTGAAACAGGAACTCTGGTGCTGATAGCTTCTGCTAACAGGAGAATATGTCGGCACCACTGCCATAAACATGTACCGTAATTTTCGCACTATAAGCCGCACCTGAGTATAAGCCGCAGCAGCTAAATTGAATGATTTGTACATATATAAGCCGCACTGGACTATAAGCCGCGCGGGTGTTTTAATGTTTCATTTAATTTAGGTCCCCTAGTGGCCGTTAGCTGTAAAAATCCATGGATAAGCCGCACCGTTATATAAGCCGCAGGGTCGAAAAATGGGAAAAAAGTCGCGGCTTATAGTCCGAAATTTACGGTAATTGTTTTGTTGGAATAAACACAGAAGATTATGCTAACAGCAGAATCTGTCTTGAGAGATTAAAGTGGTTCTAAAACAAACCTCTCTTGTCGTCCGTCTACCAGAAACTGTGCTCCAAGGTGCAGCACATCCTGCAGGTGTGGAGCGGGGGACACGGAGTCGTTTCACTGCACTGCTTCCAGAACGTCATCCCAGTTGAAGCGTTCACACGAGAGGCCTGCATGGTCGACGCTCTGGGTGAGTGCCTGCTAACCATTATTCATTTACCCACACACTGCATTTTATGTTACTATCCTACCGTATGTGCTATTTAGAACGGTGGTTCTCAAACTTGTTTTAATTTCAAGGACCCCCTTAACTCTTGAGAGTGTACAGGTCCATTTGGTTCCATTTGTCCAATCCTTCACATACAATACAAAAAACAGTAGTATTTTCCAAAATGCAGTGGATTGTATACAGGTCAGGCCCACGGATAGTGAGCAATAAAACAATACAAATAGGACTAAACTAACCTTTAAAATTGTCGCTTTTATACTGTATCCTGGATGATTTCTTTCTCCTGATTGGATAAAAGTGGTATCCTGATAAGCTGTACACAAGCTGTTAAATAGATACTGGGGATTTTACAGTGTAGATTGGGGTCTCAGAGATCACGAAAAGTATCTCAAATGAGGGGTCCGTGGCCATAATGCATATCAAACTGGGGGTCCTTGAAATGGAGAAAAAAGTTTGAGAACCACTGATCTAAAAACCCGCCTCCTGCGTTGTTGGCCTCACAGGGTTGAAGATGCTGACCAACAAGAAGCGAGGGGACTTCTATGGCGTGGTGTCCACCTGGCAGGCCAGGCAGAGACGCCAGCTGGGCGTCCATCTGCTCTACAGAGCCATGCAGATCTTCCTGGCCGAGGGGGAGAGGCAGCTCCGACCCGCCGACATTAGAAAGTAGCGACCCTCGCTGGAGGGCAGCGGGAACTACATCACAGAACAACCATCTTTTGGAGAAAGGAAAATACCACTTTTTATTATTTTGTGATGTTTACTTCCGTTTACTCATTTAGTTCTGGTCCAGTTTGTTAGTTACGGCTGTAGAGAACCAGCCCGTAGAACATTTTCTCTGTTCTCCAGCTTTCGTATAAAAAGCTCTGGCAACTTAACTGCTTGCTTGGTGCATGCGCAAGTTCAGACACGCCAATTTGGAAATTGGTAAAAGTACAATTTGTGTTTGTGCTAAAAGTGCTTTTAGACAAAGGTTGGAGAACAGATCACTGGCACTGGCACTTGAAAAAAACAGGTACTTCATTGATTAGTGAAAGTGTTAGTATTTTACTAGGGCATTAAGATTATGGCTAAAATGTCATTCCATATTATTTGCATATCGTAATCATGATTATTAATATAATCACAATTTGTGATCATGATTGTTGTGGTAGAAAGATGTTTCTAACATTTCCTTGATGATGGCAGAAACTTTGTATCTCCATATTTCATATTTTTATGTTTTATACAATGTTCTTCTGATTATTAATCATTGTGTACTGGTCAGGAGACAAGGACAAGGTGCAACAGCCTCCAGGTCTTTGAATTAACTCATTCAGTGCCCGGCTTATTTATGGCAGTTTGGCTCTGAGTGCCACAGCCACGTCTTAGACGTCCAGTGGCACTCAGGGCTTATGTTAAAACGGACGTCTTAGACGTCCAGTGGCACTTAAGCAGTTAATTGCCAAGTTTTATAATTACATAAAATCATGATTCTATAATTTCTTTACTTAATTGTGCAGCCCTAATTACTGTAAGCCCAGTCACTATTATAGATGGGGAAAAATGCTCTATGTGCTGTTAACTATTTAAGATCTATATATTTAGTTTACGAATAGCGAAAATAGCTAATCTACATGCTCACAATGTATCGCAGCACACTGTGCGGTTGTACATTGGCTACATTACCGTATTTAAAAAAAACTTTTAACATTAGTGACACTCCTGGTTGAAAGTGGTTAAAATTGACTTTGAAGATGTGGACCAGAGCTAGAGCCAGGGTACTGCTGGTTCAGTTTAGACCTGGAACACCAGGTGAGTGCAGGTAATCCCTGCTAGAATAGAAATCTGACCGTGATCTCCAAGAATTTAACTTGAAACCACCGGTTAAGATCTTGAATCGGATAAGGATTACAGGGCTTCCACGTCACAGAAAACCTGGAAGCTCAAAAACAAGAATTACACAAACACAAAATGTATGACCATAATTGTTTTCTTTTTCTTTTTTTCTTCTTTGGTGCTCCTCTGGCTTTATGAAATGTCTATATGAAATTAAGTGATATGTTAACCCTGTTTTTGTTTTGTGTGACGAAGAACAATGTGCCACAGAAGTATGTGCCACAGAAGTTTACTTTGTTTTCTAGTCGAGGAAAACTGGTAATTAAAATCTCATCCAAAGTCTACAAAAATAAACATTGTGAAGTAATTCCTCAAAATGCCTTCCTGAAAGAACATTCTGGAGCAGCAGAATCATATTGGTTTAGTTTTGTATTGGTTATATTTTATAAAATTCATATAAAATCCTAGAAAGATGATGACCTAAAAAGGATGGTGCCGTAGTAAATGAAATGTTTAGTTTTTTTTAGAATTGTAATCAGGATGTGAATTGCCCACCTGCCTGACAAACATTTAGTCTCTCTGTCTATAGCGAGAATTATCTATCTAAAAAAAATTCACTATTGTTTATTTGTTTTTAATGATTATTTGTGAACATTTGTGTTTTTCTTTTGTTTTTTTTATATAATTGTTTAACATTTTTGCCTCTATGATATGCCCAAAATAGGGTCGTCAGGTTGAAGGTGCTGAAGCAGAATGTGATGTATTGTTGTTATAGCATTACAATAGTTGTAGATTATATCGACACTGTCTTGTATAGTTTATGTACTGTATAGTGAGATAGTCTGTTATCAATGCCATTATGTCTGTTATTTCCATGTTTCTTTTTTTTAGGTGTTTCAAAATAATGTTTTTGTCTTTAGAGTCTGATAAATCTATTAGTCTATTAACTTTGGGTCATTGCGCTCACACAGTGTTGATGAAGTTTAATGAAGTTTAACTCATTCAGTGCCCGGCTTATTTATGGCAGTTTGCAGAGTGCAACAGCCAAAATTCATTGTAAAAAAAAAGTGCTTAGGAGCCGAGATACAGCCTTTTTCAGTAAGAAGTTAAACAAAGAGTGAATGGAGCAGAACATTTTCAAATCATCATATCTTGGGTTCTGAACATCCCCCCCCCCCAAATTTGTTTTCTTCTTTCGTCTTAGACGTCCAGTGGAACTTAAGCAGTTAATCTACATATAAAAGTTGACTGAAAATTCTCACATGCCAAATCACCACAAATAAGGAATGGAATTAATGCATTTCGTAAGCATGTCAAATGCAGTTTAATGACATTTTGGATTAACATGATATAGTAAAGACAAGCCATTCACTTGAATTGTGCACTCTAAAGCCCAATGAAAAACAAACAGACATTGAGTTGCATAACTACTCTCTACCATCACAATCATTCAATTGTATTATTTTTTTTGCAGAAGACTGCGTTAATGTTTTTATATGATTATAATTGGAGATTGTTAATGGCCCATAATGCTCAAAGCTGTTAAATTATGTAAGTAAATCATGCAGCTGTTTTTGTCTGTAATATCATAGCTTATTATATATCTGTGTATTTGTCTGATATTATTAGTAATAATGGCTTTGTTGGATGGGTAGGAACATCATTTGTTATATCTTGTATTTTTTGTAGCATTAATTGTCAACACTGTCTAGTTAAATCATTTCAGGTTCATTATTTTTTCATGTTATTGATGTTTTTATATGCTCACTGTTATCATGTTTCTTTGCATTGCTTTATCAGTACTTTGTTTATTTTCTATTTTGTACCTTTTTGATAAAATACAGATTGTAACTGAAATGGCCATCAGCTAGTGTTTATTTCCTGGCTTCTACCTCCCTCTAGTGGACAAAGTAAACCTGTCATCCTTTTCAACCAAAACACATCTGTCTATATGCTACATTTAGCATTTTATACTGAGTGAGTTGTAATGGGTTGGCAGTACTACACACTATTGCACTCAATGTCTTCATATGAAATGTATTAAAAGTATTACATTGAGATTACATCAGTTTACGATCTATGAAACTGTAATTATTATACATGTATTAACCAAGGAGTTAAGTAACCTGCTATATGGGCATATGGTGTCCTCAATTAAACATTCTTCTTCTTTAATGTGTTCATAAACTTCCACCCATTAGATATACAGTATGATTCTCATGCAGGATACTCTTTATCACAGCTGAGCTGTTAATTCAATGGATTTAGGCAGTGGATTCTCTTCAGAGGCAGCAAGTAAGCCTACCTGAGTACAGTATTTGTGAAGGTCTGGTTTTCATTAGATCAAGGGTTCCCAAACTTTTCAGGCTGTGACCCCCCCCCCCAAAATAATCATATTTGAACTCGGGGGGCCCCCCCCCCACCCTGACAAGCACTTGTAGGCATTACACTTAGTTTGGCTCGGTTCCACAAGATCAATATTGTGAAAATAGCCGAACTACGAACTACCTTGAAATGTGCAGATACCTTGTATACAGTTATACTGTATGTTAGTTTGTTTACTGTTGAGTGAGAAAACAATGTTGCACATTAAGCCAATTATCTGGGGACCCCCCCCCCCCCCAAAATAATTTGCGAACTCCCCTGGGGTTCCGACCCCCAGTTTGGGAATCACTGCTCTATATCACAGCTGCGCTGGTGTCTGAGTACAGTATTTGTGAAGCTCTGGGCTTCATTAGATTCAAAATAGCCAATCTATAAACTCGCCAAACCTCGCTGGTGATTTTGGTAGATTTATTCTGAAATATATGGACTTATATGGATATATGGAGACATTCTAATGACTTGTGTTACCTACCAAGCCAAGAGACATTCTAATGACTTGTGTTTATATTTGACTGGGATACTGAATTTTTGATTCAGTTGGTAGCAGACACAATTTATGTAACTCTTTAATCTTTAGTAAAAAACCTGTATTGTGCATTTTATGACTCCAGCATCAAAGGCTCTTATCATGAGCCTTTCATTCCTATAGGCCAAGTCATTATTTATTTATAACACTTTGCAATTTCAATGTTTAATAAGAAGCTTCAAACGTTCTGGAGAGAACGGTAGTCTGTAAAGAAGAAAGAAAACAAACCCCTCATAGCCTACTGTAGATCAGTGGTTCTCAAACATTTTCACGATTTTGAGCAGATTTGGATGCTATACTAACACAATTTGCTAGGGAAACCCCCTCTAATGACCACCGGGGGTCCTCGGACCCCACTTTGAGAACCAGTGCAGTAGACAGTGTATCAAAGTGGAATGGCAGTAACAAAAGGCTTTATTAGTCTGTACTTGACTTGGTGACAAATGGAACATGTTTCTAAGGAGAAACAACATTCATTATTTTCACAGAAAAAATCGGGAGGAAAATGGGCATAAAATAAATGACTCCGAAGCAAGCCTCCAAGTGAGCCATAATTCACAAAGAATGATAAAAAAAAACAGCATATCGTTGCTGTCAGGCAGAAACCTCTTATCTCCATGTGTGAACTTTTTGAGTTTTTTCCCAAATCAACGTCCCTACTTGATCATCCTACAGCGTCATAGAAACACTTTTAGACAGGCATTTTAAAATAGGAGGTGGCCTAGTATAGAGCCTTGGGGCGGGATCCTGGCCAGGTCAACTAAGTACTCTATATAAGGATTAATCATTATTCTAAAAAGATGTTCTAAAAAAATAATAATAATGTGGCTATGTATCATCTCTGTCAGGTGGAAACCTCATGTCCAAAACTGTTACTTTTCAGGATTTGAATTTAAATTTATCAAAAGTAGCAGATCTACAAGCTCGAAACGCGGCTCGAAGCAACGTGTTTCTAGCTTGTGGATCTGCTACTTTTACTATTCTTGAATTTGAATCCTGAAAAGTAACAGTTTCCACCCAACAGAGACGATATGCTATGAGGACAAATGTTGCTGCTGCCAGACATTTTTACACGGCTGTTTTCATTTCGTGTTTCAAACGTGATTAAACTGAGCAGACTCTGACCTCTATTTCTGCACTGCATCCCACTCAAATCTCCTTTTGATGAAAGTGATACAGACCCATCACACACGACAGCTTTGAATGACTGGATTTATTTATAAAAATGAAGTTACAGTACACCAGAGAGACATCTGCAGCATTATCAAGTTTTATTATAATGACATTCATTTGTGGTTCTTACCTGATTTAGGAGAGCTGGCAGAAGACGAGACACAGTGCAATTTAACATTTAACACATTACATTATCAAAGTGACAGGATCTACCATTTGATAAATAGCGATAAATATCTTTACAAAAAACTAAATGTCTTATTATATTTGTCATGGTTTGTGCAGGATGATAATGCAATTCCTTGTTGACACATATTTCAGAACAGCTCTATATTTGAAAGATAACGAGTACCTGATTGAGCTGTCACGATCATGACATTGTTGTTGACGATTAATTGTTATACAAATGATTGCTTCTAATGCTTAATTGTGTTTTTGGCATTGAACATATAAATACAAATCTTCTGTTTGCCTTTTAGGCTTTGTAAAAAAAAATTGCACAGGGCCGATATGTCAAATAACTTCAATGTACAAAGAAAGGCTGACAATGACAGTACCAATAATCGAAATAAATGATTTAATCAATTAACACTTTCAAAGAGTTTTAAAATAAGTGGAAAAAGACGATCTACAAGCTCACATCGCGCAAGCTTGCAGATCTGCTATTTCCACATACAGACGATTATGGAAAAAATAATTGCGATTATCTTAAAGAATTGCGATTATGTAATAATTATGACAGGCCCTCCTGATATACAATGCAACTGTTTTGCACCATCTCTTTGTGTCTCTTCCAATGCATTTTATTAGCCCCTCTTCCCCTATAGTCACATTTAGTACCCCTCCAGCAAGTGTGATGGAGACGCATTCTGACCCGGCCGTCAATTCAAATCCCCTGTGCGAGTCTCTCGAGGGAGGGAGGGAGGGAGGGAGGGAGGGAGGGAGGGAGGGAAGCAGATAAATAAATAACACCATCATCAGCATATCGGGACGCTATTCCTTGTGACGGTCGGCTGTGGATATCTGGGACACAGTTGGCATTCATTGTTCAGTGAGCTCTCCACACAGCTAAACCCACCGACAGCAATGAATGTTGATTGTGACCTTTGGCTGTTGTTTTTGGAGGCAGGACGTTGATTTATTTTATTTGCAGGCGGTTGTTGTTCAGAGGTACTGAAACTGAAGGATACTCACAGGTCACAGACAGAAAAAAAACGGTTGTTTAATTGTTCTTTAAAAAGGCTATATGGTTCCATGAAGAGCCATCACCTACTTTAGTGAATGGTTCTTCATGTTCGTCCATATGGTTCTAGAGAGAACTATATGTTTTTTTTTGTTCTTTGAGGAACCTTCATCCACTTAAATCATGTCTTAATAGACGACCATTCGTCGAAAATAGCATTTCCGGCTATTTTCGACGAAGAGATCCGGAGTAGAGGGAAGAAAAGGAGCGGGCCCATGTACAGACCCCTGGGAGACGTATTTCTATGGGCTTAAGTGGTTAGGAAGCGTTCTTTATAGAAACATTTAAAATGTATGGTTCTATGGCATCGCTCTGAAGAAGAACCAGTTTCGGTTGCAGTCGGCACCTTTATTTTTCTGTGTGCAGGGCGGGGAGTCGGGGACAGAAGGATGGCGTGACAGAGGAGATGGTGGAAGGGCAAAGAGATGTTGTGGACGCGCTGTTTTTCACATGGTCGGCTCTGGGCGGGGTGGGAGGGAGATCAGTGTGTCTGTGTGTGTGGTTGTGTGTGTGTGTGCGTGCACGTGTCCGGTAGAAGTGTTGTTTGTTTTCCGAGACGTTGAGTGACAGGGGCTGGCCACAGGGTACAATCAACGGTCGATGGTTTTTTCAATTTAGCTGAAACTCACCGACAGCGTTGAATGTTCACCGGGGCGAGCAAGGACCTGATGGTGAGCTGGGCTGACAGTCTGCTTAGAGATGCGGGGGGTGGGGTGGGGGCATTGGGGAGACAAGGCGTCTCTCCGTAGGCGAAAAAGCTTCTCTCTCTTTCACACACACACACACACACACACACACACACACACACACACACACACACACACACACACACACACACACACACACACACACACACACACACATTATCTCTCGGCCTCAATCTTTTTTTTACTCTGTCTGTCTGAGCGGGGGGGGGGGGGGGGGGGCACTAAAAAAGTAATGAGCATTTTCTTACCTCCCGAACCGCTCCCCGTTTCTGACCCCGACAGACGTCCATTTTGAATGATAAGATTATCCATCTCCATTTGAAAGAGTATAATAATGGTGGTTTTATATCTTATAATCTTTAATATCATCAGCCTTTGTTACAGAGGGTAGTGCTTTTCATAACACCTGCAGGTATCAGTTGAGTCAGACCAAGAGTGGAGGTTTTGTTAGAAAAGGGGCGGTAATGTCTTTTCGGGCCTCTTCTTGCACTTGGTGTCATCAACCGGATTTACATTCTGTACCTGAGGGGGGGAAAATGAAAGAAAAAAAAAGCTCCCCCTTTGAGTAACTTCAGGGTTCAAAACATGGTAGGATGAATAAATATAGATGTCTTTTTTGAATAACACCGTCAATGATTTATTACTTTAATTATTAAAAGAGTTTCATTTGTCTACTAGTGCGACTACAGTGGCAGAGTTACTGTGTTGTAACAACACAGCAAGCCGTACTGAAAAAAACGTTCCAACAAGCAAACACACACCGTGCTTTGGGCCTTTACGACATTTCTAAAAGTCATAAATAATGTGTTTTTCTAGCTTCTGAGACCGTTTGCATCTGGTCATCTTTACCGCCATACAAAACTGAAACGCGTGTCTTGTCTTCTTGTGTGAGGAGGAGGAAACACATTTTGTTTTCGCTTCCCAGCGGCAGTTTGGAAGTCATCTTGAAACTCCTGACTCATAGTGAGGTTTTAGTGAACACAGCACTAGGGTTTCTGACCCTGGCTTTTATCGGCATGTGAGCTAGCGAAGCAATGTCTGCAGGTTGTGGCCAGATCTGCAAGCTCAAAACGAGGTCAAAGCGACACATTTTGATCTGCTTTTTTTATATATTTTTTCATTTGAATCCTGAAAAGTTACAGTTTTGGACATTATGAGGTTTCCACCCGACATAGACGATATTTACTCAAGTAATGTACTTTACTTGAGTATTTTACATTTTCCAATACTTCATACTTTTATTCCACTACAATTCAAATATTGCACATTTATCCCACTACAATTAGATTTACTTATTTATCATGAATACAAAACAAACTATTTTATACTTATACTTTTTATACTTTAGATATTAAAAAATAGCCGATTTACTACTGCCACCACAGGCAGAATGCACTGAGGGCCAAAAACATGAAGTGAGGCATAGAGGTTTTGACGCAGCTAGGGCCCAGACTACGAACCTCTTACGTATGCAGCCAGATTGATAGCCATGTGGCGTTTCGCTATGATGTGGCAAGGGATTAAAAAGGAAGTGTTTTTTTGTTTTTGTCACATCGTTTGCCCGTAAGGGAACCGTCGGCCATTTCTCATGAGAGGGTGTAATTAGTACACGACACTACAGTGCTGAATCATAATGGTTACTCATCATAAAAGGTAACGCTGAGATGTTTATGAGGACAAAAGAGAAGCCACTGCACAGCATTGCTGCGGACGCTGAGTCAAAATGTGGTTGAGTGATTAATGTGGCACGACAGCCAGCGCCATGGGAGCGACTAAGAAAAAGCGTGTTTGGTTTGTCACCCATCTCTGTGTGACTCCGGTCCGCGCAGGAGCTTTTGTGTGCTTTTGTGCACAGGAGCTTTAAGTTTAAAGACAGGAGCTGTCTTTAAAGGCACTTAAAGACAGCTCCTATATTATTCAATTTAACCACATCGTCTAATCTACAGACTCACAATGCATTGCTGGCTTGTAGATTGGCTATTTTCAGAGAATGTTCACCCCACAGAATAGTGATGTTAGGGTTCAAGTGGTAGTATCTGTTGTTTGTCGCAAATACACATTTTGGAGCATACAAAAGTGAGTTGCGAGCCCCGCTTAGTTTTTCATGATTCTGTTTTTGCAGTTTTGCTCACCACGAAGTAACGGAGGATGTGCGTTATTCTTTCTTTGGAGGGTTCAAGTGGTTAACATTTTATTATCATCTCTGTTGGGTGGAAGCTTTGTAGCAGCTACAAACTTCAGGCGTCGCTTTGTGTTTTCATGTTGCTGGCTTCTATTGGATGGTAGCCTTGTAGCTTTGTATCTGACAGAGTTTTGTATTTCCTTATCGAAACCCCCAATACTAAAGGTACCGCCATCCAATCCCTTCCTAATTATTTTGTATGGTTTCTGTCCCCAGCTGCCTTTGAACAGTTTGGGAGCACTGAACCGAGACAAATAGAAATGGAACAACCCAACCGGCTCAATCTAAAACATCAGGCGGGAGAAGAAACAGTTTGAGGGCTATTGTGGAAGCGTCGGTTCCAAAAGCACAGTTCTCACTGCGAGGGACTCCACTAACATAGACTAGTACAAAAGACTAGTACAACAGTTGATCGAACGAATCGATGTAATCAATTATTTATATATAATTTATTGTTCCCCACAAAATGTTTTCAAAATAGCAAAAAATGCAATGCAACACGTTGTGAGCTTGTAGATTGGCTATGTCATATGGCATGTATTAAATGGTTAATCAAATTATCAAAGAAACGTGATTCTCAATTATTCGATTAACGAATCAAAAACGAATCAATAGAAAAATCGCAACAAATAGAATCGATAGTTTGCAGCTCCTAGAACTAAAGTGAGTTGAGTGACAGTGTTGGAGTGGACAGAAGCCAAGGGGTCGAGGAGTGTGGCTCTTGATAAGGTCATGTTTGACCCGGAGGATGGAGGGAGGGAGGGACCACGGCCAAACTAGGAAGACAGATCACAGGAAAGGGGAGAGAGAGAGAGGGAGGGAGAGAGAGGCCCTGAGCTGACAATCTGCTCCAAATCTAGATGACAAGTGTCTGTTCATGGGCCCTTAAAGCGGCCTGGTTTGGGGGATTGATGGCAGGGAGAGAGAGATGAGGGGGTACGGAAGCGAGACGGAGTCAGGAGGAGAAGGGCAAAGCGTGGGAGAAAGAGACGGAACGAGGCAGAGAATGAGTCGGGTGTCCATCTTTCAAACACGCTGGCCTTAATGGCAACGACAGCCATGACATTTTACTACTGAATCATTTTTAGATAAGTGGGTGGTTGGGTTGGGTGTGGGGGGGGGTTAAAGATGTCAGAAAGCGACAGCCTCGTGACTTGAGATGAGTACATCTTTTTGTGTGTGTGGGGGCTTAACAAGAAAAGTTTTAAAAAGGCTGTAAAAAAGAATTTAGGGTAGAAACAAAAGAAAGTGGTTACTTTGCCAGGTGGACACAAGTTTGCACCCCCCCCCTCCAAATATTAAAAAAATCCACCCAAAACGGCTATAAAGGAATGAACCAGTAGAACAAGTCAGCGTAAAATACTGTAGATACCTTCAAAGTTTCAGCGCGGTGCGGCTTGTCACAACAGAAGCATGAAAGTCACAATGACACATCATTCACAGGCCGATCAAATGTCTATGTAATAACAAAAGGGGATGTCTGCAAAGAGTACAAACAGTAGTATGTGACTATCATTGTTGTCAGGCAGAAACCTCCTATCTCCATATTTCATTATATATATACTGTAATGTGTAATATATATCATATAATTATTTTTCCCCCCCCCCCATAAATTAATGTTTGTGTCACACAAAAGTAGCAAAAGTAGCTGATCTACAAGCTCTCAGCACGTAGCTAGCATCGTTTTAAGTTAAAGTGAAAGTGTTTTAGTCTGTCTGTGGGGTTATATGAATATTGAACCGATGAAAACTATCTTGTTCGTGAATAAATAATGACTACATTGGATCCATTGGAACACAGATTTTTTTCCCCCATTTACTCGAAACAGTTTTGGACATACAAGGTTTCCACATCTTCTTTTAGATGTTTTAATTTTTTCCTTTATTTCTCAAAGATCTCCTTTCGCCCAGAGGGGGTGGGTGGGTGGGTGGGGGTGGGGGACTCAGGCCTTGGCTGAGCTGAGAGGAAGGGACATTTGGCTGACAGGTGGAGGAGGGGGGGTGGGGCGGTGTGGAGGTGGAGCAGGTGCTTGGGCAGGCTAGCTTTTCCTTCAGGCACTACTGCAGTGATTCTCTGTCAGAGAGGAGACAGGTTTGTGCTCTTCTCTCTCTCTCTCTCTCTCTCTCTCTCTCTATCTCTCTCTCTATCTCTCCTTCTGCGGTCTCTCGCTCTCTGTCTCCCTTTCCCCTCTCTCTCTCTCTCTCCATCCCTCCCTGCCAGCTTCCTCCCACCCTCTCACCTCTCTCTCTCTTCTCCTCCATCTCTCTGTCAGGCTGTGCAGGTAGAGGAACGTCCTGGTGTGTGTGTGTGTGTGTGTGTGTGTGTGTGTGTGTGTGTGTGTGTGTGTGTGTGTGTGTGTGTGTGCGTGTGTGCGTGTGCGCGCGCGTGTCTTGGACCTGTAGTAGCCCTCCTGCAAGGGGAGGCCAATCTCCTTTGTGTGTGTGTGTGCGTGCGCACTTTTATTACTATACTTGTGAGGGCCAAATGTCCCCACAAGTATAGTGAGGTAGAATTTGAGAAATAAGACATTGTGTGAGGACTATTTTCCTGGTCCCCTGAGAAATGGTTGTTTTATGGTAAAAAAAAAAAACATTTTTAGAGTTAGGCTTCCAATTAGGAGAAGATTCAGGTTGGAATTAGGGTTATAGGATCAGGCATTTAGAGGTTAGGTTCAGGGGTTGGCGTTATGCCTGATTTATACTTAGCTGCGGCGTCAGTTTCGTGCACCGAAAATAGACGATCTACGAGCTCGCTGTGACGTGTGGTGAGCTATTTTTGCCAATTTCCGATGCCGTTCTAAAATGTTGACGTCCCCACAAGTACAGTAATACTGTACAAACGTGGGAGTCTGTTGTGTGTGCGTCGTCTGCATGTTTGCATGCTTCATGGGTCGTGTGTGCTTCGTGCTGCGGCACGGTGTGAGCTTGTAGATCGACTATTTTCGGCTTTAGGGTCAAAATTGCCATCCTGAAATGTTGCTGTCCTCAGAAGTATAGTAACACAAACGTGTGTGTGTGTGTGTGTGTGTGTGTGTGTGTGTGTGTTGTAGTAGCGTTGCTGCAGGTAGATTCCAGTGTCCTCTGCATGCCTGCAGATTTACACTGTGAAGCTGGCCCTTCCTTAATACTCACCTGCCATGCACCTCCGGCTGTGTGTGTGTGTGTGTGTGTGTGTGTGTGTGTGTGTGTGTGTGTGTGTGTGTGTGTGTGTGTGTGTGTGTGTGTGTGTGTGTGTGTGTGTGTGTGTGTGTGTGTGTGGGTGGGTGGGTGGGTGGGTGGGTGGGTGGGTGGGTGGGTGGGGGTGGGTGGGTGGGTGGGTGTGTGTCGAGTTGGCTTCTTCCATTTCCTGACTTTCCACACAGCTGGAATGATGTCTCTCTTTGCCTCCTGCCTTGCAATTACACACACACACACACACACACACACACACACACACACACACACACACACACACACACACACACACACACACACACAGAGGAGAGAATGAGGAAATGGACTGTTTTTGTAGAGACGAGGTATTTGAAAATCCATCAGCTGTCTGGCATGAAGAGAAGCACGCGCGCACGTGCGCACACACACCCACCCACTCGCGTGCGCACACACACACACACACACACACACACACACACACACACACACACACACACACACACACACACACACACACACACACACATACACACACACACACACACACACACGTGTGTCAGGCTGGGTTTGTATGGGGCAGATTACAGTTATTTGGATGGTGGGTGATTGAACAACAGAAAGACCACCGGGACCACCCGACATTTAAATGAATGCACTTGTAGTTAGAGTGGTTGATGACAGTGCTTTTCATGTCAAGGACCCCCAGACTGACATGTATTTAGGCCACGGACTCCCCTCTGAAAAGAATGTGTGCCAGGCACAAGATTTGTCAAGATTGGTCAACAATTTTCTAAAATACCCATATGTACAAAGCTCACAAGCCCGCAGAGCTTTGAACCTTAGTGTTCCTTATTCCGGCGTGAACATTCTGATCTACAAGCTCACAATGCTTTGTGTTGTCAGCTTGTAGATCTGCTATTCTTTTTTTAAATGTCACATGTGAAAGTGAGTTTGTGGGTATTCTACCAATATTAATAAGAACTTGTGACAAAATAACATTGTATGCATTGGAACACATGTTCTTTTTTCTTCTTCTCGGTTTGCTGAAAAGTGACATTCTTTTTGTTGTACATACAAGGTTTCCACCCGACAGCGATGACGATCTGTATAATATCTGTGTATAAATAAGGTACAGATTGTAAGATGGTTCTAGATACAGAATGAAATGCGCAATCATTTGTGAGCCGGGAGGGGGGGCTCCAGGTTTAACCTGGAGGGGGGTCCGTCTCTGAAGCCAAACCTGCGAGCAAGACTGACTATATTCATGTTCATCACACACACTCACTGATTGGAACTGACAGGACACACACACACACACACACACACACACACACACACACACACACACACACACACACACACACACAATGTTGTGTGCATACGCACACAACATTTCCATTCGTGGAGGTAAATCGATATTTCAAGGCCGACCTGCCGCTCCACTGGGTTTTCAAAAACACAGAGACATATTTTCTGCCAACTGTGCTGCTGTGTATTATACTCTAGGATTTTAAACTACGTTTTAAAAGAAGCTATTTCAGTTTATATTCATTCAAAAAGAGGTTGTGAGGGGGAATAAGAGACGGGTTAGAGAGAGAGAGAGAGAGAGAGAGAGGAAAGGGCCAGACAATTGAAAGACAGACAGTGTTGTATGACTACTGAGAGAGAGATGTTCGATTACTAGAGACAGAGAGAGAGAGAGAGAGACAGACAAGGATAAGTGAATAATGGCTAATAGGTTGAGAGTGCGACCTATACGCACATGTTTACCCACAAACCCACAAACTCACACATACTGTAACACACACAAACACAGAACATGCATGTCTGTGTGTGAACAACACAAGTGACAGGGGCCTGTAAATCGTGAAAATAGGTTATTTCCCCCCCATATTAAATGTTGACGCAGCTACTCATTAAAACAGTTTTAGGATCACAAAATACTATAGAATGTGTTGTTAAAGTCATCTCTTTTTTTTCTGTTTCAGAGAGGGTATGGGGCGCGTATAATCGATCTGCATGTCTAGTATCCTTGGCTATTGAGTTGCATTATTCTCTAGTACACACATGAAAATGTATACGTACTTGCACACACTCAAACACACACACACTCACACGCACACACACGCACACCCTCCCCCCCTGGCTTCCACCTATATGGTTTGCAGTGTGCTGCTAAGCAGGAACATCAATAGCACTGTCCATTAGCTCTCCTCCCCCATTCTGGAGAGCTTTAATAGCCTTGCATGTGTAACATTAGTGGCTTAGAGCCTCTGCCTGATGACCGAAAGCCTAATTTCTCCCCCTTTAGACTAGTAGGTTAAGATGTTGGCTTTCCACGCGGTAGACCTGGGTTCTAATCAAGCAATATTTCACGAGACTGTGTGCGTTATCGTGATTATTGGCACGCCAGTGATGCGTTCAGAAACGAGGCGGGCCGGGTTCCGCAAGCATCACTGAAGTTCAATTGTTTTTAATGCCAGATTTAGCTACTACAAACTGCTAGCCTAGCCACTTACCTATATAGCTCTGCTCTGCGAGACTCCGTCTGATCAGCCCAGCTGATTTTTATATTTTGATTAGGTGTGCTGTCATGCTCGCTTGAAGCACAGGTAGATAGCTATTTCAACCAATCAGATTACTTGTCGGAACTAGCTGTTGTATAATGATAAATATTTTTTGTTCAAAACCATGATATCGTCTCTGTCGGGTGAAAACCTCAAATGTCCAAAACTGTTACTCTTCAGTGTTCAAATTGAAAAATAGCAAAAGCAGCAGATCGACAAGCTCACAAGGGCTTTTAGATCTGCTACTTTTGATGCTTTTGTGTGACACTGTTGAATGATCAAGTAGGGCGTTAATTTGGGGGGGAAAAGTTTAAATATGGAGATAAGAGGTTTGTGTCTGCAGCCGCAACTATATGTATAGTAGTCTGAAAATGTTAAAGTGAGATTTTCAATGCAGGACTTTTTTACGTGTAACAAATTTGTTCACTGTGGTATTGCTACTTTTACTTAAGTCCAAAATCTGAGTATAGCCTACTTACTTCCAGCACTGGTAAGTGAGCCATAAATAAAAGCTCATCATGGCAGGTTTGTCTGTGCATCTATCTGGCCTTTCAGGCAGCATTACCGCCATGTCCTCCCCAGGCTAAATGGGGCTGTTAGCATCGTACCAACGAACTCGCAAATTAATGGGGGCCAATCGCTGACAGTTTGATTCACATAAAAAGTGGAGACCCCCCCCGCCCTCGGACCCCGACGGCGCCTTGAAATGAGAAACAGATCATCGAGGAAGGGAGGGAGGAAGGAGATAGATGGAGGGAGGGAGAGAAGGAGGAGAGAGGGGGGAGAGAGGAGGTGAAGGCAGCCCATAAATTTACAGCTCCCATTTTCTTGTCTGGGGGGGAGGAGGGGAGCCGGAGGGTGGGTTGGAGTGTTGCATTGTGGGAAATGCGGTGCAAGCTGTTAGGTTTGACACATGATGGGAGGTGGTTACGAGAAACAAACCAAGCCATTTACACATGCATGCGCGCACACACACACACATACAAACACACACACATACACACACATGTGTGTTACTATACTTGTGAGGACATCAACATTTCAGGATGACGATTTTATGCCATTTTTACAATTTCTTGTAAATTTCTTGCCAATTTTGACCCTAACCATAAAGCCCAAAATAGCCGATCTACAAGCTCACAACGCGTCACAGACACAAAGCATTGTGAGCTTGCAGATCGGCTATTTTCAGTGCATGACATCTACACTCAACTAAGACAACTATGACTCAGGCATAACTCCAACCCCCTAAAACCCAACCTGAATCTTTTCCTAATTGTAAAACCTAACTCTGAAATTGTTTTCTCACCATAAAAAAACAACCAGGAACATTTTCCTCACAATGTCTATTTCTTCTGCTACACAAGTATAGTAACACACCCACACACAGTCACACACACACACACACACACACACACACACACACACACACACACACACACACACACACACACACACACACACACACACACACACACACACACACACACACACACACACACACATGTGCGCATGCGACCCATGAAACATGCAAACATGCACACGACGCATACACCAGAGAGAGTTCTCATAGTAGGGTACGGGACCCCCAGGGGTCCTTGGGGGGTTCCAGGGGGTCCCCAGCAAAATTTGGCTGTTCAAAAACAGCAGATATACAAGCTCACAGCGCATCACTTCATGCCGCGCTGTGAGCTTGTACATCTGCTATTTTTGAATATTTGTAAAAAACTAAACTTGTAAGTATTTGAAAATGTTTGCATACATTTGAAATCTTCTCTTCTGGGGGGTCCCTGGCACAAAACATTTTCAGATGGGGGGTCCGTAGCCAAATACATATCATATTTGGGGGGTCCTTGACATGAAGACGTTTGAGAAACACTGGCTTACACACAACAGACTCCCAGTCAGTTAAAAATGAACAAACGTTTTAGCATTTAACATGAATGATAGGTCAACTGTAAGCGTTGTTCTTTTTAACTGACACTCAGGGATGCAAAGAGTGGGGCTGGATAATGGCCTTGTTTTCCTGCAATCACAGTCATTACATTACAAATGCACTCCTCCTCCTCCTCCTCCCTCCTCCTCCTCCTTGGTGGTCTCTAGGGCTCCTTACCGTAAGAGGTGTGTGTCTGTGTGTGTGGCAGGATGGTGGTGGTAGTCATAGACCATAGACAGATGCAGGAGGGAGCCACTTCACTGTGTGTGTGTGTGTGTGTGTGTGTGTGTGTGTGTGTGTGTGTGTGTGTGTGTGTGTGTGTGTGTGTGTGTGTGTGTGTGTGTGTGTGTGTGTAACTATAGTACATTTCGTTGCTGTCGAGCAGAAACCTCTTATCTCCATATTCTATCTTTTTGTGTTTTTTCGTAAATTAACGCCCTACTTGATCATACTACAGCGTCACACAAAAGTATCAAAAGTAGCAGATCTACAAGCTCGAAACGCGGCGCAAAGCGACGCATTTCGAGCTTGTAGATCTGCTGCTTAAGCTGCTTTTGAATTAGAATTCTGAAAGTAACAGCTTTGGACATATGAGGTTTCCACCCGACAGAGACGATAGACAGATGCAGGGAGCCACTTCACTGTGTTTGTGAGAATGTGTTTTGTGCTGTGTGTGCGTGTGCGTGTGCGTGTGCGTGTGCGTGTGCGTGTGTGTGTGTGTGTCTGTGTGTGTGGCGCGCAGCTCTTTCAAGTCTGGACCTGGACAGAAAACAAGCAGAGAGACAGAAACCAGAGGATAAATTCAGGTGTTGTTTGGTAAACCATGTTATTAAACAGTCATACACTCTGTGACACACTGGTATACACGAATTACACACACACACACACACACAGACACACACACACACACAGACACACACACACACACACACACACACACACACACACACACACACACACATACGCACACACACACGCACACGCACATGCACACGCACGCACACGCACACACAAACGCAGGCAGGTACATACACACACCGCCTGAGACAGTAAAACAAGCACAGTGATTTACCACTCCAGAAAATCAAGCTCTTCTGTTCACACATAATAACATACACTTACATTTCCAAACAGTCCATTTACTAAGCATCCGCCTGCGTTATCTATTAATGGACCCGGCTTGACACGCTGCACCTAACAAGTGCCGGACAAAGTATTCGACCCCAGTTACTTTCGGTCAAAGTATAAATACTCCTGGTCAAATATTACAGAAGAAGCTCAGATCTTAACCACTTGAACCCTCTAGTCTAGACTTAGTAAACTAGACCTGTGTACCTTTGAACGCTGTGAACGCTTTTTTTCTATGTATCTCTTCGCCAAAGATAGCCGATCTACAAGCTCGCAAAGCGTCGCTTTGCGATGCGTTGTGAGTTCAAGTGGTTGAATAAATCAGTGTTGCTTCTTATAAACCCTGTTGGCCTAGTAGTAAGAACCTCCCCATAGACAGAGACACAAGTGGAAGGAAAGCCCACTCATAAGCTAATTGGTGTAAACACCTTGGGTGGTCTCGTGAGAAACAATGACAACGGAGTGTGTGTCCTGTTTGTGTGTGTGTGTGTGTGTGTGTGTGTGTGTGTGTGTGTGTGTGTGTGTGTGTGTGTGTGTGTGTGTGTGTGTGTGTGTGTGTGTGTGTGTGTGTGTGTGTGTGTGTGTGTGTGTGTGTGTACACATGTAGCTCTACATTCATCTACATGAAAACAAGCCGGTCAGAGGAGATGTGGAACACACACACACCAAGTCCCTCAAGGGCGACTCCTGCGTTCCTGGAAAGTATATTTTAGTGCAGTGGTTCTCAAGGACCCCCAGATATATGTATTTTGGCTGCGGACCCCCACCTGAAAAGAGTTTGTGCCAGGCACTGCGACCTTGTTACATCTGCTGCTATTTTTGTATGTATGCTTTTTTTTTTTTTTTACATAAATCTTCTCTTCTGGGGGTCCCTGGCACACAATATTTTCAGATGGGGAATTTAGGGGTCCTTGACACGAAAAAGGTTTGAGTGGTTAGACTGCAGTGACGTCTGTGTGTGCTGCAGCAGGGGGCAATGAAAAGAAAGCATCTTTCCCCTCATCATGTGTCATGTGTTCCATGCTAGCGTTGGATGCGATGGCGAGACGTGATGAATTAATTATCAAGAAGAATTTCTGAGCGCAACATCTTTGGCTAGTCTGGCTTTTGTAGTCCAAAGAGAACTTTTTGAAGGGTTTTTATTTTGTGTGTATGCCCAGACCACCATACAGCATGTTTTGAATTTGGAGCTTCAAGTACAGAGCTCAAATTCTTATTTTTATTTTTTTTACTTAAAGGACGACTTCACCCATTTTCAACCTATCTTCATATAATAGATCCTCACTAATGCTCCTGATCAAATTGTGTAATTTTTTTCTACTCAGTCTGTCTCTCATAGGAGGGCTGTGGACACTTCAGAAACCCGTCTACCAGTGACAGTGAATGTTTTTTATTTGGATTTTTATTAACGCGAGAACAATGGCTTCCATTATAGCATGCTAAATTTCAAGGAATAGAAAGCCTGTAGTTTCTATTAGCTTGGATTCCCCATCGATGATGTCACTGGTAGACGGGTTTCTGAACTGTCAACAGCCCTCCTCTGAGACACAGATTGAGTAGAGAGAAATGGTGCCATATTATCATGAGCATTAGTGAGGACCAATTATATGAAGACAGGTTGAAAATGGGTGAAGTCGCACTATGTAACCTTTTTTAATGAATAAAATAAAAAAATGTCCAATATGTATGGTAGAGCATAATACAATATATGTTTTTAAAAAAGCAATTAAATGCATCATGTGTGTGCTTCATCTGATAACCCTGCTTTTATTTGGACAATGGAGAACTTGAAATGAGAAATGTAGAGTCTAAAACGGTCGCTTGAGATGCGATAAACGGTTCTATTTATTCATGGTTTACCTAGAAGTCTACATGTGTGCTATGATGAGCTGCAGATGGGACTCCTTTGACCAATTCTACGGCTGGTTTAGTAGAAAGATGACTAAAATAACGTGACATTAGATTAGATCAGTGGTTCGCAAAATGTTTTACATTTCAAGGACACCCGTAACTCTGACAGTGTACAAATGGAACAAAATGGACCCGTGAGGGTCCATTTGGTTCCATTGGTTCCATATCACACTTTTCATTCACACTGTCTTTGCCACAAACAACTATTGAAAAAAGAAAAAAAGAGCACTCACATCAAAGGACAAAATGTATTTCATTCTGTGCACATACATCTACCTACTTTTTGTGTGTGTTAATTTGCAAACCACAACAGCCCCCACAACTGTCTAGACAAGTTAATTTTTTTTTAAATGTCAAATGCCACATCTCTCAGACTCCTCTGTACCAGTCTCTATTGGGGAGAAAATTAAAGCGACGCTTTTTTACATACAAATTCTAAGCTCTCTCTCTGTGGGGGGGGGGGGGGGGGGGAGAGAGAGAGAGAGAGAGAGAGAGAGAGAGAGAGAGAGAGAGAGAGAGAGAGAGAGAGAGAGTCAATGATTGACCTTGACTGAATGAGAACTTGCCTGAATTGTTCCTAGTTTGACTTTGATGTAGTGAAGTGGAGAGTGGAGAACAGAACAGTGAACAGTCAGTCTCTCAGGAGAGATGAAGCCTTCATGTCACTAATATGACTGTCTGTTCTTTCACTCTGACTTTGGCTTTCTTTATCTCGTTTAGGACATTGGTTCTCAAAGTGGGGTCCGGGGGGATAACCACTGTATCCATTTATACATTGGCTATTCAAAAATAGCAGATGTACAAGCTCGCAGTGTGTCACTTTTTTGGGAAAAATATCGAAAATGTTTGGGAACAAAAACAAAACATAAATCTTCTCTTCTGGGGGGTCCCTGGCTGGCACAAACTCTTTTCAGATGGGGTGTCCGCAGCCAAATACATATCAATTTGGGGGGTCCTTGACACGAAAAAATCCTCCATCTTTCTCTCTCTCTCTCTCTCTCTTCCTCTCTCCCTCTCGCTCAATATCTCTCTCTGCCTCTCTCTCTCTCTCCCCATATCTGTGTGCATTGGGCGAGCAGGCTCATTGGAGGTTATTTTCCTTCATTAGGGGCACGGCACAGAGAGTCGCCAATTTATTCTCTCATTAACACATCCATGTGCTGCACACTACATACAGTACATAAAATGAATAAAAAAACGAACCACGGACCACCCACATGTGTTTATGCTCCCTCTAACAAAATGCAACACTAAAGATGTGTGTTCTAACACCAGCTAAACGAGCCCCTGCACTCTAATACAGGGAAGAAGAGTTTGCTAATTAAAACTTGTGTTAATAAGAAGCTGTTCAACAAGACTGAGCTCTTTGATGTAGACCTGATGGCTTTCAATATGATGCGTCCAAATGTGATGTTGTTATCAGCCGTGTTCTACCAAACATTTTTAAACTTGTTTAAATGTGTCTAACCACCTAAACCTAACCCCTATGTTATAGTATTTTCAAAGAAATTGAGAAAAGTCTTTAAAAATGTATTTGAAATTATGAACACTTTCACCAATACAACATAGGGACACCAGGGATAATGAGTTTCACTGCAGTGTGAATTGCAAGTGGACCACAGAGAGGCAAGGCAAGGCAGGTTTTTTTGTATGGCACATTTCAACAACAAGGCAATTCAATGTACCTTGTTGAATTAAACATGAACCAAAGGATTGTAAAAGGATTTTTGAATTCAGTAAAAAGGAAGAAGTAAAAATACGTTAAACGCCTATTTCCTTAGGAAACCCCTAACACCTATCACCTAGAGAGGTGATAGGTGTTAGACAGCACATCGTGTGTACCGTACCTAAAAAACAACCTACTAACTGTACTGTACAGGGGTTTTGACTCTGGAGGACATTGAAACATCGCAGAGCCACTTGCTCCTGCTTTGATGTTTCGCAAAAGCAAATGACTCACTTGTAAGTGTACATAATACTATACTGTATATATATATACCTACTGCTTTGATCATTCCTAGCCTCTGTTCACATACCATGTCACCACCAATCAAGCAACCGGCCGGCCGGCTGGCTGGCTGGCTGGCGAAAGAGGCAGGAAACATGGTGGAAGGAAGAAAGGAAGGAAGGAAGGAAGCTGGTGGTGACATGACACACAGCTATGTTCATTCCCTCAGGAACACAGGGTGTGTTTTGGCCTATAGCCTAGCGTGTCTGTTTGTAGTAAAAAAATATATATACTAGAGACAAGCACGGCTAGACCACCCAGTACACTCACCCAAATACCCTCCCCCCCCCTCGGCGCACGCACGCACGCTCGCACCCACCCCGCCCACCCATCCCCCCTCCTCCCATATGCACATATTCACATAACCCCTCCCCCTTTCTTCTTCCAAAAAAATTCACAGATCTTAATTGTCTCCAGTAACACGATGCAGAGCAGTTAGTGAGCTTTTTTTTAGACCTGTTGTTTTCAAGCAAAACAGTGAAATAAACCACCGCTCATCCGTTACCAAAAAAAAGTAAGATGAGGTGCTGGCGCTGAAGAAAAAACTGCAGCAGCACAATGCGCACACTCAGAAACACTGGGCAGATATCAGAGTTTAATGCAAGCTTTCAGTCGTGTGACCTTCTTCAGGCATGAAGCTTGCATTAAACTCTCATATAATACTGTATCTGCACAGTGTTTTTGAGTGTGTGGCTGCTGTTTTTCTCCTTCAGACCTGCTGGTTTTTGACAAAGATGTTTGTCAAATTTGACTGACTCTGCATTATGAGTACTTTTTACTTCTGCTACTTTAAGTACTGTATTTTGCTGCTAATACCTTTTCTACTTTGACTAAAGTAAGATTTTGTATTTCTAACTTATGGTATTGCTACTTTTACTACATCAGAATACTGCAATAACCCGACACACTGGCCGTGGATCTGTGCTCACTGTTTTTCTTTTTTTCTTTTACTTAAGTAAAAGTAGCAATTCCACAGTATAAGAATACTCAGTTACAAGTAAAAGTCCTGTACTCATACTCAAAGTACAAAAGTATTGGCTTCAAAAAAGCAGATCTGAGCTTGTAGAAATTATAAAATAGGTCTTAAGTGGTTAATGTATGTTTTATATTAATACTCCACATCTGCAAAGTAACTGAGTAACTAAAGATATCCTCTGATATGTAGTGGAGCGGAAGTATCAAATAAAACGGAGTAAGTACCTCAAAAGTGTACTTGACCACTTAAACCCCAGCATCCGACCTGTATTCTGGGAAAATCTTCGCAGAAAATAGCCGATTGACAAGCTTGTGAGCTTGTCAATCGGCTATTTTCAGCGGAAAACCCCCCCCCCACTATAGTATAGAGCCCTGAGGGACTCCACTCAACAACGTTAACCCATTAAGACCTGGAACGCATCTGTGTCACTTTAGATTTCTTTGGCTATTCAAAAATACGAGCTTGTAGATCTGCTATTTTTGAAAAATCATGAAAAAAATATATATATTTTTTTTCCCGAAAAATTGTTAGGATTTAGATTTTTTTAGACGCGGCCTCAGGTCTTAATGGGTTGTTAAAGTGGTTGAGTAAAGTACTTGAATGCATGTACTCGGTTACTTTCCACCAGTGTGCTCCGTGTGGAGCCAAGCCCGGCTCAGATGCGGAACCTCAAACCTCAGCCAGGCCTGGGTTGGGTTCGGGGCGTGGAGGAAAAGAAAGAGGCCTTTTTTTAGCACCAGTATTGACCTAAGATGGAAATAGACTTTTAATGTGACTTTCGCTAAGGTTATGCAGCGTAGCAGCGCACACCAAACTCCTGTTAAAGCTCAACTCTGAGTGTGGAGAAAAAACGCATCTGTAAGAGTAGATTTTACATCGGCTATTTTTGCTATCTTTGCACGGCAACAGTGTACAACAAAGTATAATAGGGCTTGTGATAAAGTGATTCATCAGACTAATCAATTTAGTCGATCTAATAGAAGAACAGTTTTGTGTCGATTTGTTGATATATAAGGACAAAAACCTTGCTTCTCGATTATTTGAATAACTACATGAGCAAGACTAAGTCGGTTATTGGTTCTAGATACGGTCTCAATATGTTCTCGGTTAATTGACCTCCCTGTGTCTGTCCATCTCAATAAAGTACCAAAGAGACTGGATGCTGTGAACAGATTTAGTTGTGTTTTACTGTCGTATCAAAACGCGCTGTGCGTTCAGAGAAGTTGTAAACACAACCCTGGCTTTAACATTCCGGTGGAGATGTTCTGATAAGGAAGCCTGCAGGATGTTAAAAAACAGCATCCCACATCAAAGGAACGCAGCCTGACGGGATAAAGTACCTCCCTCCCCAATATCAAAATGTGTACAGAGACGACCAGCACTCAGATGAAAGGGTGGAGGAGACAAGATGGTTCACACGCACGCACGCACGCACGCGCAGCACGCACAAACACGCACGCACGCACACACGCAAACGCGCTTTCAGAGCAATGAAGGCGACGGCTTAAAGGTTGTTTTGACGGCACTGTGCCTTTTGATGATAAGTTATTCTCAGTCAATATGAGAGACAGCTGAGGGGGAGAGACAGGCAGACAGACAGACAGACAGACAGACACAGGGAAAGAGACCGATTATAGTGACAAAGCAAGTGACACAGACAGACAGAGACATAATATCGTTGCTGTCGGGCAGAAACCTCTTATTTCCATTTTTTTACTTTCTGTGTTTTTTCGTAAATGAATGCCCTACTTAATCATACTACAACTACAGCGTAACACAAAAGTATCCAAAATAACAGATCTACAAGCTTGAAACGCAGCGCTTTCGAGCTTGTAGATCTGCTATCTTTGCTATTTTTTGAATTTGAGTCCAGAAAAGTAACAGTTTGGGACATACAGTATGAGGTTTCCACCCGACAGAGAGGATAAACAAAGCAAGTGACACAGACAGAGAAACATCGGGGCAGATAGAGGGACGCAGCGACAGACAGACTGACAGACAGACAGACAATCCCCCAGTGACTCATCATGCCAGATGCATCCATCCCTAGCTTTGATCTAGTGCCCACTTCTCTCTGGTTTTTCGTTTCATGTGAATGGCTGAGAAGTTTAGCTCAAAGTACAATGAAATTCCACCGCCCGCACACGCACACGCACTCGCCCGCACACACACACACACACGCACACGCACTCGCCCGCACACACACATGCGCGCGCACAGGCGTGCACAAAAAAAGAACGAAAGGAAGTTAAGCAAAGAAAAGCCAATTTAAGACGGAAATAGAACAAGAAAAGAAATGAGATCAGTCAACAACAACCCCCTCCTCTCCTTCTCCTTCTTGTCCTCTGGGCGTTTTCAATTCCGTCGCTGTCGGGTGGAAACCTTGTATGTAAAAGAACCCTGTTACTTTTGAATCCAATGTAGTATTATTATTTTTGTCGCTTCGTGCCCACGTTTCTTTCTACTTTTGATGCTTTTGTGTGATGCTGTAGTACGATCAAGTAGGGCGTTAATTTAGGAAAAAACGAAAAGTTGAAATATGGAGATACACGGTCTCCTTCCCGACAGCAGTGATATGTCCACCGGAGGGCTTGGAGGAGTATTAATCGGTCGGTGTCCCGGTTTTAGCGCCGATGCTAACGGCGGCCATTTGTTCCAAGCAGCGTGGCTAATGACCCTGAACTGATGCTACTAGCTAGGCGCCGGGCCGGGGGTCTCAGAGCACAGGGGAAGAAGGTATAAGAGAGTCTGTGGGGAGTAGAGAGACAGGAGGGGGGGACGGGACGCTAATGAGAGGAAATGGGGACGCCAGCTACGGTCCATCATCCACTTAGCATCCAGACAGTGGTGTGGTGTGGTGTGTCCCCCCTCCACCCCTCCCCCTCTTCGGTTCCAAGCGTGCGTGCGCGGACATGGCACAGAATCCCTGGCACAAAATATTTTCAGATGGGAGTCCGCGACCAAATACATATTAATTTGGAGATCCTTGACATGAAAAAGTTAGAGAATCACTGATGTATATCACAGGGGAACATGTTTAATGAAAACCCGTCCTCTTCTGGATCTAAGTGGACGGCCCCCATGCAGGTGAAGTGCACGGTACCCCTCACCATCTCCATCATCCATCGCCTCTCTCGTGCCAGACGCTTTTACTCTGAAGGAAAGAAGCCAGGAAGGAAGTGAGCGAGAGTGTGCCAGACCAGACGTTCCCTGGCTTCCTCTAACCTCACGTCACCAGGCTTTCCACCACGGAGGAAAGCCTGGTTTTCATTCGTGTGATGCGGTTTAGAAAAAAAGGAAGGGTTCCGGTGGTGGGTTCCGGTTGGCGTCGCATTGTTTTTGTTCCCCACATAATGCGAATCAATTAGTCGCGCTGCGAGTTAGAATAAAAGATGGATATACCAAACGATTATTATACCAAACTAAACTCATTTTAAACTACGGGAAACATTTTGGAGACGTAAAGTTATTTCCGCCTTGCCATCCGTCCGTCCGTACGTACGTACGTGGACCGAGACAAGGAGGAGTCTTTGATCCGTCCACAGAAGCAACGAGCATCCAGACGTCCTGAGGTGCTCTCCCCGTGGGCGACGGGCGGAGGAGGAGGGGGTTGAGGGGTGGATGGATGGTGTCGTCCGTCACGCCGTTCATATTTCAAAAAGCGGAGGAGCGGCGGGGAGAATGACAGCCACAACCAGTCACCGGTGTTGGGAGTCAAATTGATTGGCCGCATGGCATGCAGGTCCGGGGGGTGGGGGGTGGGGGGGGGGCCGTGGCTGGAGACACGGCGAGTAATTGTGTTCTTCACGCTGACAAAGAAATAAGCGACAGATGATGCATGCCCGACCGTTAACCATGACGACGAGGGGAGTATGGGGAGAGAAAAGGAAGAGAAAGAAACCTGCAATTGAGCAACATCTATAAAAGAAATAAACTCCGCTGACAAGTAGCTACGCTGAACGCACGCTTCGTGTCCTTGTAGGCGGAGTGATGCTGAACTGTCTATTTGTCTTGTTTTTTATTCTCTCTTTCTTTGTCTTGGTTCCTCTCGCTGTCTCTCTCTCTCTGTCTGTCTGTCTGTCTGTCTGTCTGTCTGTCTGTCTGTCTGTCTGTCTGTCTGTCTGTCTGTCTGTCTGTCTGTCTGTCTGTCTGTCTGTCCCTCTCTCTCTCTCTCTCTCTTTGGCAAAGACATGCATCAATCACCGATGGATTAGTGACAAGAGAGTGTTATTATGGAGTTTGGAGCGCTGCCAAGCTCCACATGCACACACACGCGCACACACACACACACACACACACACACACACACACACACACACACACACACACACACACACACACACACACACACACACACACAATGGGATGGATGGATGGATGAGGGGATGAGTGGGAGGATAGAGAGGAAAGGCGGGAGGAAAGAAGATTGAGAAATGGAAATGGGGGAAGAGGGAGGGAGGGATGGGGAGGGATGGGGAGAGAGGTGTTGGAGAAAGAAGTGTTTCCGATAGAGAGGAGCAGAGAGAATTATTGCGGTTGGACAAAGAGAGAGGTTAGCAGAGGAGAGAGCAGAGAGATAAGACCTGTACAATTAGAGCAAGAGGGAGGCTGAAAGTCTCCCACAGAATGAGACAGAGAGAGAGAGTGTTAATGTGAGAGAAGCACAAAGAGAGACCGAGACACAGAGAGAGAGAGAGAGAGAGAGAGAGAGAGAGAGAGAGAGAGAGAGAGAGAGAGAGAGAGAGAGAGAGAGAGAGAGAGAGAGAGAGAGAGAGAGAGAGAGAGAGAGAGAGAGAGAGAGAGAGAGATGGGGGTGGGAGGGGCGGTGGAGCAGTGTCTCTAATGTCTTTATAAGGTCATAAAGCGCTGCACTTCCTGGCCCCTCTCTAATTGCTGTGGGGGGGGGGGGGGAGCCCGCTAAACGAGCTCCTGTAAAACGCTGTCTGTCTGTCTGCCCTGGCATCACTGCCAGCGCCTGTGGTAACCAGTAACATGGGCACTGGTGGTGGAACAAGTACTTCTTTTACTTCAGAGTCAGTGGTTCTCAAACTTTTTCGTGCTTCTGAGAAGAAGCAGTGGAGTAGATATAGGCTTTAAATTGTTGGAAATGTTACAAACTCAAGTAAAGTAAAAGTACCTCAAAATTGTACTTAAGTACAGTACTCGATTGAATGAACTCAGTTTACTTCCTACCTCTGTAAGAGAGGATGGGAGAGAGGGAGAGAGAGAGGAGAGAGAGAGAGGGAGGGAGAAATAAAAGCTTTTTTTTTTTTTTCTCAAATTAAATTTTTAATTTGCGTTAAATTGGAATT
>NC_137607.1:45545301-45550301 GCF_963280865.1 Gymnoscopelus braueri | reverse complement strand
AATGTATTTTGTAGTTTTCTTTTTTTTGTAGTTCTTTTCATTTCCAATTTTATCCAACCAGGACAGAGAACTCAATCAGGACACAGATTAAACAAGTGAAATTGGAAGTGATGACACTAAGAAATGAGCATGCAAAATTTGAACTGAAAACTATACAAATTAAGCTTAAAAATGGGTACTTTCTCCTGATTGGCTGAGATTTTGACACCTACCGAAAAATGTATTTTCTGTTTATTAAAGAGCTGGAGAGACAGGGAGACATCTGTTACTGAAAAAACACTCTATAGCAATGATTACTATCAGAATATAGTATTTTAACCTTTTAAAAAAATACTTTTTGTTTTTACCAAAAAATATCACTTACCCTACCTTTAAGTAACGGTTTTGGACATAAGAGGTTTCCACCTGACAGCAACGGTTTGAGAGAGAGGCAGAGGAGAGGGATTGAAAGCGCGAGACGGAGGAGAGATAAAGACGAGATAAGATCAGCTGAGCTGACTGAATTAATTCCTTTCAATCTGGCCTCCTTATTTTGGGGGAATGTCATTATAGGTGGCAATGTTCACAAATGTTTTAACAGTGGTTCTCAAGCTTTTTCAATGCCAAATGAGTATGTTTTTTGAGCTGCAAACCCCCATATTACAATATTTTGTGCCAGGGACCCCCATACAAGATTTGTGTTGTTAAAATGTTTCAGAAAATATGCAGTATTTTTCACATTTCTTTCAAGATTAAAACAAAACAATTGCAGATCTACAAGCTCACAACGTGTCGCGATGTGAAGCGTTAAGAGCTTGTAGATCGTCTATTTTCAAATAGTCTAAATAAATAGGGTTAAAATGGTTAAACAGATTTTCTGGGAACCCCACTTTGAGAACCGTTGTAGATCTTTAACAGATCTACAAGTTCAGATATGTGAGCTAGTAGATCTGCTTTTGTGGTGGGTGTATTTTTCAAATAGGGCTAGGGTTAGCGGTTAAACAGAACTGAACTTTTAAAAGGACAACCCTGACATTCTCAACTAGCAGGTCTACAAGCTCATAGCGAGTGCCGCTCTATGAGCTTGTAGATCTGCTAGTTGAGATCTCTGTGTGTGTGTGTGTTTGTGTGCGTGTGAGTCATGAATGAAATGTAACGGCAGAACTCCAACGACGGCTTCACACATTCCAGCATGACCAAATGTTCCAACTTCAATGGACTGAAACTCAAATGACCTCCTGGCAAAAATTCACTGAAACCGAAAAGAACCGATATGATTCATAACGTTGTTGTCAGGCAGAAACCTTGCATCGCCTAGATTAAACTTGTTATAGTTATTCGTAAATGAATGCCCCACTTCATCACACACAAGTAGTAAAAATAGCCAATCAGAAGCTCACAACGCGTCACAAAGAAATATTTTTAGTGAAGTGAACGTGGTTAAGTGTGACTGTGGGTTTTATAAATATTGAACCAATGAAAAGTATTAACAATAGACTGTGACTAAATAATAATTACAATGGATACATGGATGTAAAACACAGATTTTTTTCCCCCTCTATTTCCTAAAAAGTCTTTCCGTTTTGGACATACGACTTTTCCAGCCGACAGTGACAATAACCAAAGAGTGCCAGGTGAAATCATGGCTGTACATTTCATTCATGAGTCGCATTCACACACCAACAGATACACAGAGATAGATTTGGGAGAGGAAGAAAGAAAAAAAAAAGGCAGTATTGTGCTTTAATGAGCTGAAGTGAACCGTGCGTTTTTTGGCAGTTACTAGCGTTCTTCTGGCCAGGCAGAGTACATAGTACAGATGGACGCAGTGACAGTGGAACCAACGCTACAATATGGAGAAATCCCAGAGGCTCCATCAGACCCAATCTGTGAGGGACGTGATGATGCTAGCTGCTATAGAAAAGACAGACAGACAGACAGACAGACAGACAGACAGACAGACAGCACTGCAGTAAGGATGAAATAAAGAAGGGCCTGCAGGTAAAGGTAGAGAAAAGCACAGAATAAAGTAGTGGCATTTATGGCATCAAGCTAGCAGCCCCACTGTGGATATTTCAAGCAGTGGAGGATATTTACACACCTATTGTGTATGGGAGCCCTTTGGCACGACAGCTTATCACTATCGCAGGGTTCAGACAACCACAAAAATGAGCGACTGCACTACAGTCTCCCATTTAAAACAAATGGGAGCTGCTTGCTTGCTTGGCCCGAGGGCTGTTTTTCAGAGACAGAAAAAGAAAAACTGCCATTGAGTGCATTCCACTCATTTCTACACCCAGCCCTATATATACATACTACAATTCTGAGGACTCGCAGCCATTCTGACCATGCCCGCATGGTAGGAAATGATTTACCACGGTCCGCCTCAGTCCCGCAGAGAGAGAGAGAGATGGAGAGGAAGAGGGAGAGAAAAGAATGCTCTTTGCCAGAGAGGTGGAGATAGAGCACTTGGGGGAACGCTAGCTAAAACACATGTGAGACAATGCAGCAGTACTATAGCCTCGTCTCCTCTCTGAGCGGGGCTGTTTAGGTCCCTGGCTCTGTCTCACTGGGCTGGCTGTGACAGTGGCTCTCCGAGATAGCGTTGTCTTTTTGTACCCCCAAGGTCCATGGAACATGGTTCTGTATTGTTCTGCTTTGTGCCGGATGGAGAAGTGGAAAGTGTTAGCGACCGAGTGTGTGTGCGTTCTGCCGCTGATGGATGAGAGGGCCTGCGTTCTGACACAATGTAGCCGTGAGGGTGGGTTGTTAGTGATGAAGTGTGTGTGCGTGTGCGTGTGCGTGTGCGCGTGCGTGTGCGTGTGCGTGTGTGTGTGTGTGGATGGTGGATGGATGGCTGTTATTTGTGTGGCGTGGGGATGAAAGCGAACATGTTGTGTTTCATGTTTCATCCTGATGATGAAGCCACTTGCAACCTCGCATCCCTATTTGGGCCATGTCTTTACAGGCAAAAATGATCAATCATTAATCATTTAAATAGCGAAAATAGCCGATCTACATGCTGACAGTGACAACACGTTGCATCACCACGCCCTGTGAGCTTGTAGATCGCCAATTATCGCTCTTCGTTGTACTACAAAATATATAGGGCTTAAAACTATACTATGTAACACTATGTTTTTTTTTGAGAATAAAATGTTATTTTGACCAATCTGTATGTTAGAATATGTTGATACAATATAACTGACACGATTCGGGTGGTTGTATTTGGTCTCCCAGCTCTTCTATTAACTCATTCCCTGCCAGACTTATTTCTGGCTGTGTTTACCCACTGCCAGCGATTTTATTTTTAATTCACTTTTTTTTTTTTCATTATAATCCCAAGTCCAATCGTTTCTAAACACACAGGCGATCCGTGCACGCCGCTCAGACAACAAACAAACATTGTAGACACACAGGGTAGTTGTGTGAGTGGCCCAGAGAAGAAAATTTCAATCGGCGACATTCCATTTTGCAGTAGTAGCAGTTTCTAAACAGCGTTGCTAAACAGCGTTGCTAAACAGCGTTCCGCGGGGGAGAAATTCAAAGCCGAGAAAATGCCGTTTTAGAGGGGGACTTAAACAGGAAGCAGGCGGAACCGAAAATCTTCGATTGACGTCATTTCCGTATCCGGGTGTGCTACAATGAAATGTGTCACTTCGAGAGATGAAGGACGGTGAGATCTTTTTTTTTAAATTCTTTTGCAAAATCAGTGGCAGATTTAGTAATTGGAAAAAAATACGTTTTTTACGTCAGTGGCAGTGAATGAGTTAAGAAATTTAGATCTTGTGGCCTGTTTTGACACTACTGGTTGACAAGTGGTATCGTCTCAAGGTCAAAATTCTATTTCTCCACTGAGCAAGCAGACATGCTCTATTACTGTAGCTCAGTGGTAAAAAAAAGTTCAGCACTTACGACACAGGTTCGAATCTGGGGTCAGGTAATTAAAGTTACAGATTATACGGTAGCAAAGGTGTTAATTCGGATCGTTCACTGTGATGAAGTCGTTCTGAACATTATTATTTCCTGATTAATCAATACCAGAGTGATCTGTTCAACCCCATCCACACATGTAGCGTTTGATTGGTCCGAGTAATGAGGTCTCCTAATATCTAAACCCAGTTAATTGCCGTCCTATTGTTGTTTCCTTGGAGGTAGACCCTGGCGTGTAAACGGGCAGTATATATTCAGTCCAGCTCAGCTTGCTGTCATTTCAGCTGCCTAAGCATTTAGCTGCTGATCCCAGCACTGCATGGGGTTTTGTCCTAACACTACACCGCTGTAAAGACATTGAGAAATGCAGGTGCTATTGTGATTATTATAGACGTTACACTAATGTTACACCAGAGACTACACAATATGTTTATGGAGCAAGTGTTTATTAATCAGTCGTCGACAACCTAGAAAGAACTGAAGGCAGAGGACTGTTCCCTTAAAATGCTGGACTGTTTCTCTACCTTAACTGTTGATAATGTACTGTGGCAGAGCTGATAATTGCTGATGGTGTATGTAATATGCCACACATATACATTGTACATACGCTGGCTGACCTATTATATTATCTTATTAGTATTAGCCTATAAATGTCTGAAGGAAGCCAAACAAAAATGTGTTTTACTCTTATATACCTGCACACAAGATGTAACTATAAAGAACAACATCAAACCTTGAACCTTTGCTAAACGGTTCAGAATGTGTTTTCTAAACGTGTGTACGCGCTGAAACAAATATGACCCGGTCCTTTTCTCTTGAGAATGGAGAGACAGGGACAGGTGGAGGTAGAGGAGTGAGATAATGGAGAGGTGGAATTGATGAAGCGACAGGTGAGAGAGGCAGGATGGAGGTCTGCTCACCTGGCAGCCATGGCTCCATGCCAGACACACACACACACACACACACACACACACACACACACACA
This sequence comes from Gymnoscopelus braueri, assembly GCF_963280865.1. Lineage (NCBI taxonomy): Eukaryota > Metazoa > Chordata > Actinopteri > Myctophiformes > Myctophidae > Gymnoscopelus > Gymnoscopelus braueri. The sequence continues at coordinate 45,545,404 of NC_137607.1, read as the reverse complement.
CACACACACACACACATCCATTCCACACACACACACACACACACACACACACACACACACACACACACACACACACACACACACACACACACACACACACACA
>NC_137607.1:45512801-45540301 GCF_963280865.1 Gymnoscopelus braueri | reverse complement strand
TCCTGAAAAGGAACAGTTTTTGACATAATGAGGTTTCCACCCGACAGAGACGACATCGACGCTGTCGGTAGCGGAGGGGGTAGCTTTTCAGGAAATGTAAAAAAAGAACCTGTTCCAATGGATCCAATGTACCGTAGTTATTATTTAGTCATAAGCTCTTTTTAATATTTGTCATTGGTTGAATATTTTTAAAAACCTACAGACAGACTTAAGCGCTTTTACTTTCAAAACTAGTGAAAATAGCAGATTTAAAAGCTCACACAATACACGTTTTGAGCTTGTAGATTGGCTATTTTCAGTATTTTTGCACGGCACTCTTCTTACATGACAAAGTAGGGCGTTAACTTACAAAAAACATATAAAGTTGAAATATGGAGATATGTCGAGGTTTCTGCCCAACAGCGACGATACATTAAACATGTCGAGAAGAAGAGTTCTTATCCAAGAACATTTGTTGGTTTTTTTTTAATGCGTGTTTTAACATACCTATCACAGACACAATCAAAGAACGTCTTTGACGTGAGAAGTGCAAAAACTGGCACAGGGCTGAGAGAGAGATGAAACATGACCCCAGTGCTCTCACACTAATGAAATACACACAGCAGTGGCATGCTGTCTCCCTCTCTCTCTCTCTCTCTCTCTCTCTCTCTCTCTCTCTCTCTCTCTCTCTCTCTGTGAGACACATTATGAGCATCCCTCAACACAGATAACACAACAAGAACACCTCGCCACTCACTCGGGCCAACTCCATCTGCCAGTCATTTAGGAAAGTTGTGTCGCGTGCAAATAAGCGCCTCATCCATCTCTCATTCGAGCTCCTGTGATCGCTCGGAGGGTCTACATTAGGGATGGGACGATAATCGCTATTGTGTTTTTGTTGCGAAAAAAAAAAATGCTCGCATTAATCATATCGCTAATTGTCCGTCATACACTGGACCTGAGTTGGCTCTGTACTCAGACAGTTTTTTTCAGTCTTCAGAGACTCTACATCAAAATCTCTTTGCCAAAAATAGCAATGTTTCCCCCAGAATGTGGATGCTGGAGTGGAAGTGGTTAACAAAAGTGGGATTTTATGAGTTTTAAGCGCTGTGACATTGTGTCATAATCGTCCCATCCCTAGTCTACATTATTAGCTGGAGGGGGATTGGTTAGAAGGGTTATTAGTCATCCAGCCAGACGTGTTTACTCATCAACACAGTGGGGAAGTGACGCCCTCAGGGACCTCACTATTATAGGCTTTATAATGTTGTGAAACCGACATGAAAGAGCCACTCATCACCACTCATCACCACTCATCACCACTGTACCTTTTGTAAAGTCACTCGGCAGTGAGTCAGAGCAACTTTTTCCAAGGCACGTGTAGCTAATTCTGTCCTCCGTCTAATCTAATCTTTCTAAACCTAATTTTGAAGTTGAAAAAATACCTTGCAACTGTATAGCTCGGGCTATTTTTTTTCTTTCTTTTACACATTTAATTTGGCGTAATTAAACTAACCGACTTATTTCCTTAGTTGTTTAGACGCTTAATTTTTTTCTGTGAGTGATTCCCTAGAGTGGCACAATAGTCTTATCTTATCTAACCTCACCCTCTCTAACAGTAGGAAGTTGGCACTGAATTTATTGTGTCATTTGGAATGAGGAATGTGTGTCATTTCCTGGTGCTACAAAGGGCCAAATGAACTTCTGCAATCACACTCAGATGCCGGTTCTCCCATAATGTCACTACCAGTGGTGGACTAAGTACTCAATCCGCATTGTTTTTATGCAGTCTGAACCCTAACCCCCCCAAAAACATAGCAATAATTGTGAAAATAGCAGATCTACAAGATCGCACCATGTTGCGATGCGATGTGTTGTGAGCTTGTAGAGCTGCTATTTTCACTATATTTGAAACAAAGCTTAAGTGGTTAATTCATAATATATATATATATTCCCTTCCTATAAATGTAGTGAAATCAATAGTACAATATTTGTCTTTGAGTATGCTGACCTCCCTGTGTATACTTATGGTACTGTAGGATCACTAATTGTTTGTTTTAATAGTAATGTGTCATATTTTTACAAGCCGCTCAGTAATTTTTGTTTGTTGCCAATTGTACGCAGATGAATGAATCTTTTTCTTCCAAACACACTGGTGAGATGTCTGTCTGCTCTGGGTATTTTTTTTATGAACTATTAAAAACACATGGTGACTGCTTTTTACTGACTTTTAACTGGGACAGTGTGTGTATATAAACTAACGATAATAAAGAATTAACCTTAAATTTAGTTAGAACTTTGTTAAAACGCAACAGAGTGAGATTTGTGTATGAGAACATATAATCCCAGTAAAATCGGTGAAATCTCACTTCTGACATTAACCACTTACTATAAGCAAAGTTGAACCCCAGCCTCCATATTCTGGCGGGGAACATAAGCCAAAAATAGCCGATCTACAAGCTCACAACGGTTCGCCTTGCGACCCGTTGTGGGCTTGTAGATCGGCAATTTGTGAGGAAGAGATTTGGTCAACTCAGGTCCAGTTCTGCTGAAACTGCAGAACCTTTTTGTTTCTATAGCACAGTTAATTTAATGAAAGAAAGGGCAGACATGAACAGTTTGAACACCGAGCCGAGCTGCCTCTGCTTTGATTGGCTGACACTGCACACCAACGCATCCCCGCTCAGACAAAAGGAAAAGCCGGTGTGAGCAGGCCTCGTGGAGGGAGTGGAGGGGGGGTATGACAAACGGTCCTAAAACGCAGCCAGACATAATCTATCCTCCAACCCCCCCCCCATCGCTCCCACCAGACTCCAACCCACCGCCCACAAGCGCCCAGCGGAGGGGGGACTCATTCAGATCCACATTAGAGAGGTGACAGGGGGGCCAGGCGCACTGGGAGCCTCCCCTACTTGGGACCGTCCTCCTAATCGACTGACTTGACACCACCCCTCTAGAGAGATACACCCATCCACCCCTCCCTTCCTGGTTGGAAATACTCCAGTAAAGATATCTAAAAGAAAAGTACAGTACTTGAGCAAATGTACTTTCCACCACTGCAACTTCAGACACGTTTAAGACGGATACGGGGAGTTGTCGGGCTTGGGGGGGGGGCCTCAAATCAAATCAACAGCCCCTCCGGGAGCATGAGGCTTAATTGTCCTTATTCGTTTGAAATTGAACAAATGAAAGCAGCCTTCCAGAATCGCGACAAGCCCCTCACCCCCTTTAAACCAAAACCCCTCTACCCCCCTCACCCCCCCTAATGTTCTGGCACGTTCCGGCGAGCGCGTCCGTCGCCAATGCAGAATGACGAGCGAGCCCCCTATTGTCTCGTTATACCGTCTTCAATTAGGCAGGAGATGATGAGGAGACAATGAGCGGAGCATTTGTAATCATGAGCGCTCGCATAACGCACGCCGGGATAGCAGGAGCTTCATTACGCTCAATGGCCCCTGCTCTGCCCATAAAAGCTTTGGAGGATGTACGGCAGGTTGGTCCTTATAGGAGCGGCTGGAGCGTAAACTTGGTTGGGAGGCAGCGCGTTTAGAGAGCACCTCAGGGGGTTGTGGCTGTCGGTACGCTAGGCCTTGATGGGGCTCCCGTGTGCTGATGATGCAGGACACATTCTCTGACTCTATCTGTGTCGGACGTATAATGAGAAGCTTTTGAATAGACAAAGTCATCCTCAAGTATATAATCTTTACTTGCCTGACTGACATGCCTGCCATGTTATACCGCTTTCCCTGTCGCATTTTTTTGAGGTTCATGAAAGCTATGCTGCTTTTTTAGATATTAAAGGCGGTGAAAATAGAACAGAAACGATATATAATTTTGCATACAATTACTCTGCTGTGGCACCTTAGAGAGAAACCGGCTTGCAGGATGAATTCATAGCCTTCAAGTGAATCCCGTTGATGGCCTTTCATCTTCACATGAAAATGTACAAGCTTTTGCTGCGAGAACGCAGGCACTGGCGGTGTCATCCGGAGGTCTGTGGAAATGAGACTTCTTCAAGGATTGTGTTTTGTTCTGTAACTGTGTTTTACCTGAAAACTACTGAGCTGAGAAATGATTCCCAATCCCAGCTTTTGTGTTCTTTTTTTTTTTTTTTACCCTTCCTGTTTAAACCATGTTCCAGCGTTGGCTGTCAGGATTTCATAGAAACCAGCGGACCGGACAAATGCCGCTTTCATAACATTTTGCAAATAATTTCTTTCATGTGGGATTGTGGCAGCATTGTACCCCCTTTCTCACTCACCTCCCCCCCTCTCCCCGCTTTCTTTTCTTCTCTCCTCGCGGCACAAGGAGCTAATCTGAGACAAACACTCGTGCTGGCTGTGACACGTTGTCAAAACGTTGAACCTGGGTGACTCTCTCTCTCTCTCTCTCTCCGTCTTATTTCAAATCATGTAAGTAGAGCATGACGTACAAGCCCTCATCCATGGACTTCGAGAAAAAGGATTGAGAAATAGCTGTGTATACTTTCCCCCTAATACACACACACACACACACACACACCGCAGAGATTATACTGCACCTCCAACGTTTTCCCTCCTATTCATCCATTGGACCAGTGAGCCGTCCTTCCGCATGGCTCAGAAAAAAGACAGATACGCGGCCAAATGTTTGGGTTTTTGCCTCATTTGTAGATTAAATCTGTCCGTGCTGGGTGCCAGTCGGAAGGGTATCCGTCACATCGAGCTGCCCCAGGGCCAAAGAAACCTTTTCCTGTGAGGCCCTAACTCCCCTTATCTGATTCCAGCAGATGTGGGGTGGTGTGGAGATTATAGCCAATGCCGACGGGATAGCTGAAGGGTAAGATGACCCCTCAACCCCCCCACCCTTCCCAAAGCAGTTCTTTTCACTGAGTTCGGGGTATAATCCACACTCTAAGTGCTGCCTTTTATGAAAAACAATGACTGGTGGTCAAATTCAGTCTCAACGAGATTAACCACTTAAGCCCTATTTTATACTTTGTAGTGCGATGGTGTCGAATAGCGAAAATAGCCTATCTATGAGCCTCGTATAGGCAATGAAAAACAAAACGTTGCCTACAATGACAAAACGGACACCAAGCTTAATTTGGTTCGAGAGGGTTGCTCATTGTAGAACTCATTATTAGACACAACGTAAGATTATCATAAAAGTTGTCCAGGAATGGTTCACTACGTCTGGGAAGGGGTTCACCTAAAGTGAACATTTTAGCGTGCGTCACTTTTTGTGTGTTCATATCCATTCCAAAGCCTCACACACAAGTACATACACGCTCCTAGAGGCTACATGTTCAATGTTTTTCAGGCCAAGGACCCCTTAGCTGAGAGAGAGAGATGAAGTAGGGACCCCAACTACATATTGTATAAAATTGTGTTGCAGATTACATTTTTTCATAGATTCCATAGATAGCTTCAGAGACTTGTTTGGCAGCACAGTATGTTCAGATATTTAGCTACTTAAACCCTCAATACTATGGTAAACTTGACCTTTGGCCCTGTACTTGGTCTGCTCTTTTTCCCTTAACACTAAATTTAAAAGAAAAAAGGTTCCTATCACACAAAGATTTGGCGGCCCCCCTGTAGTACCTCTGAGGACCCCCTAGGGGTCCCGGACACCAACAAAACAATATATATTTTTTATCCATCATTTCCCTCTATTCCGGCAGTTATCAGCAACTGGAGTAGTGTGGTGGTGTTTACTTGCAGAAACACATTGCCCTCTCGCAGTATTTTTGGCGTTTTCACAGTTTGTTTTGGTAGAACAGGACGTTTTTGGGCAACCAAAACAAACAGTGTACCAAAATACAGCGCAAAGGCCAATACTGGGTGCAGTTCTTTAACCCATTAAAACCGGGAAAGCATCTGTGTCATTTTTTGATTTTAGCATTGGCTATTCAAAAATAGCAGATATAGGCCTACACATCTGCAATTTTTAAACATTTTTGAAATATCCTATGTTTGAAAAATGTTGATTTTTTTTAACACAAAACTTCTCTTCTGGGGGTCCCTGGCACAAAACATTTTCAGACGGGGGGGGGGGGGGGTCCGCGGCCAAATATATATAAATATATGCCCATGCAACAGCAAGCATCATGGAAAAAAGGGAGGGTACGCTACTGCCTCGTTGCTCCACGCCCAGACAGGGCCCTGTGCTTATGTAAATTGGTTCATTAACCTTACAGTGCTCTTAACCACTGGGCTGTGTAGACGAGTGATTCCACCGGGGGCCTCTCTTCTGAATTTTATTAACGCCCATCAATATAGCATCAGGAAGCTCGTGGCCTGGGGTGCTGCTGCTCGGCACAGCGTTATCAAACGCTGTAGTAATTATACATGACATCCTTCTGATTAACATTCCTTGAGATTAGCATGCCACGTCACGGCCATCTTTTTTCTTATTTTTTTCTTTTTAAAGTTTTCACCCGCATGTTTATTAATATATTAATTTTCTGGGTGAGAAATCTTTTAGCAGGAGGATGACTGAAATAAACGATCGCGAACCACTTAGGCGCTATTTTATACTTTGCATCGTGACGCGTTGTGAGCCTGTAGATCTGCTAGGGCAGTGGTTACTTACTTAGGGCAGTGGTTCTCAAAGTAGGGTCCGGGGACCCCCCATGGGTCCTTGAGGTGGGTGGTTCCAGGGGTTCCCCAGCAAGATTTGTTAATATATAATCAGTTTAACCACTTTAAGAAATGCAGAAAGATCTTGTCGTGACAATTTTGGAATCATTTGAGGGAAAAAACATTCCACAAATCTTCTCTCATGGTGGTCCCTGGCACAAAATGTTTACAGATGGGGGTCCGCATCCAAATACATATTATCTATTTGGGGGGTCCTGACATGAAAATATTTAAGAAGCACTGGTCTATGGACGGCAGCTTGAAAGTGCTTAGGGAGAAGGCGGCGAGAGAGAGTGGAGTGATAATAATAATGGCCTCCTTCCTTCCCCCACCTCTGGCGCGGTCTTGAATCTTCACCTCATAACAACACAATGGCATGGAGGATAAGAGAGCGCGCAGGAGGGTGTCTGGTGCAGCTATGCTCTACGAAGGAGGGAGGGCTGTGGGTGGAAAGAAATGTGAAAAGGATCCGTGTTTTCATGCCGAGTTTCCCCCCTGGTGCATGCATTGTGTGTGAAAAATTAACTCGGTGCGTGTGTGTGTGTGTGTGTGTGTGTGTGTGTGTGTGTGTGTGTGTGTGTGTGTGTGTGTGTGTGTGTGTGTGTGTGTGTGTGTGTGAGAGAGCTGCCTGGCGGTGAGTGGTTGCACCTGGAGCAGGGAGGAGCATGCGAGGGGGGTCAAGGGTCGTGGCGTGGGCTAAACAGGGCCGGCTCGCTCCCTCCTGAGAGGGCCAGACGACCCCTCATAGCAGGACCATCCAACATGGGCCTTTCACTATACCCCCCTCCCTCTCTCTCTGTGTTTCTCTCTCTCTCTCTCTCTCTCTCTCTCTCCCCCCCTCTCTCTCTCTCTCCCACTCTCTCTATCTCTCTCTATCTCTCTTCCTCTCTCCTTCAGTGGTGGAAGATGTACTCTGGTTTTACAAGTAAAAGTACTGTATGCGAAATCTGACAGGAGTAGAAGCACAAAAGTATTGGCAACAAAATATCCTTACAGTGCCAATGTAAAATTACTCAAATGTGTAAACATTTGTCAAACATTTGACAGATGTATACTTGGTGCATGTTTTGCAATGATAATCTAAATCTACAAAGTAACCTTTAACGTTTAAGTTTTCAAATAATTGTAGTCAGAGTAAAAAGGGAAATATTTTAGAGGCAGATTGCCTCGGAGGCAAATACAATATTTGCCTCTGAGATGTAGTGGAACAGAAGTATAAATTAATGAATATATCGTCTCTGTCAAGTGGAAACCTCATATGTCCAAAACTGTTATTTTCAGGCTTTGCGCCGCGTTTCGAGCTTGCAGATCTGCGACTTTGGATGCTTTTGTGTGACGCTGTAGTATGATCAAGTGTTGATTTACAAAAAAACACTAAAAGTTGGAATATGGAGATAAGAGGTTTCTTGAGTAAATGTACTTAGTTACTTTCCACCACTGCTATCCTTTGCCTGCTTTCTTCTCCTTTGGAGAGGCGTACTGTAGCAAGACGACAGACTCCTCCGTTATCCACGGCCTTTGCCTGCTCGTCTTCAACCCCCTCGGATGGGAGAATCAAAAACAATTAACCTCTTCACATCTAGGGGACATTTCCCAGGAGAGAGGGGGGGGGGGGAAAGAGGAAAGCAAGTGTGCTTGTCTGTAATTGAATGACTCCGTCGTTTTTACATTCCTCATCGTGATTTCACCGCTTCACGACGTATTCAATCTGGTGGCTTACCGGAAAACCCTGAAACCGTGGCTTTATAATTAGCCGGCGCCTTTCGACACTCGAGTTCAGCAGCACTAATCAAAAGAAAAACAAAAGCCATAATTTTATCTCGAGAGCAAATTTCGGTCGGATGCTTTTAGAAAAAAAAATAAGGAAAGGCTTCGGCGTGTGCGTGTGCGACCTTTTTGGATAAAAAGGATAAAACCTTATAAAAGGGCTTTGTGTCATCAGCTCCCGACGCATTGAGGAGCAACTAGCAAAGCTTTAAAAAATGGCTCAAACTCATTATATTTGTCGTGTAACCCCACATTAAATCCAGCCCCTGGTAACACTTAAGACTATCTTACTGTGTGTAAGTATGTCTGCAAGCCATGCGTTGCATCCATCCATCCATCCATCCATCCATCCCCCCACGTCCTCCTTAGCCTTCCATAAAATGTTCCTTTCTCCCCCCTTCGTTATGGAGGGGCCTCCTATTCATCTCCAGGTAGAAGAAGGGCCTTTAAGTGTAGGAGGGAAGAACAGCTTGTTGCTCCCATTGAAGCCTTTATTGCTTCTCCTTCAAAGGAAGGTGGCAGCAGCGGAAGAACCAAGGCAGAGACCCATCAGCACCCTTGATGCCATGACACTAGCAGACAGACATGGCTTTCAGACATGACACTAGCAGACATGGCTTTCAGACAGTGTTGCCATGTCTGATTATTATAAGCGACTTTGGGCTTGTTTATTTGTAATGTCGCTTGTAAATATACAGGTTGCGTTTTTTTTGGGGGGGGGGCTTGCTTCTAAAGAGTAGTTAATTATTTGGGCTTGTTTCCTAATGTTGTTTAAACCAGTTCTCAGACATTTTCATGTCAAGGACCCCATAATTAATATGTATTTATCCACCAACCCCCCATCTAAAAGTATTTTGTGCCAGGGACCCCCATACCAGATTTGCGTTGTTAAAATGTGTCAAAGGTTTTCTTTTGAAAATGGCAGATCTACGAGCTCACAACACGTCGCGATACGACGTGTTGTGAGCTTGTAGATCGGCTATTTTCAAAAAGCCAATGTGTTATGTTTAAAGTGCTCATGTGGCCTATACTATTCGCTTCTTTTGGGTTTTCATAGACCTCGTTGCTTATTTCTCTTGCAAAATGTGGCAACAATTCTTTCAGACATGACACTATACCAGACATGGCTTTCAGAGGAAAAAAAACATAAAAAAGGAGATGAGGGGCTTTTATTTTCTCTCAGTCCACTGGTGGAAAGTAACTTAAGTACATTAATCAAGTACTGTCTCAGAGGCTAATATTGTACTTTTTACTCCACCACAATTATTTGACAGCTTTAGTAACTAGTTACTTTGAAGGTTCTTTGTTATAAATACAAAATCCTTATTCTATATACAGTACTTCAGCTATTTGAAAATAGATTTGCATGGATGAGGCACTTCTCTTGGGTGTTTTGTGCTGGTAGCAAGGAAGTAATGTACACTTTACACAGACATCAACATACAAGGACACACTTTCTTTTTTTCTTCCACCATACATAACTGGAAACACACCAAAGTGTTGTCACTTGTGTGAGTAATATATGCAGAGTGATGATGAGTGACGGTGAATTACAGATGTTACAGATGTTCCAATCTCTGAAGTGTTTCTGGATGCAACGTGCACAATCCAGCTGTGCTCCCCGTCATTTCCACTTGCCAAGAAGAGTATAGAACAACAACACCGATAATGGATTTTAAAAACACAATCTCCACAATCATCAGCATGCAAATTTCTGGCTCCATCAGAGTCTATTATTAACATGTAATGGCCATGTCAAAACTATTACCCACAAGGCTCCTTGTTCTCATTTCAACCTTATTGCCAAGACGAGGATGGCAAACAAAGCCTCCACTCCAATCAGCCCCTTTTCCACAAAGCAAAAGCTCGCTCATTATGCAGCGAACACTGTGCCGGCCAAATGATGTAATTCTAACCAACATGCAGAGAGAAGAGAAAGAGAGACTGAGGAGGAAAATATATACAGTGCTTAGAGCAAAATGTTCTTCCCAAATGATTTTTTTTGTCTTTCCTCCAACAGATAAATCCCTCGATGGGGGTTATTTCCTCTGACTCTCATCTCTAATAAAACCCCTTTGTCATTTTTCCTTGTGTTCAGATGCAACCTGGCCCTTAAGCCCCAATTCACAGCCACTCACCACAGGATTCACCATACAGCAGAGCAGTAGGAGACCGCGTTTGAAGGCCTCGTCTTTTAAGACCTCTGACGCAGTAAACTGAACAACGTAAAAAGGGAGCAAAGTGACCTTGCAGGGTTTATTCTATCTGGATTTCTTTTTTCAGACGGGATTTTACCAAATCCGGAGAGTCACCTAACACTCCAGTTGTTATGTTCACAAACTCTGCATTTTCTATAGTTTCGTATTTTGCACCATCTTGAAATCTTACAACGAAGTAATTTTTTTTTACGGGCATTGCATTTTTGCTCTCCTAGTAACGTCTCCAGCTTTCATCGGCCATTCAACATTGCACAAAACTTTTAGCTGAAAATGTGTGAGAAGCATCTTGGCCAACCATACGGCCTATAGAATGAATGAATAACACTTTAAAATGAGCCAGGCAGTCGCAGGCTGATGGCTACCTAAATCTACAGCTGTTTGCATAGAAAATTATAGGCACCGTGCGATTTCAATCGCTGGAACAGCATAGCTGAAAACACACACACGCACATACTGTATGCATGCGCACGCACACACACACACACACACACACACACACACACACACACACACACACGCACAGAACCAGACTTGTCTTTGATCTTTTCCTTGCGTGCGCGCATGAGCTTGTACTGCGCTTGTGTGAGGCACCCAGACTCCATATAGACACACACACACACATGCGCACACGCAAGCACACGCACGCTCAAGCACATAGGCACACACACGCACGCACGCACACACACACACAAGACACAGACACACACGTTTGTATTACTATACTTGTGAGAACATCAACATTTTAGGATGCAATTTTGTTTTTTTTACATTTTGGCCTTTTTTAACCCTTTGCCTAAAGCCAACTAGCAGATCTACAAGCTCACAATGTAAAAGTTGTGAGCTTGTACATATGCTTGTGCATCTGCTATTTTCGGTGCTATGGCACCGGTTCACGACTAAGTATAAAGTATAATCTCTAACCCTAACCCATAAATACCTAATCCTATCCCCAACCCCCAACCTGAATCTTTTCGTAAGGGTCAGCCTAAATCTAAAACCATGTCTTAACCATAAAACAACCATTTCTCTTGTGAGGACCAGGAAAATTGCCCTCACACAATGTCTATTTCTCATGTGGGGGCACTTGGCCCTCACAAGTATAGCAATACAAGCACACACAAACACACACACACACACACACACACGCGCGCGTGCGCACGCGCCACACACACACACACACACACACACACACACACACACACACACACACACACACACACACACACACAGAGCGGTGGTGTGGTGGTGGTGGCGGCAAAGCAACGGAACTGAACTCCGGCCCCCCTCCTATCTTCCTAGCAAACAACATAGCGTGTCTCTCCCTCTCTCCCTCTTGACTGTGGCTTTGGTGGAAGCCGGAGGAAGGAGGAAGGAGGAAGGAGGAGAAGAGAGGAGGCAGCAGTCAGGGGCAGGGCAGGGCACGGCCGAGAGGAGCCAGGGAGTATAGGAGGGGGGATTAGAGAAGGAAAGGGGGGAGAAGAAGAAGGAGGAAAAAAAAGCTAAAACAACTGGCTGCCTTCCAGACAGACTGGAACTGGGCTTGATCATTATGTCTAGCCTTCAGGTGTCTGGGGCCGGCAGCAGGCGGTAGTTAGGTTGAGGGGTGGTGGTGGTGGGTGGTGGAGGTGGAGGGGAGGATGGGGGTGGAGGAGGAGGAGGAGGAGGGGGGTTAGGTGTAGATAACACAGCAGCCAGACAAAGAGAGAACAGGCTGCCTCCATACCACCATCAACAAGGAGGGAGGGAGGGAGGGAGGGGAAGAAGGAGCTAGGGAAGAAGAAGGGAGGGAAGGGGTGAGCGAGAAGAAAAAAAAATAAGAAGGAACAGGGGTTATAAAAATTTGATTAGATGATTCTCCGCCGAAGTGACTTTCTGTGTCGGGTCGCTTTTTACCCCCCTCCCCCCCACACACACACACAGCCCCCCTTCCCCTTCCCCACCCGACCTAGCTTTTCTCCAGAGCGCCGCCCCAGAGAATGGGATAGACAGACTTTTATAGGTCCTAATTAAAGCCATCTGAAGCCTTTTCTTGAAACATCAAACAGCCCCCGAGCGCCCCTTTGCTCTTTCCTTATACGATTGCACAGAAAATCGGAGGGGTGGTGGGGGTCCGGGATAAAATCGTGCACGCTCTCCCAACATAAACGGAACCCCCCTTTTGTGTCGATTCCCAAATATTATTTTTTTCATCTCACACCCCCCACACAACCACCCACACACACTCCACATGCCCCCCCAACCCCTGTCTGTGGGAATCAATACGGGGGTTGACGGTATAACATGACCTCATAAAGAGTGTCTGTCAAATTCACTGATGCGCTTGCGGTGAAGATGTGTGAAAAAACCTATATACTGTACTGTAGGATCATAGAAGACAGAAAATGACAAGAAGCCCAAGTTGAGTTGACATTCCTCCAATGTGTCACAATGTGTCACATGCACTTGGTTAGAAGTGACACCACATAGCAAAATCTAGACTTCCTATTACCATTCTAAAATCGATAAGTCTGACTGACCACTTAACCCTGTGTTATACCTCGTTGTAGGTAGTGGTGTACAAACATTGCAAACATAAGATAATTGCGTTGTGAGCTTGTATAGATCTTTGCGCTATTAAAAAAAATCATTCATAATCGTGTAATAGAGGCAAAAGTTTTAAATAATCATGATATTTACTTTGCAGTCATGATCGCCCAGTCCTACTACCACCACACCACACAATCTAGACTATATAGCCTATATCATAACCAGAAGGAGATCCACCCTTATCCTGGCCGGGCTGTCCGTCTGCTTTTTAACGGCTTGTCTGCGTCTGTCTGCTCCTTGTGCTCTCCTCTCTCCCTAATTGCCGTCGCTGAGCCGTGGCGACCGGCCGGGACAAGCCTCGCCTCGCACGCACACACACGCACACTAGCACGCACACACACACAGCCACAGTCTGTGAGTGAAGTGGAGGGTCAACGGGTTTTGCCCGCGTACGCGGCTGCCGCGCTTATGCCTTGCCTTGCCTATCTATATTTCATGCCTATGCGCTGCTCAGAGAGAGAACACCCCGCCACACACACACACACACACACACACACACACACACACACACACACACACACACACACACACACACACACACACACCACAAGAAAGGAAGAGAGAGACAGAAAAAACATGAGACGCACAATGACCGTTGACAGAAGTACAGAAGAACATGCACTTGGAAATGAAGCAAAGCAAGTTGACGAACGGTAATAGTCACACATTGAGCATGATTTCCTTTTCCTCTTTACTCTCCAAAACATATATAAGATGTGGTAAATTTACGTGAGAATTATAATACACCCATCGCAGAAAATAAATCAATAAAAAATACAGCCAGCTCACAGATAGACCAACTCTGAAATGAAAAACAAGTGTGCAACTACAATACAAAAAAGCCTTGAGGAAAAATTGCTTATTAGACAAGCCAACAAAAAGCACAAGGTGTGGAGGAGAAATGAAATGATGATGTCACCTGTACTTACATTTAAATTCATTTTCATAATAATAACTTCTTTCTTGCATGATGGGGCGTTATCATCATCTCCACCAGCTCCTCGCCGTTTCTCTTGGTTGCTCGGTGCGTTGGTTGCAGGCAGCAGGTCTGGGCTGGTCTGTCTGTCTGCGAGAACAACCACACCAAAAAGTCCGTGCATGCGTTCTGCTGCGACGCGCAAGAAGCGAAGAGCGCAACACAATACATTGGCTATTTGGAAAATAGCAGATCTACAAGCTCACAACGCGTCGCATCGTGAGGCGTTGTGAGCTTGTAGATCGGCTATTTTCAAAAAGGTACAAGAAGAGGACGAAACTTCACAGGGGGGCCGGGGGGAAAGTTTTCATCGTGAAGATAACGTCTCGTAATAATGGTGTTTCTACGGTCCTCCTGTAGCTTCTCCTCCTTCTCCTCCTCCTCAGTGTGATGTGATGCCTGCTCCTGCTCGCCTCCCAGATTGAATGGTAGTGAGAGAGAGAGGAGCGTCATGTGAGCCCATGGAGAGCTGCAGCCATTGGCTACTGACTGTAGTGTAGACCCTCCACTTTATAGCGGCGGCGTTCCGTCGGAAAAAAAAGAGCCGATCTACAAGCTGCCTGCGGACCTGTCAGCCTGTCCTCTGTCGGCTTGCAGATCGGCCCTTTTCTTTTTTTATCGGCGAGCGACACCGTGGTACGACGGGGTGTACATTGAAGAAAGGGGCATAAATTGATAAGAGCTCTCTTTGTTCTATTGGACTAGAGAGTATAGGCGCCTCCTCTCTCTCTCTCTCTCTCTCTCTCTCTCTCTCTCTCTCTCTCTCTCTCTCTCTCTTTCTCCCCCCCTCTCTCTCTCTCTCCCTCTCGCTCTCTCTCTCTCGCTCTCTCTCTGCGCCCTGCTGCACTGTGTGTGCAAGAATGTGTGTGTGTGTGTGTGTGTGTGTGTGTGTGTGTGTGTGTGTGTGTGTGTGTGTGTGTGTGTGTGTGTGTGTGTGTGTGTGTGTGTGTGTGAGTGAGAGAGAGAGAGAGAGAGAGAGAGCGCGCATGCACGCTGTTCATGATTTTCAGCACAAGGGGGTAAAGTAACAAATTGTTCCAATGATTTTTCTTCTTTAAGCCTCATGTCATTCATCGATGCACGAAATACGCACGAAGAAAAGAAAAAGCCGCTGACATTTTGCTACTGGTACACACACAGAGCAAGGCTCTTTTAGACAAGCTAAAGCTTTAATGAATGGATGGATGGATGGATGAGATGTCCTAGAGGTCAATGTTGAACTTGTGCTTTGGTGTTTTCTGTTGCTCATTGTTTCCCTTAATTATGTGTGTATTTGCACATTCAAAGGCCAATTAAATATGCAATTCATTTAAAATATTGGTGCACAATTAAGACATTTTTAAACTAGCCGATCTACAAGCAAATTCCAGGCGTTTGCATTGTGAGCTTGTAGATCTGCTATTTTCAATATTTTTTATCTGTGGAACCGAGTCAAACTAAATGTAATGCCCCAACTCCAACAATTCCAAGTGCTTGTCAGGGTCAGGGGTCCCCAGTTCAAAGATGATTATTTTGGGGGGTCGCTGCCTAAAAAGTTTGAGAACCACTGCACTAGAGCACTAATTTCTGATTAAACTCTTAAACTCGAATAGGCCTAGTATTTTAGGATTCTCTTATTCAGGTTTATTCAAACAGGATAGGCTATGCTATATATCTGGAGACATTTAAAGGCATCATCGTAGGCTACAGAAGTCCTGTACGTTCATCCCCTGGGTCGTAAAGTAATTTCTCTATGGAGAATAACATTGTGTCATCATAGAATCGTCTCATATAAGAATTGGGGTCCAAAAATAAACAAACTGTCTCGGCGAAATTGTCAGGGTATCGTTTATGATAGTCAGTCACTCATATTTGATACAGTCTGTTTCTGGCGAAAATTTAACTAATTCGGTGGAAGTAACATTAGCGTTTTCTCACCGTCAGTTGATGCTTCATATCCATAAGAGTAAAACCGCTGGGGTCATTTGTTTATTTTTGGAACACAGTTCTTATTTGACGCGAAATTAAACACCTCTATGGGAATTCAGAATGGGGGGAAAAAAACGCGACCCAGGTAGGATGTGTAAATTACGTCAGACTTCGGTGCTCTATACCAGCAGTCATTAGCCGCTGGAGTAGTGTGGTGGTGTTTACCTGCAGAAACATATTGCCCTCTGGCTGTGGTGTTTTGGTGTTTTCACTGTTTGATTGGGCTACAAAAACAAACAATGAAAACAGCAAAACACAGTGAGAGTGCAATGAGTTTCTGTAGGTAAACTAGCCTGGAAACAAGACAAATCTGCCACAGCTAAAAAAAAATGTAGTGATATTAGTCTGGCCATGCCAGGCTACAGCTAAACACCACCACACTACTCCAGTGGCTGATGACTGCTGGTGTAGAAGGAAATGATTGGTAAAACATTTCATTTAGTGTTTTGTTATATGTAAACACCGGGCAAAGTTACATACTATGCCTATAACCATACTGATGAACATGAGAGCACAAACTTTCACGAATTTACACGAATAGGCCTACAATTTTTGGGCTCTTATATTGAGGTTTGTTGAAACTATATGTATGCTAGATAGCCTACTATTACATATGTCTGAGGATATTTAATTATACAAGCATGGCCTGAATAACACCTTCCACACTTGAACTCTAATAATGAATGCATCTTCCTCCTTTTATCCGTTGCTTTTCATCCCACAGTGTCTCCTACATACATACATGCAGCTGTGGAAGAAGAAGACACTGACCGCATGTTGCCTTTTCAAGTCCTAAGGAGTTGAGCAGTGGAGCTAATTCATTATTTAGAAGACAGAGGAAGAGATGAAAGCAAAGAACATGAGGTGCGGGGGTCTATACTGTAGGAGGTACCGTGGTGTGTGTGTGTGTGTGTGTGTGTGTGTATGTGTGTATGTGTGTGCGTGTGCGTGTGCGTGTGTGTGTGTGTGTGTGTGTGTGTGTGTGTGTGTGTGTGTGTGTGTGTGTGTGTGTGTGTGTGTGTGTTGTGTGTGTGTGTGTGTGTGTTGGGGGGGGAGCTGGGAGGATCATTAGACTAATCCTTAATTATTGGCATTATTTTCCCAAAAACCTTCCCCAGCATCGGCTATTTTCACTATATTTTGACTTTTTGCCTTTAACGACATGCCGAACATATTTACTGATTATTAACTGATTATTCATTAAATTATGGATTTTTTAAATTAGTAATCGATTACATCGATTAGTTCTATTAACCGTTGCACCACTAATGTATATATTCGATAATAGTGCAATCATTTGTTTTATTTTTTTATGTACAGTATATACTCACGTTGTCCTGGCTCCCCGTTCTCTTTGTGTTTTGGGATTTATTTCACATGCGGCTGCACTTTCTCGGATCAGGTCAACAACACATGAAAGAACGTGTCCGTCGTCTCTTTCATTGTTTCATTCTTTCTCTCTCTGTCTCTGCCTCATTCACCTCATTTCTTTCTCTCTCTGTCTCTGCCTCTTTCACCTCATTTATTTCTCTCTCTGTCTCTGCCTCTTTCGTCTCATTCTTTCTCTCTCTATATCTCTGCCTCTTTTGTCTCATTCTTTCTGTCTCTATCTCTGCCTCTTTCGTCTCATTCTTTCTGTCTCTATCTCTGCCTCTTTCGTCCGGCTTCCTCCGGAGTGAGAGCAGAGGAGAACTCAAGGTACTGTATAGGAGGGAAATAGAGCGTGCGTAATCGGGACGGAGCGTGCATCCTTCCTCCACCCACCCACCCACCCAGCCATCCACCCCCACCGCCACCCCTATGCTCGGGCCGTGGCATTAAAATCAATACTCCACGAAGCTTTCCCTTGTCTTTTTGTCTTTTTTTGCATTCTCTTGGTTGCTGCCATGACGCGCCGCAAGGGTCGCATGACCACTCCCAGATTTTTGTGGCACCTGCCCCCCCAGCCGCCCCAGTAGTTTTTCAGCCCCCCCCCATCCCCCCAATCTCTGCACCCCTCGCCCCCCTCACCCACCCACACACCCCTCTCCACTTCATTTCGCTTCACGGCAGACACCCTCATTCGGATGGCTGGGAGGCGACGGCGTGTCCCGTTCCCTTTCGTCTCGCGCCATTTCCCCCCCCCCCCGCCCTAACTAAGCGAGGCGCCGCGTTATCTCGACACAAAACGTGATCTCCGCCTCCATCCTCCAAAACCACCGTGAAACAATGATTATTGACTGCTTGAGGAGGAAGAGGAGGAGGAGGGATGTTATGCTTCTGCTGGGCTTCCATACTCATCGCCACACTTCAGGAACATGAAAATACACGGTGACAAGACGTCCCGGTTTGACCAGGATTGTCCCGGCTTAAAGCTTTGTTCCGAGTCCTGACAAATATCTGTAAAACGCTAAAATGTCCCGCTTTTCAACATTCACTACCAAATAGTCCTGGTTTTCACCACAATTAAAATAGTAACACTTGAGTGCTTACATAGATGGTCATCATGTTCTGTTCTGTCGAAAGGTGATAAGTGCTAAAATAATTGTCACACCCAGCTTGGAACCGGGACAATCCCAGCCAAACCAGGACATCTATGGTCACCGTAGTTAAAGAGTATTTTGACACGTAGACCTGAGAAAGCATGAAAGGTGCCTTCTCTCTTTGTGTGTCTCTTTGCGAATTGTGATGCTAGCTGGTGGCGGTCGGTCACGGTCACAATACATCTTAATGCTATTATGAACCCTGATGGCCGACACACAGCAACACTCCTGTTCTTCCTTCTTCTAGCAGAAGCCAGCGCTAGCACTTCCTTTTTAAGATTTAAAAGCCTGTCCCGCTGCGTCAACCCAGTGTGTGATACTGATTATTAAGTATTCATATGAAGCACACGTACGCACTCACATGCGCACGCACGCACACACACACACACATACACACACACGCACACGCACACACACACACACACACACACACACACACACACACACACACACACACACACACACACACACACACACACACACACACAAGCGAACACACGCACCATGCTGTTATGAAAGCAAAGCTCTGCCTCTGTAAAATAGGTCATACACTACACTGTACTCACTTTATCTTAGCAAATGCATTATAGCTGAGTGTGTGTATGTATGTATGTGTGTGTGCGTGTGCGTGTGCGTGTGCGTGTGCGTGTGCGTGTGCGTGTGTGTCTGTCTAAGCCAAGGGGATGCATGCGTGTGTAATTGCACATCAAAGCCTGGGATGTAGCGTTGCAGTGTAGCGGGGGGTATCTCACTGGGACTGGGACCTATCCCAGTTTCACTGTTCCACGTTCTCACACTCTGTGAGATATAGTTCACCCTCAGCGTCAAAATGTAAATCTTTATTTAACGCTTTTCTGTGCATGTTATTAAACAAATATTCTGGGCATTTTGTGTAGACAGAAAAGAAAATCAAATAAGTGGTGCCTGTGATGAGTTTATATAATTGAGCTTTAGTAGGCTATATGAACTAGAGGAACAATGTTAAATCCCTGTCCATTCATTTCAACAGGCCGCTGAACAAGTGTTCATGCTACATGGAGACATACATAAATATACACACAGAGTCACTTGTAGAAGCGTCTGGCACGGCTTAAAAAGGAGGGGAACAAGTATAAACCTCTGCGGGACACCGGCCAACAGAGTATATAGGGTTTAAGTGGTTAATACCTCCAAACAGACCATAAATACCGTGTATAGGCTATACTATATATTCATTCTTATATTAATTGTTGATAGTCTGTGCATATATTCAATTATTTATTCATTGTTGATAGACGCTACATAATTCATTCATATACTCAGTGTTGAAATCCACCCGTATTGTCATTGTTAATAACTGTACATAATATTAATGCCTCTATTCACTGGTGATAGATGTCATTATTAGTTCATATATTCACTATACATTTATACTTATTGATAGACTGTATTCTGTTCACTCATTCGCTTATTCAGAGCTCCAGTGCATATAGGGCCAGGAGCTCAGTATTTTATGTTTTACTTTATATTTTATTGTATTTATCTTGGTTTGGTTCTTGACTCTATACTCTTTACCAGTACATCTCTCCCCGGTGTTTCATGCTCATTGCTGCAGCTGCTGCTGTGACACTTGAATTTCCCTCTGGGGATCGATACAGGTTTATCTTATCTTATCTTAAATAGCCTCAGGCAGGCTCACGAGGTCTGTCTGGTATCATCGATCTGAAACAAACTCCGGTCAACTGTTTACTCTGCTGTAAACAAAGCCTTAAAGGAGACCTTTTCCTTGTTTTCTGTTCTATGTACTGTAGAACTCTATGTACTCTGTCCTATTTAACCGGTGCTTTTGCTCTTGGTTTAATTGAGGGGCTGTTATTCCTTTGCTGTTCTAACGTACATTTATACGACAATACTGTACTTATTGTATTTAACTGTACATATCGTCTCTGTCGGGTGGAAACCTCATATATCCAAAACAGTTAGGCCTATACTTCAGAATAAAATTAA
This sequence comes from Gymnoscopelus braueri, assembly GCF_963280865.1. Taxonomy (NCBI): domain Eukaryota; kingdom Metazoa; phylum Chordata; class Actinopteri; order Myctophiformes; family Myctophidae; genus Gymnoscopelus; species Gymnoscopelus braueri. Next base: position 45,519,678 of record NC_137607.1, on the reverse strand, counting down.
AAAATATCAAAAGTAGCAGATGTACAAGCTCTAAACGTGGTACTCCTTTCCTATAGTCCCATGCAGTGTGTTTTGTATCTTCATCATTAGTAATAGCATTTTGTGACTACACTTAACTGTATGTGTGTGTTTGTGTGTGTGTGTGTGTGTGTGTGTGTGTGTGTGTGTGTGTGTGCGTGTGCGTGTGCGTGTGCGTGTGCGTGTGCGTGTGTGGTGCGTGTGTGCGTGTGTGTGCGTGTACGCATGACTGTCGGTGTGTGTGTTTGTGTGTGCATTTATGTGTTTGTGCAGTACGTGCGTGTGTGTGTTTTATTAGATGAGCCAAGCATGAAGTTTGTTAGGAATTGGAAGTGTGTGTTTTAGTAGTAGAGAACACAAGGGTATTAAACCGTAGTCATCTTTGCCTTAAGTATTAATTTGAGTAGTGCTTAAATAGCACACAGTGTTCAATGTGTGCATGAATGTGTGTGTGTGTGTGCCTGTATTTCTAGTGAATAAACAGAGTATTGGTGCTATAGAGTGAGCAATCACATCCATTTTATGTCTAATTATCCATGCAGCAAACACTATGTGTATAAACATGACATATTAGGCATTTAGCCTCCTCTTCTCCAGTATCTTAAAACAGGCTTGTTGTGCATTTGCACAGCAAGCAATATGTAGAAAACGAAGGACACATCCAGTTCTCAGAAAATGCTTCTGTAGTCATGGAGGATCAGATCAAGTGGAAAGTGTGAGAATATGGCAAGAGGAAATTGAAACTGTAGCAGGATTATTAGTATCATTTCTTTCGATTTACCATTCTTCCAAGGGTAGCAGTAATGTCAAATGGTTGGTCAATTCAAACCACTTGGGTCCCATGGGGCGTGAATAGTAGCATGGCCTTGTCCTCTAGGGTCTGCTTCTAGACAGACGTCTTGCTCTTTAACAATGTGCAGGATAAAAGGTGAAACGTTAAAGGGAGCCCAATTACCCTATACTTTCCAGCAATTACATGTTTTATTCCGGGACTCAACTATAGTAGCTTTGCATGACTCACAGTAAAAAGAAATATCAAACTCCCTGTTTATCTTATGCTGACTCTTTATGCAGCCTCTCATTTCAGCCTCTGTGTGAATCAAGCCATATTATGTAAATGGTAAATGGACTGCATTTATACAGCGCTTTTCTCAAAAGCGCTTAACAATGTGTTTCACATGCGCTCATTCACACACCAATGGCGGAGGAAACCATGCAAGGCACCAACCTGCTCATCGGGAGCAGCTAGGGGTTCAGTCAGTGTCTTGCTCAAGGACACTTCGACACATGGCCAGGAGGAGACGGGGATTGAACCTGGAACTCTCGGATTCCAAGATGGCCGCTGTACTTCCTGAGCCGCGTTACCGCGTATATACAATCTATGGCAGTGCTTGGCCAAGACCCGCCCTTGGCCGCCTCTGATTGGTTGCTTTCAGCCTGTACACACACACACACACACACACACACACACACACACACACACACACCGGAGAACAGTTTTTTCACCAAACGGACGGGTGAGACGATGTCTTTATAAACTTTATGTACACATAAGTTAGTTGATAGTCTTTGAGAGACAAACCCAAACACAAATACTTTGTAGACGTAACACTCCTATAAATACATTCATTACATTAATCATAGCCTTGATACAAGACTGTCATATAAATTATTATTATGACAGTCTTGTGATCGATGGCCGTTTTGATCCAAGGCTACATTAATCAGTGCTGCAGAATTATGCAATTAATATGATGGCATGTGGAAATTCCTGTAAGCCTTGAATATGATTATTATTTTGTATTTACATTGATCATAATCCACTAGGTTGTATAGGCCTACAGTATCACTCACATCCAAGACCAAATCAATAAATGAGTCCCTCCAGAAAAAACACGATCGCATAATTCAATTCAATTCATGCATAATCAGCCAAATGGCGCAGATTATGCGGGTGTCGAGTTTTATCAAAAAGGGCGTATAATCTCACATGATTTCATAAACCCAAATTTTTCACCTCATCCGTTCGTTCATGTTCACACACGTGTAAAAACAGTGCCCCTGTGTGTGTGTGTGTGTGTGTGTGTGTGTGTGTGTGTGTGTGTGTGTGTGTGTGTGTGTGTGTGTGTGTGTGTGTGTGTGTGTGTGTGTGTGTGTGTGTGTGTGAGAACACTCATTCAACACGAGACATCATTTTTCATACCAAGCAGGAGGGCGGACTGGGCGTTCCCAACTTTGAATGGACTTACATTGCCACGAGACTCAGTCATCTCCTCAACATGCTAAACAGTGACGACCAGCACGTCAGAGAGCAGGCCAGAGCCTCTCTGTTTCTAGACCTGCAGAGGCGCAAGATCCCGCTGGCACGTGGGTCGAAGTAAAGCTTCCTGGGTTACCGGAAGAAACCCAGTGGCAAGCTGGACAGCCGCACCGCCGGATTTGGGGTGTGGTCAGATTGGCTGGACTTGAATGACCTCTGCGGCTGGTCCGATGTGACCCTGGAGTGGGTGGGGCCGGACTCCGAGGCTGTTAACGCATCCGAGGAGGTAATCTCTGACCCCAACATATCTGTGAGGGCCACCATCAACATCTGTGGATCAGGGTATGAACTGCCACTCACCAACGCCCGTGGTCACCTCATGTCAGCGCAGCAACAACATCAACGAAAGCACTGGACTGAGCTTAGACTGCAAGGAAAGCTTGCCTGTCTCCTGGCCGCTGACCACTCTGTCTCATGCAGTGTTTAAAGGTGTAGCTCTTGATGAGGCCATCATCACCTTCACCTTAAAAGCTAGGCTCCGGGTTTTACCATCTAAGCTTAACCTTTCCATCTGGCTCCCTGACAGCCATAGCCCACACTGTATACATCACGGTCACGCACAGATTACTGAAACCATGGCCCACATCCTCAATGGTTGTCATGCGTACAGAGGGCTTTACATTTGTAGACATGATAGAATCGTGGATCTGATTGCAAACAGTATCATTTCCACATTCAGGTCACCTGCACCAGTGCTATAAGCACTCCACTGTGAAGCCGATCTGTGTAGTGATCTGTGTAGTGATGTTTCAGTGTTCTCTGATATTGCAGCAAACACCCCCGATATTGTTGTTGTTGATGTTGTTGATCTCTGCTGTTCTAGAGAGGTTCTCATTCTAGAGGTTGGCTGTACGTTTGACCACAGCCTAGAAGAAGCCTTTACAACTAAGGTGTTGAAGTATCGACTGCTAGAGCAGACCATGTCGCAACTGGGCTACAACTGTAAACTTTTAGTTTTCATATTTGGCAGCTTGGGCCATGTTCATAAGCTCGTTGTTAGAGGCCTTCAGATGGCTGGTCTCTCAAAGAGAAGAGCCTAACAGCTAGAAAAATATTGCTCAGTGTCAGCTATCATTGGCAGTCGCGCTATTTGGAGACGGTGCTGCTATCTGTACCCTTAAGTATGTAGACTGCCTGTTTGGTCCTACGTGTGTGTATAACTGTAACTGTGATTGCCTTTGTCGGCACGTATGTAACGGAGTAACCCACAATGTCAAATTGCACTGCCAGTATTTGTGTCCTTTAGATCTTGTATTTATGTGGACATAAATAAAGAATTTAAATGTGTGTGTGTGTGTGTGTGTGTGTGTGTGTGTGTGTGTGTGTGTGTGTGTGTGTGTGTGTGTGTGTGTGTGTACAGACTGAAAGCAGCCAATCAGAGGCATGCGGGGCGTTTCGAAGGGTCTTGGCCAAGCACCGCCATAGATTGTACATAAATCTTGTATCATTGTGCACAGACGTCAGTATCCCTGATAAAGTACTTGATGGTCATCGTATCACGGATATCAATATGCTTACGTAGATGCACATGTGTGTGCTGGGTCAAGCAGATGAAGTCATAAATCATGACAAAAAGTAGTCCCCAAAAGGTTGATTTAGCTGAACTATCTATGTGGGGATACAAAGTATAGTAATAAGTACACAGTACGCAGTACGCACACACATGCACGCACGTGGTATGACTCATATACTTCAATGTTTTTGTTGTCAAGCAGGAAACGTTTTATGTATTTCTTCGTAAATTAATGCCCCACTTGGTCATACAACAGTGTCACGCCAAAAGTAGCCACAATAGAGTATTAGCCTCACGAGTCACGATGCAACGTCAAGTAATCTTGTACTGTAGATTGGCTGTTTTCCCTATTTTGGTGAAAGTGGTCTAAAGTGAAAGTGGTCACAGTGAGTTTTAAACAATTAACCAATGAAAAGAAGAGCTTGCTTGTGACTAAATTATAACTACATTGGATCCATTAGAACAGTGGTCCTCACAGTGGGGTCTGGGGACCCCCAGGGGTACTTGGCGGGGTTCCAGGGGGTCCCTAGCAACCCCTGGGGGTTTGGGGGTCCTTGGCACAAACCACTGCATTAGAACATGCAGGTTATTTTTTCTCATTTCCTGAAAAGTAAAGCAGTTTTGGTCATACAAGGTTTCCACCCGACAGTGACGATATACAATAGCAGGGAAAACACACTGACAAGTGACATGCAGCTATTGAATAGGAGGGGTGTCACACACAGTGCGACGGTGCTGAGTGGTGGTCTTACAGGCCCCTCATCATCACACACTGGGAGATAATCGGCAGCACTGCTCCGCTATTTTTAGACAGAGGTTTTGTGGAACACTTAGCATAATTCTCTGAGACGAAGAGAAGCTTTCTGAAGGAGCTGTTAACATGCACGATATGATTTTCATTTATAGAGTTTTCAGCTGCATGCTCTTAAGCAGGGGTTCTCAAACCTTTCCATGTCAAGGACCCCAAAAATTATATGTATTTGGCTGCAGACCTTCCATCTAAAAAAAATTCACGGTTATTCAAAAATAGCAAATTGTGACGCTCTAGGAGCTTGTATATATGCTATTTTTGAATAGCCAAAGTATAAAATATGATTAAAGTGGTTAAAATGATTGTGACGCTATAATAATTTTTTTTGCTGGGGGCCCCCAAGGATCCCTGGGGGTCCCCGGACCCCACTTTGAGAACCATGTACTGCTCTAAAGGCAGCTGTTCCCGTTGTCAGTTCCCTGTAGAACCTGTGGGGGAAAGAAACCTGCCTATTGTCTTTACGTGCATCAGGGTTGCATCAGGGTTAATTTGTGAGCGTGCAAGAGGAGGCAGTTCTCTTGTAACAAACATTGATCATGAAGACTGTGTCATCATCATCAGTGTTATAATTGTCATTGTCATTCAATTTCTTTTTTAAATTTTTTAATTATGATGATCAAAAATAGTAATAAATAGCAGATTGATGCGTTGTGAGCTAGATCGGCTATTTTTGCAATTTGTCGCATGACAAAGCATACTGTATAGGGCTTAAAGGAGTAGTTCACCCAAAACATTACTTATTTTCTATCAATTACACACCCCATGAAGCCTTGAATTCATGGAGATTTTTTTTTTCTCGCATTCTGAGCCAATGATTTGATGACCGGATCATCGGTCAGTAGGAGACTACCGGAGACTCCGCCGATCATCAAATTATTGGCCTAGGAATGCGACAAAAACTAAAAAATCTCACACATACTGGTCAATGCATGACACAATGCAGCTGCACACATACACAAATCGCACACCCATACATTCCATTCAATTTATGGTGCATTGCAGGTCGGTGCAATATTAAAACATTTGCAACTCCCGAGTCAATGCTCTAAAGAAATAGAAGAGATTGAAAATAATATCCACAGGATTAATATAGGAGGAATAGCAACATTTCAACATAAAACAAAGAAAAAATGCTAATGTGAAGATTTTTAAATGAAGGTGCGCAGGGTGCATTGTCGCTTAGGGTTAGGTGGAGGTAATGGAAACTGTAGCATAAGATTACTGGAGGAGGGAGTGAAGCTGTATGGGTGTAGTTAGCATAAATTCAGTTCAAGTACTACTCCATAACCCGTTTAGACCTGAGGCCCATTTTAAAAACGCCTTCTAAATCCTAACCTAATCGTTTTCTGAAAATCGTATTTAAATATAAAAAATATGTTGCTATAGCATATCGTCTTTGTTGGGTGTAAACCTCATTATGTCCAAAACTGTTACTTTTCAAGATTCAAATTCAAAAGCAGCAAAAGTAGCAGATCTACAGACCTACTTTCGAGCTTGTGGATCTGCTACTTTTGCTGTATGTTCAAGTAGGGCGTTAATTTACGAAAAAACACAAAAAGTTAGAATGTGGAGATAGGAGGTTTCTGCCCGACAGCAATGATATCTAAAATGACACAGATGCTTTCCCGGATTGAAAGGTACAACATCATATACAGTAGGCTCTCCGGGTCTAAATGGGATAATAGACACAGTACACAGTGTCAACGGCGTCTTGAGGGAGAACGATTGCTGCAGGGGTTGTTGGGAGTTCATTTTCTGGGGGAAGAAGAAACTGTTCCTGGAGGCTGGAGCATCAAATCACACAGCAGCCGTGTCTCTGGAACGGTTGTCTTTACCACAGGCGGTCAGCTTGCTGAACAGCTGACGCGTCCATATGCACCGCACACCTCATTGTTTTATAATATCGTCGCTGCAGGGCAGAAACCTCTTATCTCCATATTTTAACTTTTTGAGTTTTTTTCGTAAATGAAAACCCTATTTGATCATACTACAGCGTCACACGAAAGCATCAAAAGTAGCTGATGGACAAGCTCAAAACGTTTCGATTTGCGCCGCATTTTCAGCTTGTCGTCGTTTTGGAATTAAATCCTGAAAAGTTAAAGTTTAGGACATATGAGGTTTCCACCCGACAGAGACGATATGCTATGTTATCGTGTACTTCAGTGATTCTCAAAGTGGGTTCCGGGGACCCCCTTGGAGGGTCCTTGAGGGGGTT